>NC_074667.1:15833215-16172449 GCF_029448725.1 Salvelinus fontinalis
CAGGTTTTAACACTTATTTTTCTTAACTGCTTTGTGTGTTAAGTAAAACATAGAAAATAAAAGTAACAAATAATTAACTTAAATTAGTCCTCATTCACTAGGAGCGTCACCTTTTGGCCGTATACAGCTCACTGAGTGCGGTCTTAGTGCCAGCATTGGTTTGTGGTGGTATATAGACAGCTACGAAGAATATAGATAAACTCTCTTGGTAAATAGTGTGGTCTACAGATGCTGTTCCTCAGGCGAGCAAAACCTCGAGACTTCCTTAGATTTCATGCACCAACTGTTGTTTACAAATATAAATACACCGCCACCCCTTGTCTTATCAGAGGCCGCTGTTCTATGCTGCCAAAAAAGCGCAAAATCCTGCCAGCTGTATGTTATTCATGTCGTCGTTCAGCCACAACTCGGTGAAACATAAGATATTACAGTTTTTATGTCCATTGGTAGGATATACGTGAATGTAGTTCATATATTTTATTATCCTTTGATTGTACATTGGCTAATAGGACCAATGGTTCCTTATAAGGCACCCAGACCTTCGTCCCCGATATCTCCATCTCTTTCTCCTGCGAATTATGAGAGCCTTGTCGGGCGTCTGAAGTAAATCCTTCCCGTCCGACTCGTTAAAGAAAAAATATTCCTCCAGTACGGGGAAGTAATCGCTGTCCTGTATCTAGAAGCTCTTTTTGGTCATAAAACACGGTGGCAGAAACATTATGTACAAAATAAGTTACAAATAACACAACAAACACACACAATAGCATAATTGGTTACGGGATCGTAAAACTGAAGCCATCTCCTCCAGTGCCATCATTATTCAGATCATATCATGTAATCAATGTAAACAATGCTAAACGTTAAATTCCATCCTCTTATACGCCGAGGTGAACTGATGGATTGTGGCCCAGCAGCAGTCAGTATGTAACCTGACATCACTGGAGGTGTTGGTGGTTTTGTGTCGAATAAGAGACAAAAAAAGTTCCATCCCTATGCCAATGAACACATACCCCAGAACTCCCTCATCCCCATACCACTCCTCCTCCTCCTGTATGTCCTGCTCACCCATTAGGAAGGCCCATTGAAGCTCCCTGCCCTGCCTCCAGCAACACCAGAACCTTGTGGTTGAAGCTTGGGCTGTAGCAGGCTTGAGCTTGACCAGGTGAGGCTGGGGCTTGATGAGACACTTATACAGGTGCTAGAGACTCCTGTTGGCTACCAGGGCTGCAATGTACGGTGCCGTCATCTGGCTGAAGGTAAGTGTTGCACCTCCCTTCTCTCTCAGGGAGGACAAGTAGCCATACACTTCGGACAGGAAGCCCATACTGGCGCTTTTGTTGGCGGGCGTCAATTGCACTTTTAGGCCTCTGCGAGGAGGTCGCTGGAATCCAAGCTCTCGCGATTGTGTTGAAGACCGTGAAGAATATGGCAGTGAGTTCATGGTCTGCGAAGGCCTGGAGCTTCAACTGGTCCCTGCAGAAGCGGAGCTCTATGCTGTGTTGGTGTCGAGAGGCAAATCGATGACGGCATCCAAAAAACTCTGAACTCCCTTTATTCATGATGACCTTGGAGGATACCAGAGAGATCTTCAGCAGTCTTTGCATCTCCCACATGTCCAGCAGCGCCTGGATTCTCTGGTCTAGCTGAGCTGAGTCCGGAAAATTAGGGTCCAGGTCGATAGGGTTAGATAGATTCATGTTTGAAACAAGTTTGTACTCGGGCTCCTGACTGGCGCAGCGGTGTAAGACACTGCATCTCAGTGCTTGAGGCATCACTACAGACCTTGGTTTGATTCCAGGCTGTATCACAACCGTCCGTGATTGGGAGTCCCATAGGACGGCACACAATTGGACCAGCATTGTCCGGGTTAGGCCGTCATTGTAAATAACAATTTGTTCTTAACTGACCTGCCTAGTTAAAGAAAGGTAAAAAATATATATACTACCGTTCAAAAGTTTGGGGTCACTGAGAAATGTCCTTGTTTTTGAAAGAAAATGTAAAAAATTGGCCATTAAAATAACGTCAAATTGATCAGAAATACAGTGTAGACATTGTTATTGTTGTAAATGACTATCGTAGCTGAAAACAGCAGATTTTTTATGGAATATCTACATAGGCGTACAGCAACCATCTCTCCTGTTTTCCAATGGCATGTTGTGTTAGCTAATCCAAGTTTATCATTTTAAAATTCTAATTGATCATTCGAAAACCATTTTGCAATTATGTTAGCACAGCTGAAAACTGTTGGTCTGATTAAAGAAGCAAGGAAACTGTCCTTTGGATTACAGTTTCTTGCGAAAGTATTCACCCCCTTGGCATTTTTCCTATTTTGTTGCCTTACAATCTGAAATTAAAATAGATTTTTGGGGGGTTTGTATCATTTGATTTACACAACATGCCTACCACTTTGAAGATGCAAAATATTTTTTATTGTGAAACAAACAAGAAATAAGACAAACTGAAAACAAGACCGTGCATAACTATTCACCCCCCAAAGTCAATACTTTGGAGAGCTACCTTTTTGCAGCAATTACAGCTGCAAGTCTCTTGGGGTATGTCTCTATAAGCTTGGCACATCTAGCCATTGGGATTTTTGCCCATTCTTCAAGACAAAACTGCTCCAGCTCCTTCAAGTTGGATGGGTTCTGCTGCTGTTCAGCAATCTTTAAGTCATACAACAGATTCTCAATTGGATTGAGGTCTGGGCGTTGACTAGGCCATGCCAAGACATTTAAATGTTTCCCCTTAAACCAGTGTGTTGCTTTAGCAGAATGCTTAGGGTAATTGTTCAGCTGGAAGGTGAACCGCCTTCCCAGGCTCAAATCTATGGAAAACTGAAACAGGTTTCCCTCAAGAATTTCCCTGTATTTAGCGCCATCCATCATTCCTTCAATTCTGACCAGTTTCCCAGTCCCTGCCGATGAAAGACATCCCCACAGCATGATGCTGCCACCACCATGCTGGTAAAGGAGACACAGAAAGACACAGAGAGACACAGACACAGAGAGACACAGAGAGACACAGAGAGACACAGAGAGACACAGAGAGACACAGAGAGACACAGAGAGACACAGAGAGACACAGAGAGACACAGAGAGACAGAGAGAGACAGAGAGAGACACAGAGAGAAAGAGAGACAGAGAGAGAGAGAGAGAGAGAGACAGAGAGAGAGAGAGAGACACATTGGGAGACAGAGAGAGGGAGAAGTCATGTTCAACATGAGCTTTTGTTTTTAGAATGAGATAAACACTAATCGAAAAATAATTCCAGACAAGAAGTGATGAACGACTCTATTCATTCGGAATAGAAAAAAAGTAACTTTGCACCTCAAGTTAAGAAGTTTTGACTCTAGCTAGCTGTGTTGTTATGTGTTAATAACATTTAGACTACGTTACCCAGCAGGCTATGCGGGCGCGGGAGATGGTTAACCTGTCTAGGATGAGAGTGCCGCTAGCGGCACTCCCCCCCCACCCCCACTGAAAAGGCAGAGCCGCGAAATTCAAAAAAAATGTTTTTTTTTAATATTTAACTTTCACACATTAAAGTCCAATACAGCTAATGAAAGACACAGATCTTGTGAATCCAGCCAACATGTCCGATTTTTAAAATGTTTTACAGGGAAGACACAATATGTAAAGATGTAAATCTATTAGCTAAAAACACATTAGCATAATCCACCATTTTTCTTTGTCCACCAACAACAGTAGCTATCACTAATTCGGCTAAACTAAGATATTTATAGCCCCTAACCAAGAAAAAAACTCATCAGATGACAGTCTGATAACATATTTATGGTATGGGATAGGTTTTGTTAGAAAAATGTGCATATTTCAGGTAGATGGCATAGGTTACAATTGCACCCACCGTCACAAATGGACTAGAATAACTACATAGAGCAACGTGTTTACCTACTTACTAATCATCAAACATTTCGTAAAAATACACAGCATACACTAATCGAAAGACACAGATCCTGTGAATACAGACAATATTTCAGATTTTCTAAGTGTCTTACAGCGAAAACACAATAAATTGTTATATTAGCATAGCACATGTGCAAACATTACCCCAGCATTAATTCTAGCCAAAGTGAGCAATAACGTAAACATCGCCAAAATATATAATTTTTTTCACTAACCTTCTCAGAATTCTTCAGATGACACCCCTGTAACATCACATTACAACATGCATATACAGTTTGTTCGAAAATGTGCATATTTAGCCACCAAAATCATGGTTAGACAATGGGGAAAGTAGCCCAGCTGGTGAGAAAATGTCCGTGCGCCATATTAGACAGTGATCTACTCTTATACATAAATACTCATAAACGTGACTAAAAAATATAGGGTGGACAGCGATTGATAGACAATTTAATTCTTAATACAATCGCGGAATTACATTTTTTAAATTATCCTTACTTTTCAATACAGTTTGCGCCAAGCGAAGCTACGTCAAAAAACATGGCGTCCTAAGCCACTAACATTTTTCGACAGAAACACGATTTATCATAATAAAAATGTCCTACTTTGAGCTGTTCTTCCATCAGTATCTTGGGCAAAGGATCCTTTCTTGGGTCTAATCGTCTTTTGGTGGAAAGCTGTCCTCTTGCCATGTGGAAATGCCAACTGCGTTCAGCATGAACTGGAAGCGTGCCCAGCGATTCACAGCGTTTCAGAAATAAATGTCCCAAAATCGCACTAAACGGATATAAATTGCTATAAAACGCTTTAAATTAACTACCTTATGATGTTTTTAACTCCTATAACGAGTCTTAACATGACCGGAGAAAGATTACTCCCAACACTAATGCTTGGCTTGGAACAGGTGCGGGTCGGTGTCCTCCACGCGCCGCATGACGCAGCAAGAAAAGAGTGACTAGCTACAGGGTTTTTTAATTTATAGTGCCTGTGAACGCGCAATCGACCCCATTCAAATCGTCATCACGTAAAGGCATCCAGGGGAAGACGTAAGCAGTGTCCGTATACTCATAGCAATAACTGTGGCCTTTTAACTGACTCCAGATCAGGGGCCAAAATTTCTGAAATCTGACTCCATGTCAGGGAAATTGCTGTAGAATGGGTTCTGTTCCACTTAGAGACAAAATTTCAACTCCTATAGAAACTATAGACTGTTTTCTATCCAATAATAATAATAATATGCATATTGTACGATCAAGAATTTTGTAGGAAGCCGTTTCAAAAATTACACGATTACCATAAATAGTGACAACAGCGCCCCCAGCCCCAACAGGTTAAAGAATGCCTTGCATGGCTAAATATGAAGTTTTCTAGCTGAAGTATATGTTCATTAAAAGTAGTTAAACCTACGCCCCGGTTTGTCATTATATAATGAACAAACATAACACTAGCTAGCTACACAACCAAGGCCTAGCCAGCAGACTAACAAGCTAGCCATAAGAAATTAGCTAGACAAACCTAGCAAGGGGAGTTAACCTCTAACAAGCCTCTACCCCGGATCCGGGAGCACCCCCCCCCCCCAAACACACTGATTAGCATCGCTAGCATAGCGTCACAATTAAATAGTAGCATATAAATATCATTAAATCAAAAGTCCAAGACACCTAATGAAAGATACAGATCTTGTGAATAAAGTCACCATTTCAGATTTTTAAAATGTTTTACAGGGAAGACAAAATATGTAAATCTATTAGCTAACCATGCAAAAATACAAAATACACCCTTTTTCTTTCTCCACCATTTTTTCTCAACACCAGTAGCTATCACCAATTCGGCTAAACTAAGATATTGATAGCCACTAACCAAGAAAAAACCTCATCAGATGACAGTCTGATAACATATTTATGGTATAGGATAGGTTTTGTTAGAAAAATGTGCATATTTCAGGTATAAATCATAGTTTGCCATTGCAGCCAGCATCACAAATCTCACCAAAGCTCCTAGAAGTACTACAGACAGCAACCTGTATTACCAATTTACTCATCATAAAACATTTCTTAAAAATACACAGCACATAGCAATGGACAGACACAGATCTTGTGAATTCAGACATTTCAGATTTTCTAAGTGTTTTACGGCGAAAACACAATAAATCGTTATATTAGCATACCACATACGCAAACGTTACCCGAGCACTGATTCTAGCCAAAGAGAGCGATATCATATCATCGCCAAAATATATTAATTTTTTCACTAACCTTCTCAGAATTCTTCAGATGACACTCCTGTAACATCATATTACAACATACATATACAGTTTGTTCGAAAATGTGCATATTTAGCCATAAAAAAACGTGGTTATAAAATGAAAATAGTAGCAAAACAAGCCTGGAAATGTCGGTCGCCATCTTTGAGTGATCTAGTTTAATCAATAGCTAATCATATACTTGACTAAAAAATACAGGGTTGACAGGAATCGAAAGACAAATTAGTTCTTAATGCAATCGCTGATTTACATTTTTTTAATTATCCTTACTTTTCAATCCAGGTTGCGCCAAGCGAAGCTATACAAAACAAGATGGCGGCGTAAGCTTTAATATTTTTCGACAGAAACACTATTTATCATCATAAATTGTTCTTACTGTGAGCTGTTCTTCCATCAGAATCTTGGGCAAAGAATCCTTTCTTGGGTCTAATCGTCTTTTGGTCGAAAGCTGTCCTCTTGCCATGTAGAAATGCCCATTGCGTTCGGCATGAACTGGAACCGTGCCCAGAGATTCACAGTGTCTCAGAAATAAATGTCCCAAAATCGCACTAAACGGATATAAATTGCTATAAAACGGTTTAAATTAACTACCTTATGATGTTTTTAACTCCTATAACGAGTAGAAACATGACCGGAGAAATATAACTGGCTACACTAATGCTTGGAAAAAGAGCAGGGTCGGTGTCCACCGCGCGCCCGACGCATCTGGAAAAGAGTTCCTACCTACACGTGTTTTTGTTTTATAGGGGCTGTGATTGCGCAATCGATACCATTCAAATCGTCATCACGTAAAGGCATCCAGGGGAAGACGTAAGCAGTGTCCGTATCCTGATAGCGTTCACAGTGGCCTTTAAACTGACTCCAGATCAGGGGCCAAAATGTGTGAAATCTGACTCCATGTCAGGGAAATTGCTGTAGAATGAGTTCTGTTCCACTCAGAGACAAAATTCCAACGCCTATAGAAACTAGAGACTGTTTTCTATCCAATAATAGTAATAATATGCATATTGTACGATAAAAAATTTAGTAGGAAGACGTTTAATCTGTAATGCAATTATGCTAATGAGAATACAGCACCCCCTGTAGTCGCAAGAAGTTAAAAACTGTTCAACTATTGTCTTTCTCTCAACTACTCAACTACTCACAACATTTTTCGCACTGAAGTGCTAGCTAGTTGTAGCTTAGGCCTTTAGTACTAGATTAATTCTCTGATCCTTTGATTGGGTGGACTACATGTCAGTTCATGCTGCAAGAGCTCTGATAGGTTGGAGGACTTCCTCCAGAAGTCCTGTGTAAGTCTATGGAAGGGGTGAGAACCATGAGTGTCCTAGGTTTTGTATTGAATGGTGCTACCCCAGAGAGTGCTGTTGGAGCTACTGTGGACTTTCATAGCCGAAACAGTGTTTAATCAGTTATTTAGTGACGTGAATATACAGTATGAGGATAGTTGATCACTTTTATTTTATGAAAATCACTGGGTAGGATGGTCCTCCCCTTCCTCCTCTGAGGGGCCTCCACTGATATAGACATATTATAAAGTAAGAAAAGGCTTATTCATGACATGTGTATGTGGTTTATTATATAACTATAATAGTATATACTGTATATATATGGGCTGAAACATGTGTTTTTTTGTTGACATAAATAAACAATTCCAGGTGAATATAAATATAGCAATATTGCAAAATATTGCTATCTTCTTGCTAGATTGACGAATACAGTGCAAAAGTGCTGGCAGCTCAAGAGGATTTATTAATTAAGTACCAATATTCAAGTAATCCAAACCCCAGCAACCCATAGGCCTGTATACTAATTTAGACCCTATTGAAAGTGATGTCTGCTAGATACAACAAGACAACATAGAGTAACTAATTTCTTAGCCAGTAGAATCGATGTCTGAATAGGAACTATGAGTATATGGGAGTAACATGATGAATTACAAAATCAAATGCTCTAGCTCAATAATCGACAGCTGACTTCAGTCAATGTTATTTTTCTTGTAAGAATTCACTAACCTATCTTTACGGTTAATGTGAACAATGTGATCTGTATGTAGGCTATTTCATGTTGTCAGGTTTGAATACATTTCATGCTATCAGGTTTGACTCAGATTGGACTATGGCTGAGCTCCAAATGGCATTCTATTCTCTATGTCAAAGGACACTACTTTTGCCCTATGGGCCCTGGTCAAAAGTACTGCACTATGTGGGGAACAGGATGCAGACCATGAAGGGTCATAGATGTTGTGAGTTACTGGAAGTCCAAATTTTGAATGAAACTTGCTGATTCTGTCCCCTGTGCTGCCAATTGTGCACGTCTGCGTGAAGGTTACACAATGGCTGGTAAACACTATCAGTGACTCATCTCTTTTGATCAGAGCTTAAGACCAAACCACGGCCTGGACAGCATGCCCCCCTTCTGTCAGTAATGTCCTGACATGTCATAAAAAACACCATAAATTCAACCAAGATCGAACATGACAATAATTCCATCTGTAGGTCTCTGTGTGTGTTTTTGTATGTGCAGAACATAATATTCAAAAGCAACATTCTATATTTCCTTACAAAACAGATCTCGAATAACTTTTACAGTCCTGTTTCAGCTGGTGTTTATGTGATAGACTATTTACTAAAACATTGTATGATAGTAATGGGTACTTTTTGGTTGGCACCACTTTACCATGTCATTTCTAAGTTTATACCATATAGTGGATGGTTGGCTAAAATAAAACATTAAATTAGGCATCTGAACACACTCTAATACTTGATAAACTAGATTGCTGGAGATTGATTTGTACACAAAGAAAGCATAATATCACACAATACACATAAAACCAAATGTCCATATGTTTTATTATTGAGAGGGGAGTAAATTCTTATTGAGGAGTAAATTCTTCTACAGTCCAGAAGGTGGCACTGTGCACCTGAATGAATCATTCCCTAATACAGTTTCAAAGTCAAGTAATCTTGACAGTAGAGTTATCCATTGATTCACACTTAAGATTTACTATCAGTAAATGTTCAATCAATGCATATATGTGGATTGCATGTGTCAAGTAGTAATGTGGCCAATTCTACGTCAATTCCAGTCCACTTAAGAAATTAACTGGTGTTCAAAACGGAAGAAGACTGAAATTTGTCTTTGCTTTTATTTGAACCCAGAGTCGGACAAAGTGCAACGCCCCTGGAGCAGATTAAGGGGTTACGTATTTGTATTAATTAAGGCAGTTTATACCATTTTTAAAACATTAAAATACATTCACAGATTTCACAACACACTGTGTGCCCTCAGGCCACCACTCCACCACTACCACATATCTACAGTACTAAATCCATGTGTATGTACAGTGCGTATGTTATCGTGTGTGTGTGTGTGTGTATGTGCATGTTTCAGTGCCAATGTTTGTGTTATATGTATTGCTCAAGGGCACAACGGCAGGAGATGGCATCTAGGATACTGATACAACCCTCCGGTTGCCAGCTCACTCCCCACCAAATGTCCCCATTTGAATTTGAGCCAGAGACTGACTGCTGGCCTGCTTCTAACCTCTAGGCTACCTGCCATCACAGGTCAGGGATTTTGGAGGAGGTAATAATGGGTTTGTTTTAGATGTTTCCCCTTTTTACATAGCACTTTTATCAGTGCTTGCAAAGATAACACTTGAAATATTCAGCATTCATGAAACAAAAGAGGATTACTTGTTTTTTTCAAGATCAACATTGATTTAATGTTTTTTAAATTAAATTTTCTCATTTACATTTCATTATTATGTAGGAAACTACAGCACACAATTGACCTGGTCCCCCAGTAAAAAACAAACAACATTCAAGCATCTGTTTAGAGGCACACAGGGTAAAATTACCATGAAATGAATGTTGCATTGAGATCAGAGGGCAGAAGATAAATGAAGGGGTGCAAATCACTTGCATTAGAAAGGTGTGGGAGTAATTATTAGCGATTGAGTTTCCCTCATGCGTTTCATTTGTAGAGCTAGGCACACAATCTCCACTCTATTTGACCGTGCAAATGACCAGCACTTGGGTTTATTTTATCTTAAATCTAACAGTTAATTCCTGTATATTTCCAGCATAATAATGTCTCTGGCAGAGAATACGAGGAAATGTATCCTCACAAAAATAAACCTTGATGTCCTCACGTGAAGTAATATGAGGGCCATGTGCAGTTATAAGGGAGTAGTGATGGGGGGAACCAGTGGACAAACCTACTGGGTGAGAGGGCTATGAAGGCCAGTATGACCTTTGGGGCCAATTCACACCCAACAGAGGACTGCTACAGGGTCTACGTGCAAAATGGCAAGGTCAGAAAGTAGTGTATAGCCCAAAGATTTTAGCTATCTCACAAAAGATCAGTAGGATGCTCATAGTCATACAACTAGCTAGAGATCAACAACTTGCAAATATCTGTTTTAGTGCTGCCAGTTTAGGGCTGCTAGTACCGCTGTGTTGCTAGTACCGCTGTGTTTTAGCCTAAAAATGCATATTTTTTTGTGGTTGTGGCCTTTTAAATAGATTAATCTTTAATAAAAATGTGTCTTAATCTAAAGCATTAGCTGATTTATTAAACTGATTAATAAATGTATCTACACATCCCTAGTGTACAATAGTGCACAATAGGAACACCTTTCTAATTTTGAGTTGCACCGCTTTTTGCCTTAATTCTTTGGGGCATGGATCGATCCACAAGGATGCTGGCCCATGTTAACGCCAATGCTTCCTACAGTTGTGTCCAGTTGTCTGGATGTCCTTTGTGTGGTGGACCGTTCTTGATACACACGGGAAACTGTTGAGCATGAAAAACCCAGCAGCGTTGCAGTTCTTGACACACTCAAACCGTTCAAAGCACTTAAATATTTTGTCTTGCACATTCACCCTCTGAATGGCACAGATACACACGCCATGTTTCAATTATCTAAAGAGTTAAAAATCCTTCCTTTTCTCAATAGGGGGGCGCCATTTCGACTTTGTAAAAATTAGTTCCCAAATTAAACTGCCTTGTACTCAATTCTTGCTCGTACAATATGCATATTATTATTACTATTGGATAGAAAACACTCTCTAGTTTCTAAAACCGTTTGAATTATATCTGTGAGTAAAACAGAACTCACTTTGCAGCAAACTTTCTGTCAGGAACTGAAAAATCTGACCTCTGTTCCAGGGTCAGTTTATAAATTTGCATGTAATCTATGGGTCTACATGCACTGCATACGCCTTCCCCTAGATGTCAGTAAGCAGTGAGAATTAGAATGGGGTGTCTGGGTAGTTCTGAGGCCGTAAAAAAGCTCTTGGAACCGGGTGTGCAGTCTTTTCAACGTTCGTCATGACGCAAGACAGACCTCAGGATTGCATTCTGAAAAGCTCTCGTTATAGGCTTTAGATATATCCGGCTCTGATTTTATTCGATATAGGTGTTAAAAACATCATAATGTAGTTATTTTAAACCGAGTTATATCAGTTTATATCAGTATATTGCGATTTTCGGTATTTCATTTGTGCTGCGTTATAGTGAGTTGGACACGTCTTCGCCACATGGCTAATGTTAGCTGCTAATTCCAAAGTTGAAGACGACAATCTACAACCGAGCAACGATTCTTCTGGACAAAGGACAACTTGCACAAGATTCTGATGGAAGCTCATCAAATAGTAAGAACTATTTATGATGTTAATTCGTTGTTCTGTTAAAAAATGTTAAACTATTATTCCGACATTAATTTCGGTGCGGTCTCGTTTTAACGCACGCTGTATGTCGTAGTAACGTTAATTTTAAAAATCTAACACAGCGGTTGCATTAAGAACTAATGTATCTTTCATTTGCTGTCCAACCTGTATTTTTTTGTCAAGTTTATGATTAGTTATTGATTAGATTAGGTGCCTCTCCCAAGATTTCTCCCGACATTTTGTTTGCAGCTTGGCTACTATTCTCATTGTATAACCACGATTTGTGCCGCTAAATATGCACATTTTCGAACAAACAATATATGTATTGTGTAATATGATGTTATAGGACTGTCATCTGATCAAGTTTTGAGAAGGTTAGTGAAAAATGTAATATCTTTTGCTGGTTTATTCGCTATCGCTAACGTGCATGCATCAATGCTGCTGTGTGGTTGGCTATTGTAGTAAGCTAATATAATGCTAAATTGTGTTTTCTCTGTAAAACACTTAAAACATCTGAAATATTGGCTGGATTCACAAGCTCTTTGTCTTTCATTTGCTGTACACTGTGTATTTTTCATAAATGTTTTATGATGATTATTTAGGTAATTCACGTTGCTCTCTGTAGTTATTCTAGTTGCTTTGGTGAGAGTTGTGATGGTGGCTGCAATGTAAAACTATGATTTATACTTGAAATATGCAAATTTTTCGAACAAAACATATGCTATACAATAAATATGTTATCAGACTGTCATCTGATGAAGTTGTTTCTTGGTTAGTGACTATTTATATCTTTATTTGGTCGAATTTGTGATAGCTACCTATGCAGTAAAAAAATGGTGGGAAAAGAAAGTTGGGTCTTTTGCTATCGTGGTTAGCTAATAGAAATACATATTGTGTCTTCCCTGTAAAACATTTGAAAAATCAGAAATGATGGCTGGATTCACAAGATGTGTATCTTTCATCTGGTGTCTTGGACTTGTGATTTCATGATATTTTGATGCTAGTATTTACTTGTGGTGCTCTGCTAGGCTATGCTAGTCAGCTTTTTTACTGATGAGGGTGCTCCCGGATCCGGGATTGGGACCAACTAAAAGTTAACCTGTCTCCTCCACTTCATCTACACTGATTGAAGTGGATTTAACAAGTGACATCAATAAGGAATCATAGCTTTTTTCTGGATTCACCTGGTCAGTCTGTCATGGAAAGAGGTGTTCCTAATGTTTTGTATACTCAGTGTATATCTACAATACCTCAGTTTACTTAACATCAACGTTTAGCGTCAATAGTGGTTGGTGCTGTTTAAGATTATGGAGGACAGTATTTTTTACAAATGAGAATGGCCTTCTTTCTATTACAGCATATTGGACGACTGCCATTCATATTCCATTCACCCAGGTCAATATAACATCAATAGGTTTAGGCTAGTACATGATACTCAAAATTGCCATATACCCATCATGAGGTTGCCATAACTAAGCCTACAAATGAAAGTGTATACTGTAGGTGCACAGGTCAAGAGACAAATTGGAGTTATCAAGGTGACAGACAGTGGCACATTCACTACCGCCTTGTACACTCTTGCCTGCATCTAGCTGATATGGTGTGTAATCATTAATCCAAACAATTGGAAATGAAAGTATCTATTGGACAAATTAATTTTTTCCCATTTTGCTTCCGTTTAAGAAACATTTTGCAACAGAATCGGTGGAATGAAAACAGCCCTGATCACCAGCACACACAGTTCATTTTAATAGCAGCCACATATGGCATCATCACTTGCTTGTTGTATAAATCCTTCTTGCATCTACGCGCTCTCCTCCTCTCACCTTTTCCCTTTGCTTGTGGATTTCAGTACACAACACAACAGCTGTCTGTGACCAGGTGCAAAAACCTCCCCAAGCCAAACCGCTACACAGCCTACATCGTTGTCACCATATTAATGTTATAGTCAACAAACTAGAACTAACGCGTTAGTAAACCCACAATCCAATCCATGTGTACAGCAAGCAGTTTAGCAGTTACACCGGCGGGCCCCGGTGGCCATAAATTAATAAAACCGAAAGCTTAACTTGACTTGGAAAAGTTGCTGTGTTGGATAACCTTAGCCCGCTAGCTAACATAAATAGCATTTCTCTCTGTTTGAGTCAGATTGTTGAGTAGGCTAAATTAGCTACATAAGTGAAAGGTAAACTAAGAAGAAAAAAATCAAACAAAATATACCTAGCTCTCGCTCTCTCTCTGCTGCTTCGCCTTAATTTGTTCACTGTTAAACAATCGTCTTTCTCTATATAGTGCAGTGCTAGCTTGCTAGTTATAGATGATGCTTTCAGTGCTAGAATCATTCTCTGACAACATGTCAGTTCATACTGCAAGTTCTGCTAGGTTGGAAGGCGTCGTCTGGAAGATGTCACAATTACTTTGTAAGTCTTTGGAAGAGGGTGAGAACCATCAGCCTCCTAGGTTTTGTATTGAAGTCAATGTACCCAGAGGACGGAAAATAGCTGTCCTCCAGCTACACCACTATGCTACCTTAGAGGGTGCTGTTGAGCTACTGTAGACCTTCATTGCAAAACAGTGTGTTTTAATCAGTTATTTGGTGACGTGAATATATTTAGTATAGTCTTTTTTATAGGAAATTCACTGAGTAGGATGGTCCTTCCCTTCCTCCTCTGAGGTGTCTCCACTGTTTAGCGTGTTGAGTTGAGTTCGCTGGTCCCATGCATTTACTGAACTATACAGTGGCAAGAAAAAGTATCTGAGCTCTTTGGAATTACCTGGATTTAGGCATAAATTTGTCATGAAATTTGATCTGATCTTCATCTTAGTCACAACAATAGACAAACACAGTGTGCTTAAACTAATAACACACAAATTATTGTATTTTTCTTGTCTATATTGAATACATCATGTAAACATTCAGTGTAAGTTCGAAAAAGTATGTGAACCCCTAGGCTAATCACTTCTCCAAAAGCTAATTGGAGTCAGGAGTCAGCTAACCTGGAGTCCAATCAATGAGACAAGATTAGAGATGTTGGTTAGAGCTGCCTTGCCCTATAAAAAAACACTCACAAAATTTGAGTTTACTATTCACAAGAAGCATTACCTGATGTGAACCATGCCTCGAACAAAAGAGATCTCAGAAGACCTAAGATTAAGGATTGTTAACTTGCATATAGCTGGAAAGGGTTACAAAAGCATCTCTAAAAGCCATTATGTTCATCAGTTCACGGTAAGACAAATTGTCTGTAAAGGGAGAAAGTTCAGCACTGTTGCTACTCTCCCTAGGATTGCAAAGATGACTGCAAGAGCACAGCGCAGAATGTTCAATGAGGTTAAGAAGAATCCTAGAGTTTCAGCTAAGACTTACAGATCTCTGGAACAAGCTAACATTTCTGACAAGTCTATGATACGTGAAAAACTAAACAAGAATGGTGTTCATGGGAGGACACCACGGACACCACATCAAAACCGCATCCCAACTGTAAAGTATGGTGTAGGGAGAATCAATTCAATTCAAAGTTTATTTGTCACGTGCGCCAAATACAACAGGTGTATGTAGACCTTACAGTGAAATGCTTACTTACAGGCTCTAACCAACAGTGCAAAAAGGTATTAAGTGAACAAGTAAAGCAATAAAAACAACAGTAAAAAAGACAGTGAAAAATAACAGTAGCGAGGCTATATACAGTAGCGAGGCTATAACAGTAGCGAGGCTATATACAGGGACCGGTTAGTCGGGCTGATTGAGGTAGTATGTACATGTAGATATGCTTAAAGTGACTATGCATATATGATAAACAGAAAGTAGCAGAGTAGCGTAAAAGAGGGGTTGGCGGGTGGCGGGACACAATGCAGATAGCCCGGTTAGCCAATGTGCGGTGGCACTGGTTGGTCGGGCCAACTGAGGTAGTATGTACATGAATGTATAGTTAAAGTGACTATGCATATATGATAAACAGAGAGGAGCAGCAGCGTAAAAGAGGCGTTGCGTTGGGGGGGGGAACACAGTGCAAATAGTCCAGGTAGCCATTTGACTACCTGTTCAGGAGTCTTATAGCTTGGGGGTAAAAACTGTTGAGAAGCCTTTGTGTCCTAAACTTGGCACTCCGGTACCGCTTGCCATGCGGTAGTAGAGAGAACATTCTATGACTGGGGTGGTTGGGGTCTTTGACAATTTTCAGGGCCTTCCTGCCTGGTGTAGAGGTCCTGGATGGCAGGCAGCTTAGCCCAAGTGATGTACTGGGCCGTACGCACTACCCCCTGTAGTGCCTTGCGGTCGGAGGCCCGAGCAATTGCCGTACCAGGCAGTGATGCAAACAGTCAGGATGCTCTCGATGTTGCAGCTGTAGAACATTTTGAGGATCTGAGGACCCATGCCAAATCTTTTTAGTTTCCTGAGGGGGAATAGGCTTTGTCTTGCCCTCTTCACAACTGTCTTGGTGTGTTTGGACCATTCTAGTTTGTTGGTGATGTTGACACCAAGGAACTTGAAGCTCTCAACCTGCTCCACTACAGCCCCCGTTGATGAGAATGGGGGCTTGATCGGTCCTCCTTTTCCTGTGGTCCACAATAATCACCGTAGTCTTGGTCTTCTTATTCTCCTTAGTATCGAGGTTTGGTGCTGCTTTGCTGTCATCGATGGAAAAATGAATTCCTACGTTTATCAAGACATTTTGCAGGAGAATGTTAGGCTATCTGTCTGCCAATTGAAGCACAACAGAAGTTGGGTGATGCAACAGGACAACGACCCAAAACACAGAAGTAAATCAACAACAGAATAGCTTCAACATTAGAAAATACGCCTTCTTGAGTGGCCCAGTCAGAGTCCTGACCTCAACCCGATTGAGATGCTGTGGCATGACCTCGAGAGCGGTTCACACCAGACATCCTAAGAATATTGCTGAACTGAAACAGTTTTGTAAAGGTGAATGTTCCAAAATTCCTCCTGACCTTTGTGCAGGTCTGATCCGCAACTACAGAAAATGTTTGGTTGAGTTAAGCTGCCAAAGGAGGATCAACCAGTTATTAAATCCAAGGGTTCACATACTTTTTCCACCCTACACTGTGAATGTTTACATGGCGTGTTCAATAAAGACATGAAAACTTTTAATTGTTTGTGTGTTATTAGTTTAAGCAGACTGTGTTCGTCTATTGTTGTGACTTAGATGAAGATCAGATGCAATTCCAAAGGGTTCACGTGCTTTTTCTTGACACTGTATGTAATCCCTTATGGATTTCTGGGGGTGGGTTACTATTTTCCCCATGCATCAAGAAGGCATATTTGATTTATAAACCATTTAAAGCATTTTTCCTGTCGTAAACATTGTGCATGGATTCAAGTGTGCATTATTCTGGAACAGGGCTTAAATAGCAATAGGGGTCTAATAATTGATTATTTTCATTGCTATCTTAGAGATGCAAAATAGCAGTTTCTCTTTCAATGCACCCTCATATACTATAACACACCTTATTTGTTATTTAGCAGTATATTTTACTAACCCCTAATTTAAAGTCAAAGGGTACATGTAGAAATCAATAGGCTGCAGTCATCAAACAGTTTCTAACTCATCACCTTTCCTGGGAAGCATCAGCCAGTGGGGGAAAAGGTCAACATTTCCATCCCAAATGTAAAATTAATGGAGCTTGACCCCTCAAAGCCACAGGCACGTAACCTGCAGCTCAGGTGGAAAAGCATGGCCCGGATATAGAAGTCCCATTCTTTCGTCGTCAGGCTCAAAGCATGGCTGCACAATTAGAGGAGTTTAAACAAGCCACACTCATTATCTATAAAGGTGGCGTGGCAGGGACTTGGCTGCGACCAGGTTAGCCGTTGGAGTCTTGCCAGAAGGACCTGAATCTCTAATATACACTGCTCAAAAAAATAAAGGGAACACTTAAACAACACAATGTAACTCCAAGTGAATCACACTTCTGTGAAATCAAACTGTCCACTTAGGAAGCAACACTGATTGACAATACATTTCACATGCTGTTGTGCAAATGGAATAGACAAAAGGTGGAAATTATAGGCAATTAGCAAGACACCCCCCAAAACAGGAGTGATTCTGCAGGTGGTGACCACAGACCACTTCTCAGTTCCTATGCTTCCTGGCTGATGTTTTGGTCACTTTTGAATGCTGGCGGTGCTCTCACTCTAGTGGTAGCATGAGACGGAGTCTACAACCCACACAAGTGGCTCAGGTAGTGCAGTTCATCCAGGATGGCACATCAATGCGAACTGTGGCAAAAAGGTTTGCTGTGTCTGTCAGCGTAGTGTCCAGAGCATGCAGGCGCTACCAGGAGACAGGCCAGTACATCAGGAGACGTGGAGGAGGCCGTAGGAGGGCAACAACCCAGCAGCAGGGCCGCTACCTCCGCCTTTGTGCAAGGAGGTGCACTGCCAGAGCCCTGCAAAATGACCTCCAGCAGGCCACAAATGTGCATGTGTCTGCTCAAACGGTCAGAAACAGACTCCATGAGGGTGGTATGAGGGCCCGACATCCACAGGTGGGGGTTGTGCTTACAGCCCAACAGCGTGCAGGACGTTTCGCATTTGCCAGAGAACACCAAGATTGGCAAATTCGCCACTGGCGCCCTGTGCTCTTCACAGATGAAAGCAGGTTCACAGTGAGCACATGAGCACATGTGACAGACGTGACAGAGTCTGGAGACGCCGTGGAGAACGTTCTGCTGCCTGCAACATCCTCCAGCATGACCGGTTTGGCGATGGGTCAGTCATGGTGTGGGGTGGCATTTCTTTGTGGGGCCGCACAGCCCTCCATGTGCTCGCCAGAGGTAGCCTGACTGCCATTAGGTACCGAGATGAGATCCTCAGACCCCTTGTGAGACCATATGCTGACACATGCACATTTGTGGCCTGCTGGAGGTCATTTTGCAGGGCTCTGGCAGTGCACCTCCTTGCACAAAGGCGGAGGTAGCGGTCCTGCTGCTGGGTTGTTGCCCTCCTACGGCCTCTTCCACGTCTCCTGATGTACTGGCCTGTCTCCTGGTAGCGCCTGCTTGCTCTGGACACTACACTGACAGACACAGCAAACCTTTTTGCCACAGTTCGCATTGATGTGCCATCCTGGATGAACTGCACTACCTGAGCCACTTGTGTGGGTTGTAGACTCCGTCTCATGCTACCACTAGAGTGAGAGCACCGCCAGCATTCAAAAGTGACCAAAACATCAGCCAGGAAGCATAGGAACTGAGAAGTGGTCTGTGGTCATCACCTGCAGAATCACTCCTGTTTTGGGGGGTGTCTTGCTAATTGCCTATAATTTCCACCTTTTGTCTATTCCATTTGCACAACAGCATGTGAAATTTATTGTCAATCAGTGTTGCTTCCTAAGTGGACAGTTTGATTTCACAGAAGTGTGATTGACTTGGAGTTAAATTGTGTTATTGAAGTGTTCCCTTTATTTTTTTGAGCAGTGTATGTTCACCCAGGCAAAATTACTGCAGCTAAAATTTTCCAGGGAGCGAAATTGAGATGTTCTGTATAAAGAAACACATTTTTTTCAAGGAATACATAGCGAAAAGAATATCCTGTTCCCCCTGAAGGTCAGGTCTAGTTTTAGGAACCAAATATGGAGATTATTTAATTGTTCAATATTCCATAGAAGTTTTGTCATTACCAGAAAATGCTTGGAGTAACCCTAGATTGTAAACTGTCATGGTCAAAACATATTGATACAGTAGTAGCTAAGATAGGGAGAAGTCTGTCCGTAATAAAGCGATGCTCTGCCTTTTTAACAACACTATCAACAAGGCAGGTCCTATACGCCCTAGTTTTGTCGCACCTGGACTACTGTTCAGTCGTGTGGTCAGGTGCCACAAAAAATGACTTAGGAAAATTGCAATTGGTTCAGAACAGGCAGGCCCTTGGATGGCCCTTGGATGTACACAGAAAGCTAATATTAATGATATGCATGTCAATATCTCCTGGCTCAAATTGGAGAAGAGATTGACTTCATCACTACCTGTATTTTTGAGAGGTTGTTGACATGTTGAATGTCTGTTGAGCTGTCTGACATGTCGAGCTGTCTGTCTAAACTACTGGCACATAGCTCGGACACCCATGCATACCCCACAAGACATGCCACAAGAGGTTTCTACACAGTCCCCAAGTCCAGAACAAACTATGGGAGGTGCACAGTACTACATAGAGCCATGATTACATGGAACTATTCCACATCAAGTAACTGATGCAAGCAGTAAAATTAGATTTAAAAAAATATATATTTAAAAAAAACTTATGGAACAGCTGGGACTGTGAAGCAACACAAACATAGGCACAGACACATGCACACACACACACACGATAACATACGCACTATACACACACGTATACATGGATTTAGTACTGTAGATATGTGGTAGTGCTGGATTTGGGGCCTGAGGGCACATAATGTGTTGTGAGATCTGTGAAAGTATTGTAATGTTTTTCAAATTGTATAAACTGCCTTAATTTTGCTGGACACCAGGAAGAGTAATGGGTATCCATAATAAATACAAATGAGAATACTTCATAAAAAGTCCCCTCCAGAGGACTGTGTGATCACACTCTCAGCAGCCGATGTGAGTAAGACCTTTAAACAGGTCAACATTCACAAGCCCGCTGGGCCAGACGGATTACCAGGACGTGTACTCCGAGCATGCGCTGACCAACTGGCAAGTGTCTTCACTGACATTTTCAACCTCTCCCTGTCTGAGTCTGTATTACCAACATGTTTCAAGCAGATTCAAGCCGATGACAGCATTGGTAGGCCTGATCACCGACAATGATGAGACAGCCTATAGGGAGGAGGTCAGAGACTTGACCGTGTGGTGCAAGGACAACAACCTCTCCCTCAACGTGACCAAGACAAAGGAGATGATTGTGGACTATAGGAAAAGGAGGACCGAGAACACCCCATTCCCATCGACGGGACTGTAGTGGAGCAGGTTGAGAGCTTCAAGTTCCTTGGCATCCACATCACCAACAAACTAACATGGTCCAAGCACACCAAGACAGTTGTGAAGTGGGCACGACAAAACCTATTCCCCCTCAGGAGACTGAAAAGATTTGTCATGGGTCCTCAAATCCTCAGAAGGTTTTACAGCTGCACCATCTAGAGCATCCTGACCGGTTGCATCACTGCCTGGTATGGCAATTGCTCGGCCTCCAACCGCAAGGCCCTACAGAGGGTAGTGCGTATGGCCCAGTACATGACCGGGGCCAAGCTTCCTGCCATCCAGGACCTCTACACCAGGCGATGTCAGAGGAAGGCCCTAAAAATGGTCAAAGTCTCCAGCCACCCTAGTCATAGACTGTTCTCTCTGCTACCGCACGGCAAGCGGAACCGAAGCACCAAGTCTAGGTCCAAGAGGCTTCTAAACAACTTATACCCCCATGCCATAAGACTCCTGAACAGCTAATCAAAGGGCTACCCAGACTATTTGCACTGCCCCCCCCCCCACCCTTCTACGCTGTTGCTACTCTCTGTTATTATTTATGCATAGTCACATTAATAACTCTACCTACATGTACATATTACCTTTATCACCTCGACACAGGTGCTCCCGCACATTGACTCTGTGCCAGTACCCCCTGTATATAGCCCTGCTACTGTTATTTACTGCTGCTCTTTAATTATTTGTTATTCTTATCAAGAGATAAGTAAAAAATAATAAATAATAAAAGATAATAGAAAGTAAGAACTTTTTTTTGCTGGTATTTTCTTAAAACTGCATTGTTGGTTGAAGGGCTTGTAAGTAAGCATTTCACTGTAAGGTCTAAACATGTTGTATTCGGCGCATTTGACTAATAAAATTAGATTAGATTTGATTTGAAAAGATTCCCTGACAGTATGTAACTAAGAAATGCAACGTACCAATGATTGGCATGATATTTTGTCCACCTGGAACCTTTTGACCTTCTCCATGCAGGTAGCCAAGTGGTTAGAGCGTTGGGCCAGTAACCAGAAGGTTAATGGATTGAATCCCTGAGCTGACAAGGTAATCTGTTGTTCTGCCCCTGAGCAAGGCAGTTAGCACACTGTTCCCTGGGCACTGAAGATGTGAATGTCGATTTTTTTAAATGATTTTATTTATTTCACCTTTATTTAACCAGGTAGGCCAGTTGAGAACAAGTTCTCATTTACAACTGCGACCTGGCCAAGATAAAGCAAAGCAGTGCGACACAAACAACAGAGTTACACATGGAATAAACAAACATAGAGTCAATAACAAAATAGAAAAGTCTATATACAGTGTGTGCAAATTATGTAAGATTAGGGAGGTAAGGAAATAAATAGGCCAATAGTGGCAAAATAATTACAATTTAGCAATTAAACACTGGAGTGACATATGTGCAGAAGACGAATGTGCAAGAAGAGATACTGGGGTGCAAAGGAGCAACAAAAAAAAAATTACAATCTTTATTTATTTTATTTCACCTTTATTTAACCAGGTAGGCAAATTGAGAACACGTTCTCATTTACAATTGCGATCTGGCCAAGATAAAGCAAAGCAGTTCGACACATACAACAACACATAGTTACACATGGAGTAAAACAAACATACAGTCAATAATACAGTGAAAAATAAGTCTATATACAATACAGTGAAGTGAGGTGAGATAAGGGAGGTGAAGGCAAACAAAATATATATATATATATTTTATATAATATATATATAAATAAATAAAAATATAAAAAGGCCATGGTGGCGAAGTAAATACAATATAGCAAGTAAAAAAAGTAAAAAAAAGTAGAGATAGTAGAGATAGAAAAAAGTAGAGATAGAAATAATGGGGTGCAAAGGAGCAAAATAAATAAATAAATACAGTAGGTAAAGAGGTAGTTGTTTGGGCTAAATTATAGATGGGCTATGTACAGGTGCAGTAATCTATGAGCTGCTCTGACAGCTGGTGCTTAAAGCTAGTGAGGGAGATAAGTGTTTCCAGTTTCAGAGATTTTTGTAGTTCGTTCCAGTCATTGGCAGCAGAGAACTGGAAGGAGAGGCGGCCAAAGGAAGAATTGGTTTTGGGGGTGACCAGAGAGATATACCTGCTGGAGCGCGTGCTACAGGTAGGTGCTGCTATGGTGACCAGCGAGCTGAGGTAAGGGGGGACTTTACCTAGCAGGGTCTTGTAGATGACCTGGAGCCAGTGGGTTTGACGACGAGTATGAAGCGAGGGCCAGCCAACGAGAGTGTACAGGTCGCAGTGGTGGGTAGTATATGGGGCTTTGGTGACAAAACGGATGGCACTGTGATAGACTGCATCCAATTTATTGAGTAGGGTTTTGGAGGCTATTTTGTAAATGACATCACCGAAGTCGAGGATTGGTAGGATGGTCAGGAAGGATGAAGGATGCTTTGTTGCGGAATAGGAAGCCAATTCTAGATTTAACTTTGGATTGGAGATGTTTGATGTGAGTCTGGAAGGAGAGTTTACAGTCTAACCAGACACCTAGGTATTTGTAGTTGTCCACATATTCTAAGTCAGAGCCGTCCAGAGTAGTGATGTTGGACAGGCGGGCAGGTGCAGGCAGCGATCGGTTGAAGAGCATGCATTTAGTTTTACTTGTATTTAAGAGCAAATGGAGGCCACGGAAGGAGAGTTGTATGGCATTGAAGCTCGCCTGGAGGGTTGTTAACACAGTGTCAAAAGAAGGGCCAGAAGTATACAGAATAGTGTCGTCTGCGTAGAGATGGATCAGAGAATCACCAGCAGCAAGAGCGACATCATTGATGTATACAGAGAAGAGAGTCGGTCCAAGAATTGAACCCTGTGGCACCCCCATAGAGACTGCCAGAGGCCCGGACAACAGACCCTCCGATTTGACACACTGAACTCGATCAGAGAAGTAGTTGGTGAACCAGGCGAGGCAATCATTAGAGAAACCAAGGCTGTCGAGTCTGCCGATGAGGATGTGGTGATTGACAGAGTCAAAAGCCTTGGCCAGGTCAATGAAAACGGCTGCACAGTATTGTTTCCTATCGATGGCGGTTAAGATATCGTTTATGACCTTGAGCGTGGCTGAGGTGCACCCATGGCCAGCTCTGAAACCAGATTGCATAGTGGAGAAGGTATGGTGGGATTCGAAATGGTCGGTAATCTGTTTGTTGACTTGGCTTTCGAAGACCTTAGAAAGGCAGGGTAGGATAGATATAGGTCTGTAGCTGTTAGGGTCAAGACCGTCCCCCCCTTTGAAGAGGGGGATAACCGCAGCTGCTTTCCAATCTTTGGGAATCTCAGACGACACGAAAGAGAGGTTGAAAAGGCTAGTAATAGGGGTGGCAACAATTTCAGCAGATAGTTTTAGAAAGAAAGGGTCCAGATTATCTAGCCCGGCTGATTTGTAAGGGTCCAGATTTTGCAGCTCTTTCAGAACATCAGCTGACTGTATTTGGGAGAAAGAGAAATGGGGAAGGCTTGGGCGAGTAGCAGAGGGGAGGGCACTGCTGTTGACCGGGGTAGGGGCAGCCAGGTGGAAAGCATGGCCAGCCGTAGAAAAATGCTTATTGAAATTCTCAATTATAGTGGATTTGTCGGTGGTGACAGTGTTTCCTATCTTCAGTGCAGTTGGAAGCTGGGAGGAGGTGTTCTTATTCTCCATGGACTTTACAGTGTCCCAGAACTTTTTTGAATTTGTGTTGCAGGAAGCAAATTTCTGCTTGAAAAAGCTAGCCTTGGCTTTTCTAACTGCCTGTGTATATTGGTTTCTAGCTTCCCTGAAAAGTTGCATATCACGGGGGCTGTTCTATGCTAATGCAGAACGCCATAGGATGTTTTTCTGTTGGTTAAGGGCAGTCAGGTCAGGGGAGAACCAAGGGCTATATATGTTCCTGGTTCTAAATTTCTTGAATGGGGCATGCTTATTCAAGATGGTGAGGAAGGCATTTTAAAAAAATATCCAGGCATCCTCTACTGACGGGATGAGATCAATATCCTTCCAGGATACATCGGCCAGGTCGATCAGAAAGGCCTGCTCGCTGAAGTGTTTCAGGGAGCGTTTGATAGTGATGAGTGGAGGTCGTTTGACCGCTGACCCATTACGGATGCAGGCAATGAGGCAGTGATCGCTGAGATCTTGGTTGAAAACAGCAGAGGTGTATTTGGAGGGCAAGTTGGTTAGGATGATATCTATGAGGGTGCCCGTGTTTACGTAATTGGGGTGGTACCTGGTAGGTTCATTGATAATTTGTGTGAGATTTAGGGCATCAAGCTTAGATTGTAGGATGGCTGGGGTGTTAAGCATGTTCCAATTTAGGTCGCCTAGCAGCACGAGCTCTGAAGATAGATGGGGGGCAATCAGTTCACATATGGTGTCCAGAGCACAGCTGGGGGCAGAGGGTGGTCTATAGCAGGCGGCAACGGTGAGAGACTTGTTTTTAGAGAGGTGGATTTTTAAAAGTAGAAGTTCAAATTGTTTGGGAACAGACCTGGATAGTAAAACAGAACTCTGCAGGCAATCTTTGCAGTAGATTGCAACACCGCCCCCTTTGTCCGTTCTATCTTGTCTGAAAATCTTGTAGTTGGGGATGAAAATGTCAGAATTTTTGGTGGTCTTTCTAAGCCAGGATTCAGACACGGCTAAAACATCCGGGTTGGCAGAGTGAGCTAAAGCAGTGAACAAAACAAACTTAGGGAGGAGGCTTCTAATGTTAACATGCATGAAACCAAGGCTATTACGGTTACAGAAGTCATCAAAAGAGAGCGCCTGGGGAATAGGAGTGGAGCTAGGTACTGCAGGGCCTGGATTCACCTCTACATCACCAGAGGAACAGAGGAGGAGGAGGATAAGGGTACGGCTAAAAGCTATGAGAATTGGTCGTCTAGAGCATCTAGAACAGAGAGTAAAAGGACGTTTCTGGGGGCGATAAAATAGCTTCAAGGAATAATGTACAGACAAAGGTATGGTAGGATGTGAATACAGTGGAGGTAAACCTAGGTATTGAGTGATGATGAGAGAGATATTGTCTCTAGAAACATCATTGAAACCAGGTGATGTCATCGCATATGTGGGTGGTGGAAATGAAAGGTTGGATATGGTATAGTGAGCAGGGCTAAAGGCCCTACAGTGAAATAAGCCAATAAACACTAACCAGAACAGCAGTGGACAAGGCATATTTACATTAAGGAGAGGCATGCTTAATCGAGTGATCAGTAAGGGTCCAGTGAGTAGAGGTTGGTTGGGGTCACGGCGATCCAGACAGCTGGCCGGGTAGATGGCTATCGGTAGCAAGATAGCATAGGATGGAGGTCTATTTTTAGACACCTCGTGCGTTTCCGTCGCTAGATTAGTGGGGTTCCGTGTCTTGTAGAGGGGATCAATCCAATTGGCAAAATAGATATAGTGACCCAAGAAAAAATAAATAAAAATTGTCCGAAATACTTATTAAGATAGCAGCCGATAAGACAGCTAACGATTAGCGGGCCCCAGGTGAGCGTTCAGGTAACGTCGCGACGGAGGTGCCAGTTGGATAACTCCCTCGGGCAGATAACGTCGGCAGTCAATCGTGAAGGCCCGGTGGGGCTCCGTATCTGCAGCAAAAAAAATACCCGGGTCTGGATAGGTGACTGTAGCCCAGGAATGGCTGATGGAACTCCTCAGCTGGCTAGCTCCGGAATAATTTAAGTTTGCTCCGGGATCGACGTAAGCCAATAGTCACACGGTTTGCAGCTAGCTAGCTGCGAAATCAAGGTGCAAATGTCCAGAGCCTGCGGCTGAAATCCGGGGAAACTGAGAGAAAAAAAAGGCCCGGTATGCTCCGGTCCGAGTCGCGTTGCACAAAAGTGCCGGTAGATTATCGAGCTAAAGGAATAGCTGATGACCACAAAACGTGGGCAGCTGAAACACCAACGCTAGCCAGCAAGCCGGCTAACTTCTGGGCAGCTTCAAATTAGCTTTCGGCTAGCTTTCGGCTAACTTCTGGTTAGCTTTCTGGCTAACTTCTGATTAGCCCCTGGTTAGCTTCACTGTGGATTTTCAGATTTGAGGTAAATAATACTTTTTTGTTGTAATTGGTGAGGCGGGTTGCAGGAAAGCTTTTGTAGTTGAGTTCTTGGATAATAAAAAAATATAAAAGATATGCGAAGAAGGTGTAAATATATATATACAGGACAAGACAGTACGAGGACAAAAATGACGTCTGAACTGCTAAGCCATCTTGGAATTAGAGGATGGGGATGAGGTAGTTGGGTGGGCTATTTACAGATGGGCTATGTACAGGTGCAATGATCTGTAAGCTGCTCAGACAGCTGATGCTTAATGTTAGTGGGGGAGTTATGAGTCTCAAATTTCAGTGATTTTTGCAATTCGTTCCAGTCATTGGCAGCAGAGAACTGGAAGGAAAGGCGGCAAATGAGGAGTTGGCTTTGGGGGTGCCCAGTGAATTATACCTGCTTGAGCGCGTGCTACGGGTGGGTGCTGCTATGGTGACCAGTGAGCTGAGATAAGGCGGGGCTTTACCTAGCAAAGACTTATAGATGACCTGGAGCCAGTGGGTTTGGTGGCGATTATGAAGCGAGGGCCAGCCAACGAGAGCATACCGTTCGCAGTGGTGGGTAGAATATGGGGCTTTGGTGACAAAACAGATGGCACTGTGATAGAATGCATCCAATTTGCTGAGTAGTGTTGGAGGCTATTTTGTAAATGACATCGCCGAAGTCAAGGATCAGTTTTACGGGTTATGTTTGGCAGCATGAGTGAAGGATGCTTTAATGCGAAATAGGACACTGATTCTAGATTTCATTTTGGTTTGGAGATGCTTAATGTGAGTCTGGAAGGAGAGTTTACAGTCTAACCAGACACCTAGTTATTTGTAGTTGTCCACATATTCTAAGTCAGAACCGTCCAGAGTAGTGATACTAGATGGGCGGGCAGGTGCGGGCAGCAATCGGTTGAAGAGCATGCATTTAACTTTACTTGCATTTAAGAGCAGTTGGAGGCCACGGAAGGAGAGTTGTATGGCATTGAAGCTCGTCTGGAGGTTTGTTAACAGTGTCCAAAGGGCCAGAATTATACAGAATGGTGGCAACCATTAAGGCAACCCCTCACACCTCTCTGATTCAGAGGGGTTGGGTTAAATGCGGAAGACACATTTCAGTTGAAGGCATTCAGTTTTACAACTGACTAGGTATCCCCCTTTCCCATTCATGGAATGGATTGCATGTTCTCAATTTGTTACACAATGAGACAAGACATAGCCTAAAGGGGGCACTGGTGCATTTGTTTAAAACTACTTTTGCTTCACTTTTTAGTCAATTAAGGGCTCGCCACAAAGCACAGGATAATATCTGCAACCAAATGTTATACATATGGGGTTAGGGAACAGGCCTTGTGACAAGGGAATATGATGCTTATGTTCAACTGGATAGCACTGTAAATCTGTATAATTGTAACCTTGTATAAGAGAATTAGTGTTATGAAAACATTATCACTTGGATACAGTAGGCTGTAGATCTTACAACCTGTCGAATATTGCATTGTTCCACAGCTCATAAGTGTCCTGACATTTTGAAAATCAGTTTTTTTGCTGAGTAATATTTGAAATGGAAAGATATTCAGAGTAACACGGACAAACAAGTCTCCATGTACCGACCCAAAGTTATGGAAGGTAGTTAGTTGGTAACAAATTGTCTGAGATTTTTATGTGGTTTTTGAATGTCATCTCGTCTCAATAGCAGTACTGTACACATTTACCCCCTCAAAGTTATTATTACTGTTGCATGGCAATGGCTAGCATGAGCACAGTGCCACATTCACACAAAGACAATGTTCCCCTGCCTCTGCATGCCAGAGTAGTACGAGGTAAACCACAAGCTGAGACAGATTTCCTTTGGGATTCTTCAAACATCCTGAGAAGAGAATACATTCAGGACAGTTGGACTCAAAATGTGCTGTGCATACCTTTAAAAAAGTGGAGGCCAAGCACTGAGGTTTTCATCCCACCGTGAGTGTGTTTATGTTTATGTCTCTGTGTCCTGAACTTAAACCTTCAGGCTAAACACAAAGGATATACACCTCTTGGGTTAGATACCGTCTCTGGCACAGTCACTTCAATGCTCCTCTCTATTCCAGGTTTGGAGTTGTTAGTACGTGGACAGAAGACGATCATCCAACCATTGGTATGCAGCCTGGGCCCTCTTTCTATTATCCCCCTTGTATCCGGGATTGAGACATTGTTAGGATTGTATTTAGCCATGTTAATAAGAATCAATTTGCTATGCTGAAATTAAATAAATTGTTTTGACATGTCCCATAATTCACTGAGAATAAAATGTAAGCAATATTAGGTTATAATGGACAATATTGAAAGTGTTTTCCAGTGGATGCAATACATTTCTATACCATAACAATCCAAAACGCTCTATTCGGAAAGTATTCAGACCCCTTGACTTTTTCACATTTAGTTACTTTACAGCCTTATTCTAAAATGGATTCAATAGTTTTTTTTCTCATCAAACTACACACAATACCTTATAATGAATGACAAAGCAAAACCAGTTTCTTTTTTTTGCAAATGTTTTTTTTAAATTAAAACTGAAATATGACATTTACATAAGTATTCAGACCCTTTACTCAGTACTTTGTTGAAGCACCTTTGGCAGCGAATACAGCCTTGAGACTTCTTGGGTATGACGCTACAAGCTTGGAACACCTGTATTTGGGGAGTTTCTCCCATTATTTTCTGCAGATCCTCTCAAGCTCTGTCAGGTTGATCTGCAGATCCTCTCAAGCTCTGTCAGGTTGAATGGGGAGCGTCGCTGCACAGCTATTTTCAGGTCTCTCCAGAGATGTTCAGAGATGTTGTGGACATTCAGAGACTTGTGCCGAAGCCACTCCTGCATTGTCTTGGCTCTGTGCTTAGGGTCGTGTAAAATTATTCTATAAACATGCCTCCTGTTTGCAATAAGGCACCAAAGTAAATCTGCAAAAAAATATGGCAAATAAATTAGCTTTATGTCCTGAATACAAAGCGTTATGTTTTAGGCAAATCCAACACAACACATCCCTGAGTACCACTCTTCCTATTTTCGAGCTTGGTGGTGGCTGCATCATGTTATGGGTATAACTAGGGAGTTTAAAAAAATAAAAAAGCAGGACAATATCCTAAAACACAAGGCCAAATATACACTGGAGTTGCTTACCAAGACAACATTGAATGATCCTGAGTGGCGTAGTTACAGTTTTGAGTTAAATCGTCTTGAAAATCTATGGTAAGACTTGAAAATGTCTGTCTAGCAATGAGCAACAAACAACTTTACAGAGTTAGAATTTTTATTTTAAGAATAATGTGCAAATATTGAACAATCTAGGTGTGCAAATCTCTAGAGACTTAACCAGAAAGACTCACAGCGGTAATCGCTGCCAAAGCAGATTCTAACATGTATTGACTCAGGGGTGTAAATATGTATTTAAATTAGATATTTCTGTATTTAATTTTCAACAAATTAGCAACATTTTCTAAAAACATATTTTCACTTTGTCATTATGGGTTTTTGTGTGAAGATGGGTGGGAGAAAAACATTTTTTTTTATAAATTTTGAATTCAGGCTGTAACACAACAAAATGTGGAATAGGCCAAGGGGTATGAACACTTTCTGAAGGCACCGTATTAGTGAAGTTATCTTGAGTGTTGCTTGTTGGGGTAAATCACTGTTCATTGCTACATTGTGTAGTCTGAGGTGATATGTTGTGATTATTCAGTGAGGAAATAGGCCTAGATCAGAATTGCAATGGCAAAGAAGGTACTTGCCAGTCGTTGACAACTCCAACAAACATTCTGGAATGGATAACTGCTAGGGAAAAAGAGAAAGGAGTTGATGTGTAAAAATGTGTCAATTTTCACAGATTAGAAAACATTTATGAACTCAGCAAAAAAGGAAACTCAGCAAAAAAGACTCTGTCTTTCAAAGATATTTGGATTTTTACAAATTAACCTGTTTGGCGTGCAAGCCCGACGTCGGTACACTTATGACAACAGCCACTTCAAGTGCAGGGCGCGAAATTCAAAAGATATATTTTTTTAAATATTTAACTTTCACACATTAACAAGTCCAAGACACCAGATGAAAGGTACACATCTTGTGAATCAAGCCAACGTGTCCGATTTTTTAAATGTTTTACAGGGAAGACACAATATGTAAATCTATTAGCTAACCACGTTAGCAAAAGACACCACTATTTTTACTCCATCAGTTTTTTACTACATCAGTAGCTATCATAAATTCGACCAAATAAAGATATAAATAGCCACTAACCAAGAAACAACTTCATCAATATGTCTGATAACATATTTATTGTATAGCATATGTTTTTTTTCAAAAAATTTGCATATTTCAGGTATAAATCATAGTTTACATTGCAGCTATAGTCAGAAATTGCACCGAAAACAGACAGAAAAATTACAGACACCAACGCCAAATAACGAAATACTCATCATAAAACATTTCTGAAAAATACATAGTGTACAGCAATTGAAAGACAGGCATCTTGTGATTCAAGACAATATTTCCGATTTATCAAGTGTTTTACAGCGAAAACACAATATAGCGTTATATTAGCTTAGCACAATAGCAAACATAACAACAGCATTGATTCAAGGCAAAAATAGCTATAACGTATAAACCACCAAAATATATTCATTGTTTCACTAACCTTCTCAGAATTCTTCAGATGACAGTCCTGTAACATCATACTACACAATGCATATAGAGTTTGTTCGAAAATGTGCATATTTAGCGGCACAAATCGTGCGTAGACAATGAGAATAGTGTCCATAATGTCAAGCAATCTGTCCGGCACCATCTTGTAAAGGCACCTTTTCTTATCGAATACTATTCATAAACTTGACTAAAGAAATACAGGTTGGACAGCAATTGAAAGACAAATTAGTCCTTAATGCAATCGCTGAATTACATTTTTAAAATGAACCTTACTGCGCAATACAGGCTGCGATAACGCAAGGCTACACTGCAGGAAATGGCGTCTTATGCATTTGACATTTTTCAACAGAACAATGAATTATCAGCATAAATAGTTCTTACTTTTAGATGAACTCCCATCAGAATCTTGGGAAATGTGTCCTTTGTCCAAAATAATCGTTGCTAGGTTGGAGAACGTCGTTTTCAACGTTGCAATTAGCAATAAACAATAGCCATGTGGGCCAGAGATACCCAACTTCCTAAAATGTCACGAAAATAAATACCCGAAAATCGCAATATACTGACATAAACTGATATAATTCGGTTTAAAATAACAACATTACGATGTCTTCAACACCAATATCGAATAAAAACAGAGCCGGATATATCTAGGAGCTAATACGGGAGCTTCTAAAATGACATGCCAAGACCCTTCCTGCGTCAGAGCGAAGAGTGGAAAGATGGGACACTTCGGTTTCAAGCAATTTATAACCTTTGGGACCTACGTAGAAACTCCACTTCAACTCTCCCTATTCGCTGACACCCAGTGGAAGGCGTATGCAGTGCTTCTCAACCAATAGAGGACAGGCAAATTAATACACAGGTCTCAGAACAGCCAGCAAAATTCTGCATTATGACATACACATAGGAAAATTGCTCTAAGTCCAGTTCTGTTTCACCCACAGATATAATTCAAACGGTTTTAGAAACTAGAGAGTGTTTTCTATCCAATAGTAATAATAATATGCATATTGTACGAGCAAGAATTGAGTACGAGGCCTTTTTGAAATGGGCACCTTTTATCTGGCTACTCAATACTGCCCCTTGAGCCCAAAGAGGTTAACTTCACAGATCTTCATTATAAAGGGTTTAAACACTGTTTCCCATGCTTGTTCAATGAACCATAAACAGTTAATGAACATGCACCTGTGGAACGGTCGTTAAACTAATAACACACAAATTATTGTATTTTTCCTGTCTATATTGAATACAACATTTAAACATTCACAGTGTAGGTTGGAAAAAGTATGTGAACCCCTAGGCTAATGACTTCTCGAAAAGCTAATTGGAGTCAAGAGTCAGCTAACCAATCAAAGAGATGAGATTAGAGATGTTGGTTAGAGCTGCCTTGCCCTATAAAAAACACTCACAAAATGTGAGTTTGCTATTCACAAGAAGCATTGCCTGATGTGAACCATCCCTCGAACAAAAGAGATCTCAGAATACCTAAGATTAAGAATTGTTGACTTGCATAAAGTGGGAAAGGGTTACAAAAGTATCTCTAAAAGCCTTGATGTTCATCAGTCCACGGTAAGACGATGTCTATAAATGGAGAAAGTTCAGCACTGTTGCTGCTCTCCCTAGGACTGGCCGTTCTGCAAAGATGACTGCAAGAGCACAGCGCAGAATGCTCAATGAAGTTAAGAAGAAACCTAGTGTCAGCTAAAGACTTACAGAAATCTCTGGAACATGCTAACATCTCTGTTGACAAATCTACGATACGCAAAACACTAATCAAGAATCGTGTTCATGGGAGGGCACCACGGAAGAAGCCACTGCTGTCCAAAAAAACATTCCTGCACGTCTGAAGTTTGCAAATGTGCACCTGGATGTTCCACAGCGCTACTGGAAAAATATTCTGTGGACAGATGAAACTACAGTTGAGTTGTTTGGAAGGAACACACAACACTATGTGTGGAGAAAAAAAGGCACAGCACACTAACATCAAATCCTCATCCCAACTGTAAAGTATGGTGGAGGGAGCATCATGGTTTGGGCTGCTTTGCTGCCTCAGGGCCTGGACAGCTTGCTATCATCAACGGAAAAATGAATTCCCAAGTTTATCAAGACATTTTGCAGGAGAATGTTAGGCTATCTGTCTGCCAGTTGAAGTGCAACAGAAGTTGGGTGATGCAACAGGACAACAACCCAAAACACAGAAGTAAATCAACAACAGAAGGAATGGCTTCCTTCTGGAAGTTTTCTCATCTCCACAGAGGAACTCTGGAGCTATGTCAAAGTGACCATCAGGTTCTTGCTCATTTTGGCTGGGCGGCTAGCTCTAGGAAGAGTGTTGGTCATTCCAAACTTCTTTCGTTTAAGAATGATGGAGGCCACTGTGTTTTTGGGGACCTTCAATGTTGCATAAATGTTTTGGTACCCTTCCCCAGATCTGTGCCTGGACACAATCATATCTCGGAGCTCAATGGACCATTTCTTTGATATCATTGCTTGGTTTTTGCTCTGACATGCACTGTCAACTGTGGGACCTTACATAGACAGGTGTGTGCCTTTCCAAATCATGTCCAATCAATTGAATTTACCACAGGTGGAATCCGATCAGGTTGTAGTAACATCTCAAGGATGATCAATGGAAACAGTATGCAAAATTTTGAGTCTCATAGCAAAGGGTCTGAATACTTTTGTAAATAAGGTTTATTTATTTATTATAAATTTGCAAAAAAATCAAAAAATCAATTTTCACTTTGTCATTGTCGGGTACTGTGTATAGAGTGACGAGGGGAAAAAACAATTTAATCCATTTTAGAATAATGTAATGTAACAAAAGGGGTCTGAAAACTTTCTGAATGCACTGTAGGTGTAATTTTTATATATTTTTTATTATTCCACTCTATGGCCCTTTTTTCCCTTTGAAATCCATTGGGAGCTCATTTAAATATTGTATAAACGCTATCAAAAATATTTCTCAAGCAATCTAAGTTGGGGCAGTCTGAACAGTTGGAAGTCTGTTCGGTTTTAATAGCTTAAACCGTTTAACCCTTAGTATACAATTTCCATGGCCCCGCGGAAATCTAATTAACATAATAAAAAACAAACATCAAAATCAAATACTGTATCTGTTTTTTGCATGGACTGCATTTCAATCCACCACATTCGCTGATATTTCCCTTCCGCATCTGCGGTGAAAGGTGGTTGAGTTAGATCTGTGTTTGTCAGACCTTGAGACATCCCGAAAATTGGTCTTCTCACAAAAACGTATGTTGCATCCGAACGGTTTCGCCTACAACGTATTATGGCCACTCTATTGAAAGATTAGACTCATGCGAACACGATGTGGTCCGTTTTTCTCTAGGACACAAGACTTGGTACAGTCTCTTCTGCCAACTTCTGTCTGTAGTGTCAGAACAGTCTGTAGCCCCTGAAGGTCCCAGGTACCAGTTGGAAAAAATGAATGGAAGTATATATGAAGATAGTTTAGTGCATAAAATAAGAGGATAAATACATGTAAAAAAAAAAAAAAAAAAAAATTGCTTCCTGATCTTTTTTTATATCTCTCAGATGTAGGACAGACACATCAGAACAAACTTCCTTTCGTTTTTTTTTACTATCTGTTGTACCATGTAGTGAATCTGTTATTCAATGCGTTTCTATTGGCTAATAGTAGTAATGCCAAATTCAATGTTTCATCCAATTTGTTATATATATTTTGTTTCGATAGGGCTTAGACTTTAGAGGGTTAAGCTCTAGAGCAGGCTGAATAAATAGAATAATAATATTAATAAGACTATGTACGACTTGCCTTCAGCCAGCACACCTAATAAGAAGTATGTAAGAAATGTAAAGTTCTGCTTTGCTTTCAGCAAGCACACCTAATAATATGAGTATGTAAGAAATCTAGTGCTTTTCCTTCAGCAAGCACACCTAATAATAAATATGTATGAAATCTAGAGATGTGCTTTGCTTTCAGCAAGCACATAGTGTTGGCTTTTAGCAAGCAGACCTAATAAGAAGACTATTTAAGAAATCTAGAGTTGTGCTTTGCTTTCAGCAAGCGCACCTAATTAAATTGGTTAATGTTGGAATTCCTTTTCCAATTCCTGAGTTCCGGTTTGTAGATATTTCAGAGCACCTGCAGGGTTATGTGTGTGAAATATTTTCACTGGAAGGGGTTCAACTTTGAGAGAAAAAAACTGCGGTAGCATTACGCCATTCTTCCCTCTTGGAAAAATGGGATTTAAACAAGTCTCTGACAAGATATCTAGCAGAACAGTTGGAGTTTAACGAAGTCAAGTTTTCCCCTCTCAATGCAAACCTTTTTGGACAACTGTTGGCTATATTGGAAACCAAGACCAGCAACAGGACATTTGCATCACTATGGTACTGAATAGCGGATCTGGGAGTAACGGTTTGCATAGTGTATTTTACCATAGAATACTAAATTCTAGTCCACATTTTCACTATTCCAAACTTGTTCATGTTTACTTATTTCAAACGCGAAAAGCCTGTGCGCATTTCTCCCTGGCAAACATTCAAAGGAAGATCAGAGGATGAAAGTCCTGAAACGTCTCCCTCTTTTATTGGGGTGTTGGACTCTCTTATACCTGGAATTTATCCCAGTGTCACTGAGCCATACCGGGACGGCACAGCGCGCAACCGAGAGCCGAGGCAAGGAGCACGCAGGCGGAGCAGGTAAAGAAGCCAACCCGGGAATCATCTCAACTGCCAGGTCTACGGTAGGAAACTACGGCGTAGCAGGTTCGAAGTCTCCGAGCGCTGCGAGGATCACGCGCATTAGGACAGGACCCCCGCTGATAAAGGGCGAGGCAGCCAAAGCAAAAGCTGTGACATCAGTGTCATCACCACACGGCGTAACGGCGAGCAGCGTTAGTGGAGCTATCAACTTGGGACGCAAGGAGTCTGCGCGCTCTTGGGTACCCGACGGGGATGCTACCCACTTAGCTGCTGTGCCTGCTCTCATGGCGTTGAGCGTGCAAACACGTAAAGGCGGAGATACGCCCAGACAGAGCAAAGGAAAGACTTTCCCCAGAGTTGCAACATCAGCACGAACTGGACAGCATAGAGTCATTGCTGTGCAAAAATACAGCGCTCCGTTAGCCCAAAGGAGTGCCAAAGCAACGGGCAAACTGAGCGACAGAGACCTTCCGAAGCATCCATTGGTGACTCCGCACGACTACATGTTGTCACTGTATTGGTCACTATCCACAGGAGAGGTGAACACCAGCGTGTTGCACGAGGCTGGTATGGCCAACACCATCACCAGCTTTGTGGATAAAGGACAAGGTACACTTTTGATGCCATATAAACAATGAGTGCAATTTAAAAAGTTGTCTCATAACAAACGTAAAAAAATCTGCATTACTGCTTGCAATGTCACAATGGCTTATACATTATGGAGCAATGGTACAAAAAAGTAGCTGTTTATTTCTGCCAACGAAAATAGAATCATTATGAAGATTGAGGCTAAATTCTGAATATGCTTACTTATCTTTAAAATGTAGCATTTTGTTAATTTTATAAATAAAACACAACCAAGAGACCAGGTCTCAGAATCAATTGGAGCTGTATGCCTATGCTCATCAAACCAACCTCTCTATTAGAGAGGTAAAGTCAAACTAAAGTCAAAGCAAACTTGAAGCTGACTATTTGACATAATACTTTTTTACCTTGGTCATGGGTCTGTCACACTGTCAGTAGCCATCTGCATAGCCATTCCATCAGTGATTTGCAGCCTCTAAAGTGTAAAGAAATAGACCATTGGGCTTCAAGTGAAATTATTGGCCTCTATGTAATATTTTCTTTAGTGTGTAAAACTGTTTAAAATGATGTTTAAACGACATTGGTTGAATATTTCTAGCTGCTAAAGATTTACATTTAAAGCACTCAATGTACTTTTAATTTGTACTTTATTTGTATAACGTGTCCCCAGCAAATTGTTGGTGACCTTCATATCGAGTGAACCATTTAGAAATTACAGGGGACCAAAAGTATTAGGACAAATTCACTCATATGTGCATTAATTAAAGTAGTCAAACATTTTATATTTAGTCCCATATTCTTAGCACGCAATGATTACATCAAGCTTGTGACTCTACAAACATGTTGGATGCATTTTCTGTTTGTTTGGTTTGTGTTTCAGATTATTTTGTGCCGAATAGAAATGAACGGTAAATAATGTATCGTATCATTTTGGTGTCACTTTTATTGTAAAAAGTAATAGAATATGTTCATAAACACTTATACATTAATGTGGATGCTACCGTGATTATGGATAGTCCTGAATAAATTGTGAATAATGATGAGTGAGAAAGTTATCATACCCTCCAAAAATGCTGACCTCCCTGTTATTGTAAAGGTGAGAGGTTAGCATGTCTTTGGGGTATGATATTTGTGCGTCTGTAACTTACTTTATCACTCATCATTATTCACGATTCTATCAGGACTATCCGTAATCATGTTAGCATACATAGCATCCACACAATACATTATTTACCATACATTTCTATTGGGCACAAAATACTCTGAAACACAACCAAAACAAACAGCAAATGCATTCAACACGTTTGTAGTCTCAAGCTTGATGTAATCATTGCATGCTAGGAATATGGGACCAAATACTAAACTTTTGACTACTTTAACACATTAGTTAATTTGTCTAAAACAATTTAGGACACTATGTACAAAAAGTGCTATCATTTCTAAATGGTTCACCCGATATGGATGAAAACACCCTCAACTTAAAGCTGACAGTCTGCACTTTAACCTCATAATCATTGTGTTATTTCAAATCCAAAGTGCTGGACCACAGAGCCAAACAACAAAAAATGTGTCACCCTCCCAATACTTTTGTAGCTCACCGTAAGTTTTTTTTTTATCTCAGGTGGGGCTCCTAAAACCACAAATCACTCCACATTGACATAGCCAATTCTCCACTCGTTCTCTATCTTTTGTATTGTTACAGTGATTTTTGGTCCACTCTTAGCAAATGCTATATTACGTAGTGGTAGGTCCACTGGTAAACAGCTGCCGGTTGACATTAATTGTCTGATTATACTTCAATGTGGTCTGTAGTCTGCAAATGTCTGGTTTTAATGCGTACTGTTCCTGGATGAAAATCCTGGCTTTCATTTGTATATGGCCATGCTTTCCCTCACCAAAAACAAAGAAAACATTATCTTACCTCCTGTGTGTTACCTGAGAAGCCACAATAGCACATTTTATTCTTACCCTTGACTCTGTCACCTTCTTTTACAGATGACCGTCTTCTCCAGCTGAGAAGACAGAAGTATAACTTCAACATCAGTTCCCTGGAGGAGGAGGGGCTACTGGGTGCCGAGCTGCGCATTCTCAGGAAAAGACTGGCCGACCCACGCAAAGCACTTTCTACTGGCAGAGTTTTCTGCCTGAAGCTTTTCACCTGTGCAGCAGGTAAGCAGAAAGCTACACTGCTCCAAACTCGAACCATCGAGGACCACAATATGCCCAAATGGGAAGTGTTTGACATTTGGAAACTATTCAAGAATTTCCACAATACCGTCCAGCTTTGTTTCGAGCTGGAGGCCTTGGAACAAGGCCGCCCCGTGGACCTCAGGGCAATGGGCTTCAGTCGTCTGGGCAGGCAGACCAAAGAGAGGGCCTTTTTCCTCGTGTTCGGACACACCAAGAAACGCGACTTGTTCTACAGCGAGATCAAAGCCCGGTCGGGCCACGACAACAAGACTGTGTACGAGTACCTGTTCACCCAGCGACGTATGCGCCGAGCCCCCACCACCCGTAGCAAGAAACTGGCCAAGAACCCCAAGCCTCGTTGCCACAGGAAGCAGCTACATGTCAACTTCAAGGAGATGGGTTGGGATGATTGGATCATTGCCCCACTGGAGTATGAGGCCTACCACTGCGACGGGGTGTGCGATTTCCCCATCCGCTCGCACCTCGAGCCCACCAATCACGCCATCATCCAGACGCTCATGAACTCCATGGACCCTGACTCGACTCCGCCCACCTGCTGTGTGCCCACTCGCCTCAGCCCAATCAGCATCCTCTACATTGACTCAGCCAATAACGTTGTTTACAAACAGTACGAGGACATGGTGGTGGAGTCCTGTGGCTGCAGGTAGCAGTGGACAAAACATTCACCTGAGACCTTGGTTTTATAGTTCAGCCAGAACCCTACAAGTCAATGGGACTGTGTTTTATTTTTGGAGTAAACAGATTGGTTAATAGTTGTTAGGGAAATATACTTTGAAAGCAACTGACATGAAACTAATAACACAAATCACTTCCTGAGACCTTATTTTATGAGGCGGTTAAGGAATAATATGTACATATCCAATGATGATTTGGCAAGAGATTTGAAACTATTTAACTAAATTGATCTTCCCAATCCATGCTATTTTCACATCATATGAATTGATGTCAATGTTTGCTTTTCATAGTGATGCACAAAAATGTAATTCACTTTACTGGTCACAGATTGAACATATTGCTCATTGTTAGTTTAGGATCAAGGAAACTATTTCTTGTATCACAGACCAGTTAATGTATCTCATTGTTATGTTAAAATTTGCATTGCTTTGAACTGCTGTTCCATGACGTCACTTGTTGGATACCTTCACACCTATCTCACTGTCCCTTGTAAAGTACTTGAAACATTGGATGAGAACATCTTCGTGCATTCATGTCAAAATGTCTTGTTTCTCTTGGAGCAATATGATGTAGCCTAACCAGTTCCTTTAATCAAAATGTGCACATGCCAATGGTATTGCCATCTCAAACTGAACTGGTGGGGTTTGGGAAAGGTCATAAATGGTTTGTTGCACACCACAATAATATCTAACAGCTTACAAATCCCATTGATGAAATGTCAAAGATACCTTGAATTTAAGACATGTAAGGCATTGTCACCTTCCACTGAGTTTGTATTCATACAGTGCATTGAAAGTATATTTTGATACAGATACAATATTACAGTACTTTTAAAGTATCTGTCCACTGTTCCAGATATCCATGAAATATTTACCAACAATTAATTACAATATATATTTAATAGAAGGATGTTAAAAATCTGCTTTTCTCTGTGCTCCTGCTTGGCCTTAGTATAAACAACAGATTGGTTTGGACGTATACCGCTTAAAAAAAGCTGATTTGCCAGCTCAGCCAATGAGATGCTCATACACTTGGATATTCAAATTTGCTACCAACTCCACCTGTGGCAGGGCTGCACGCACTGCCTATAACAGCAATAAATGCAGACTGATTATTTTACAAGCATGATTCATTTCTGTTCATTGCTTTGTCACTATTCCTGATATTTTTGTTGTTAGCTAGCTACTAAGTTAGCTAGACAAGAAGTCGTGATTGGTAGGAGCTAAACTAGCTAGGTAAATAACTGCTGCTACATATATTAGTCAACAACAGCTAACTAGCTTTCCTCTTAACATCCAACTTTTAGTTATAAACCACAAAATGTCAAATAGAAGTGAATGGTGAGATGGTTGTTGTGTGGAGGATCTAATTTGGCTTGCTTTAGTATTGGCCAGCCATCTAGCTAATCTATCCTCGATAGCTAACGTTAGCATGCTAGCTTACTGCTTCTAAACAGCCAGCAGGCCAAATATTACAAACCACATCATTTGAAATAGAAGTGACTGGCGAGATTGTTGTTGTATAAGCTTTATCCTTTTTGCTAACACTAGCTGTGGATTGTTTGGCTTGCTTGCTAGCGTGTGTGCCCTCCTGAGCATGTGTCACCCCTAGTCTCCTTCTCCCCACCAGATCATTTTGGAGGGGGTGGGGGTAGGAAAAAGCTGCTGGACCAATCACAATTGAGCCTGTCCCTGCCAAGGATGATGTCCTTCTCCAAGCAAATTTCAAGCATCTTTTAAAATGATTTGTTTCAAAAACACGTTTGAGATGGGGTTTTACTGAGTGGGTTTTCTATAATTTATGCGTTGACTACAAGTAAAGGTGAGTCAACAACATTATTTAGGTATGACCAAACAGAATATGAGCTTTTAAAAAAGTTCACTGGACAGTTTCTTTAAGATGTAAACTTCAAATACATAAAAAAAAAATATTATTCTGATTTTGAATTAAATGAACCTATGTTTGTAAATGAATGTAGATCATGACTTTTGGTGGAAATGTTTGTTTGTAACTGAAATTCATTGTGAATGAAATATATTTCATTGACGTTGCCTTGTTAAGTGTTTACATCAACACACCAAGCTTAAACTACAAAGAATGATGCAGTAACATTTATTTATAGAATGCAATTTTATTCCAGCAGCAGTTACAAACAATAAGGTTGTTTAGGCACCTCAAATAATGTCCCTTCACAGCACTGCTTGGGTCTGAAATTACATTTAAAAAACATTGATAGCAGCCCTAAGCACACATTTCCACACATGGAGCCAGGAAAGGAATATGCAAGTGACTGATCTAAAGCTTATATTATACATTGACAGGTTTCTAGTGATTTAATGTATGAGAATTGAAAATAACAAATAAAAAAACAATTCACTTTACAATACAATGTGTCTTTTGAACTCTTTGAAGGAATGAATTTAGACATGTAGTAAACAGTACATTCATCTATAGTCCAACCTCTAATTGGATTATGCTTTATGAAATATGTCAAGTTTCCTATGTGAGGGTATAAATGTGTGCTTTAAGCAGAAACATGAATTGCTTACTGGATCAGGTTTTGATGTAACTATTTGTGGCCTGCGATTGTGGCAAAGTGTCGAACTGTATCCTATTGTACAGGATCAAGTCGTTTTGAAGAGAAAGTTATTGTGCTTCGCAAAGTATTCAGAAACATCCGTGCCATCGTATACCAATATTTTAGAGTAACTTAATTGAACGCATTGTTAATGACAATTCCATTACACTGTTTAACACTGATATTTTGGGAAATCTTACAAAAGAGTGTAGGACAACCCCGGAACGACAGTTCCTGAGAAGATTACGTTTATAGACTTTTGTGGCTTTGTCCAGGGTAGCTGTTCCTTGTCCTAAAGGTATTTTCAGAAGTTAGCATTTTTGTTGGTTTTACTATCACATCTTTCTAGGCTTCCCTGGCCGATGTTTAACATTCAGTCTTGAATTTCCTTAACAGATGATGTAGGAATTTGTATGACAATAGCTGCAAAAGGAAAACAGACAGGTTTATCTATGACACCTTCACAGTAAATTGGCCAGTGTTAATCTTTCAGTGTAACATCTCTAGTAACATTTCACCATTCTGTGGTGTAAAATAACCCCCAGTGTTGGTGTTAATAAGAGTTATTGTTTTACACTGTGAAGAGTAAAAGGGCGGATTCGATTATGCTGACCAGCGGGGCACTGGCAAAAGTGATGAGGGAGGAGCACCCATCTCAAATCGAACAGTAATCTGAACCACACTGTAAAAAAAGTTTTTGCGATTAAGTCAAAAGAACTTATTTAATCTATTCAAGTCAACTAAATGTGAAAATGTGTTGATTTGACAAATCATGTTAAGTTAAGTTGACTTCAACTCAACAAAAGCTGTAAACATAAAATCAGTTCAGTTAGCAAATAATAATTAGCTCAGACAACTTTAAAATCAGAACTAATAAGCCAAATAAACTAAAACAAGATCCTAGTTGTGTTGACAAAAAAATGGCAAGTTATAATAACTACAAGTCATTACATTGTCTTAACTTATAAAATCAAGTTGAATCAGCTATGAACAATTTGACCAGTCAACTTTCAAATCAGACCTAATAAGTCAATAAACTTAAACAAGATCCCAGTTGTGTTGAAAAAAAATGACATGTTATATTAACTACAAGTCATTACATTGTCTTAACTTATAAAATCAAATTGAATCAGCTATGAACTATGTGTTCCCTCAAAATAGATCCAATAAGTAAAATGAACTAAATGAAGACAACAGTTGTCTTGACTTTAAATGTCAAGTCAGGATAACAACAATCTGTACATTAACTTAACTTACTTAACTTACTTACTTGATCAAACTTAAGTTAAATTGGCTAAGACCGCGTTCATTTAACTTTTAAGTCAGAACCAAGAAGTCAAATCAGTGGTCTGTGCAACTAACTCCGGTGCACATGTACTGTTGTGTGGGTTTGAGTCTGGGTTTGAACCTCTTAATTATTGCCCTAATAGTGTACCTATTGTTTAGTAGTGGAAACCATTTTTTTCTTTTCGAATTTTTTTGTGTTTTTGCCTTTCCACATTGTGATTGATGAAAAATGTTACCTTATTTTTATACCGTAGTTAAAGGGAGCCATGGAAGGTGTCACGTTCGTCGTAATGTGGAAGAGAGGAGGACCAAGGCGCAGCGTGAAGTGAATACATTCTTCTATTTATTTAAGAAGAAACACTAAGCAAACTAATACAAAACAACAAAACGAACTTGACGCTATATATAACAGTGCAGACACAGGCAACTAACACATAGACATAGACAATCACCCACAACCCACAATGACAAAACAGGCTACCTAAGTATGGTTCCCAATCAGAGACAACGACTAACACCTGCCTCTGATTGAGAACCATATCAGGCCAAACACAGAAACAGACAAACTAGACATACAACATAGAATGCCCACTCAGATCACACCCTGACCAAACAAAACATATAAACATACAAAGCAAACTTTGGTCAGGGAGTGACAGTACAGTTCCTTTTTTCATAAGTAAGAATCCCTATGGGGTGCCAACAGTTGTCACAATTGTCCTTTTGTTGATAGGCTTGTTTCAAATGGAATTTGATTGGTGCAACTTTGCTGGAGGGACTTCCCCCATATTCCTTGCAGCCAATAAATTCATTTCTATGTCACATGCAATATCTCATTTTCTAATTTCAGTCACCAATGCAGCAAATGTTAAAGAATATGGAGCCACATAGCATGAACTGTGTCAATTGTACGGGCTATTGGTTCATATTGTTTTAGCTGAGGTTTTTACTGCATGAAGGTCTACACATGTGTAACTATGTGTAACTAAGGCCAAGCTGCTTGCTTAGCAAGTAGGCCTATTGCTTATTCCAGCAAGAATAACTGTAAGTTGCTCTGGATAAGAATGTCTGCTAACTGAGTAAACTGTAGGAGAATGATTTACATATACTATTTCTCTATGCATGCACATGTATTAGAGATACTAATATTGGGCCTAAGCTTTTATGGCTAGCCATCTAACAATTTGTGTTTGGTGAGGCCAATGTAGTGAAAGTAATATGTGTAATGTTACAAATGGTTATAAAAGAGATTAACTACAAAAAAAACACTTGGAATGCATCAGATCACCTATCCCATTGTGTGATGTTTGTGTAGTGTGCTCCTTGTTTGCACGATGATAGGGGATATAGATCAAACTTAATTTGGTTTAGCACTTGCTCCTTGTTAACAAGTCCCCTTAAAAAAAAAAAAAGATAACTTTTCAGCACAAGTATAGTGAGGACATTAGCCACTATGTTACATGCTAGCTTGCTGGTTAGCACCGCACAAGCTCCATGTTAAAATTGTAATTTGGTTAAATTTAGAAATAAAAATAGATATTTGGCTACGTTTGGCAAATAGTATTTTACTATATCAGTTTAAATCGGATTATTTGTGCAATTCTGCTACATGTACTGTAGTATAATTGTAGCTAAGCTTGCTGTTATCATGCTGTTAAATAGTACCGCTCTAGCTAGCAGCACACATGGCGCCAACTTGCAGACATGCTGACTAACTTGTTATTTGTTTGATAACCTGTATGACAGTAGCTAGCTACAAAAGCCAACCGTTGCTACTGTAGCTATGCTTGTAGTTATCATTACTATTAGATTGGGTGGTTATCAGTTTATTTTACTATTGTGGTTGTATTCAGTGACTTGCTAACCAAACATCAGATATAGGCATGTGTAGCTAAATAAATTCTCCAGGGTATGTTGTGGCATTTAGCTAGTATGCTGTTAGCTAGTATTGCCCTATCTAGCATAGTGTTAGTCAGGACCATTAGGACACATCGCTGACTTTGTGCAGGTGCTGGTAAGTTAAAGTGTGTTTAGTTAGCATGACACTAGATAGCACATCTGGTTGGAATTGCACATGTGCAAAAGCTGCTTGTTGACTAGCTTGGAATTAGTTTGATAACCTGCAAAATAGTACAAAGGAAAGATGTTTGCTAACCATGCTTCTAATTAGTATTGAGTTTTAAACCCTTCTTTTTCCTAAATATATGATTTAAAAACCTAAGAATATTTTAATGATTAATTAGCCTAATATTGCTAGTAGTAATATTAGTATATAATTTGTTATTTTACAAGTGTTAGTTTGTAATGAGATATGCTAAACAAACCATTTTATAAAAATGAATTTTGCCGTTTGTAAACAAACTAGACAGCACTTATATCTTGAATTCCTAATCAATTTCAGAATAATTTGTTAATAATTAACATATTAACTAAAGTGAAGTTTTTTTTTATGTAAACATTCTTTTTTAGATTCTTGGAAATCCAAAAGCATTATTGCTTCAATGGATGAAGTGGAACTGTAAGTACTGCAGACTTGACACATCAAATCAACGCATCCTTATTAGACATTACAAATTGAAGCATGGATATCAGCAAAGAACCTGTCCAGTACCATGTATCCATCAAGACTGTCCATGCACCTTTAAAACAGAAATAGCAATCGAAGCATTTGACTCAACACCGAAGAAATGTTAATGAAACAGTTACTGCTTGTATAAAATGTGACATCTGTAATTTTCCTGAGCCCTGTAATGTTAAGCAGTACTTTTCTCATTTGAGAAGTAATTTCATCAAAAAGGATTATATGCAAGAAGAGATTCAGAAAATAAGTCCTGATTGGGTAACTGTTGATGCAGCAATGATGACTACCTTCTCATTAAGAAGAAAGGAGATTGTGGAAGATGAGCCCTTTGTGATTGACATCAGATCTAGATGGCCAGCGCTGTTCACAGACAGACAAGTAAGTGCTTTATTTAAAATCTGCAAAAGGACCACTTAGATTTTCTGTGATTGTTGAAATTAATTACACACAATTTATCTTACCACAAGAGCTTGTCTCCCTTCAGACCTTTGTGCATTTTGAGATAAAGGTGATTAGAGGACACATTATCAATGTAATACGCTTTCCAAAAAATTATTTTATCTGTAGTGCTCTTAGGCTATGTGTAAAAAATCTGACTGTTTATAGGTCACACAAATGCAGGGTTTCACTCACATTTTCTGTTGTCAAATATGGCTATAAACCATTGTTGTTTTCAACGTATTTCTGTCATTTAGTTTCATAGCTTGACTCTGAATCCCTTAACTTTATATAACAATGAACAAAATCAAGATATATTTCCCCCAAATCAGTATATGTACTGTAGCTCCATTGCCATGGTAACCCTTTGGTCTGAATGAAAGTGGCAGTGGATCATTGTAATCACTTTCCTACATTAAATGCTTATAGGTATTTTTAACAAGTATTTTTGAGTTTTGTAGCAATGTAATTGGCTATTTTGCTTGATCATCAATATTGGGGATGAGACCAAAACATTGACAACCACATTAACAATGTCGTAAAACAGTCAATTGTGCTTTTGTTGTTAGAGTTCCAATCAAGGGAAGAAAGAGGCTGTGCTCCGAGGCTTGCCATACTTCCTGTGTAATCGGCCTGTGTGTAGCTGGTGTAGAGAGTCAGGACAGCAGATATGAGTAATCAACGTATTTACTCAGGCATTCACAAATACACACAATATACCGAGCCCACAATAACAGACCGTATACAAGACAAACAATTACTCACAAACAAACATGGGGGAACAGAGGGTTAAATAATGAACAAGTAATTGGGGAATTGAAATCAGGTTTGTAAGACAAAGACAAACCAAATGGGAAATGAAAAGTGGATCGGCGATGGCTAGAAGGCCGGTGACGTCGACAGCCGAACGCCGCCAGAACAAGGAGAGGGACCGACCTCTGCGGAAGTCGTGACATCCTGTGACAAGACCCTACCAATTTTTTGAAGACGTGAGGTATACAACCCTACAACATAACCTTATGCTTTCTCCTAGGAGTGAAATTTCCTATGAATGTTCCTATGAATGTCTGTCACCATCTGAAGTGATTATAACACACAGGCCAAATCAAATGTGAACCAACTACAGTATTTAAGGACATCTCTTTAAGCAAGGTTTTATTTGTTCTACTTTTACTCAACCTTTCTCCCTTGATAGACATTCTGTTGAGAATAGTGATTTAGCATGCTTTTTGTCCAGAAGAAACTAAATCTTTATCTTGGACAACTTTATCTTGGACTGCAAAGCAAAAATCAGCACCATACATTAAACACAATACTAGGTTTGGCTGATAATGCCTAACTACCACGTAAACAACTATTGATAGCTGTTGTCGATGGTTGTGAGATGTAATTATGCTTAAGCTTTAGCATATTTGAACGTATCACACATCCCTGGTGTACTGTATGGCAGCACACAGTACTGCAGTGCCTTTAGTGACATGTTAAATTCCCTATTGTTAGACAATTAACAGAATTAAAGTGGCATTGTGAGGAATTCCAAATGATATACAAAAGCTGTAAAAATTATATTTCTTGTTTTTGAAATATAAAAAAGGGATTTTGATATTACAATTAATCCCTACACCATGCAGTGCTGATTTTGCCATTTGAACAAGAATTGCAATCAGTTTTGCTTCAACATTGTTCATCATTGGGCCGGTCCGTCTTCAATATAAACTTTGCATTTTAGGCTGTGCTTTTGTGTAACAAATGAATTGCTTATTGTAGGGAATCATTGTCCTATCTAACTTTTCAATTTTTTTAAATATCTAGAAATATAGTTTTTACAGCTTTTGTAAGCTGATCATTTAAAAAGAAAGTAGTCGAGGCGGAATTGTACAAGTGCACCTTTTAATTTAATGAATGCTGTGGAAAGAGCTGATTGCCAAAACAGCACTAAATGATAGATGAGGCTGTCACGTCCTGACCATAGTTCTTGTATGTTTTGCTTGTTTAGTGTTGGTCAGGACGTGAGCTGGGTGGGAATTCTATGTTGTGTGTCTAGTTTGTCTGTTTCTGTGTCCAGCCTAATATGGTTCTCAATCAGAGGCAGCTGTCAATCGTTGTCCCTGATTGAGAATCATATATAGGTGGCTTGTTTTGTGTTGGGATTTGGTGGGTGATTGTTTCCTGTCTCTGTGTTTGTGTTCTGCACCAGATAGGACTGTCTCGGCTTTCACGTTTGTTATTTTGTTATTTGTTAATGTTCACCGTTTATCGTCTTATTAAACATGTTGAACAATAACCGCACTGCATTTTGGTCCACTCCTTCATCCCAGGAAAAAGCCGTTACAGAATCACCCACCAAACTCGGACCAAGCAGCGTGGCAACGAGCAGCAGCGACAGCAGCAGTGGTACAAGGAGGAATGGGCATGGGAGGAGATTCTGGACGGAGAAGGACCCTGGGCAGAGCCAGAGGAGTGTCGCCGCCCCAAAGCGGAGCTGGAGGCATCAAAAGCGGAGAGGCGGAATTATGAGGCGCTAGCAAGGCAGAGCGGATGGAAGCCCGAGAGGCTCACCCAAAAATTTATTGGGGGGGGGGCTAAAGGGGAGTGTGGCGAAGTCAGGTAGGAGACCTGCGCCAACTTCCCGGGCTTACCGTAGAGAGCGAGAGTACGGGCAGACACCGTGTTGTGCGGAAGAGCGCACGGAGTCTCCTGCACGTGTGCTTAGCCCGGTGCGGGTTATTCCACCTCCCCGCACTAGCCGGGCTAGAGTGAGCATTGAGCCAAGTGCCATGAAGCCGGCTCAACATATCTGGCCTCCAGTACGTCTCCTCGGGCCGGTGTACATGGCACCAGCCTTAAAAATGGTGTCCCCGGTTCGCCAGCATAGCTCAGTGCGGGCTATTCCACCTCGCCGCACTGGCAGGGCTACGGGGACCATTCAACCAGGTAAGGTTGGGCAGGCTCGGTGCTCACGAGCTCGTGTACTCCTTCACGGTCCGGTATATCCGACGCCACCTTCCCGCCCCAGCCCAGTACCACCAGTGCCTACACCACGCACCAGGCCTATAGTGCGCTTTGAGAATCCAGTGTGCCCTGTTCCTGCTCCCCGCACTAGCCTTGAGTGGGTGTCTCCAGTCCGGTGCCACCAGTTCCGGCACCACGCACCAGGCCTACTGTGCTTCTCAGCAGGTCAGAGTCGGCCGTCTGCCCAACGCCGCCTGCACTGCTCGTCTGCCCAACGCCGCCTGCACTGCTCGTCTGCCCAACGCCGCCTGCACTGCTCGTCTGCCCAGAGCCGTCTGAGCCATCCGTCTGCCCAGCGCCGTCTGAGCCGCCCGTCTGTCCCGAGCCGTCAGAGCCGCCCGTCTGTCCCGAGCCGTCAGAGCCGCCCGTCTATCCCGAGCCGTCAGAGCCGCCCGTCAGTCAGGAGCCGCTAGAGCCGCCAGCCAGTCAGGAGCCGCCAGAGCCGCCAGCCAGTCAGGAGCCGCCAGAGCCGCCAGCCAGTCAGAAGCCGCCAGAGCCGCCAGCCAGTCAGGAGCCGCCAGAGCCGCCAGCCAGTCAGGAGCCGCCAGAGCCGCCAGCCAGTCAGGAGCCGCCAGAGCCGCCAGCCAGTCAGGAGCCGCCAGAGCCGCCAGCCAGTCAGAAGCCGCCAGAGCCGCCAGCCAGTCAGGAGCCGCCAGAGCCGCCAGCCAGTCAGGAGCCGCCAGAGCCGCCAGCCAGTCAGGAGCCGCCAGAGCCGCCAGCCAGTCAGGAGCTGCCAGAGCCGCCAGCCAGTCATGAGCTGCCTTCCAGTCATGAGCTGCCTTCCAGTCATGAGCTGCCCTCCAGTCATGAGCTGCCCTCCAGTCATGAGCTGCCCTCCAGTCATGAGCTGCCCTCCAGTCAGGAGCCGCTAGAGCCGCCAGACAGTCAGGAGCCGCCAGAGCCACCAGCCAGTCAGAAGCCGCCAGAGCCGCCAGCCAGTCAGGAGCCGCCAGAGCCGCCAGCCAGTCAGGAGCCGCCAGAGCCGCCAGCCAGTCAGGAGCTGCCAGAGCCGCCAGCCAGTCAGGAGCTGCCAGAGCCACCAGCCAGTCATGAGCTGCCTTCCAGTCATGAGCTTCCCTCCAGTCATGAGCTGCCCTCCAGTCATAAGCTGCCCTCCAGTCATGAGCTGCCCTCCAGTCATGAGCTGCCTTCCAGTCATGAGCTGCCCATCAGCCCGGAGCTGCCCCTCAGCCCGGAGCTGCCCCTCAGCCCGGAGCTGCCATTAGTCCGGAGCTGCCTTTCAGTCCGGAGCTGCCTCTCTGTCCGGAGCTGCCCCTCTGTCTTGAGCTACATCTCTGTCCTGAGCTACCTCTCTGTCCTGAGCTACCGCTCTGTCCTGAGCTACCTCTCTGTCCTGAGCTACCTCTCTGTCCTGAGCTACCTCTCTGTCCTGAGCTGTCTCCTAAATTTAGTGGGGACCTTGGCGAGGATTCCTAGGCCAAGGTCGGGGGCGAGGGTTGCCACTCAAAGGACGCTAAGGAGGGGGACAAAGACAATGGTGGAGTGGTGGCCTCGTCCACTGCCGGAGCCGCCACCGCGGACAGATGCCCACCCAGACCCTCCCCTTGAGTTTTAGGGGTGCGTCCGGAGTCCGCACCTCAGGAGGGGGGTACTGTCACGTCCTGACCATAGTTCTTGTATGTTTTGCTTGTTTAGTGTTGGTCAGGACGTGAGCTGGGTGGGAATTCTATGTTGTGTGTCTAGTTTGTCTGTTTCTGTGTCCAGCCTAATATGGTTCTCAATCAGAGGCAGCTGTCAATAGTTGTCCCTGATTGAGAATCATATATAGGTGGCTTGTTTTGTGTTGGGATTTGGTGGGTGATTGTTTGCTGTCTCTGTGTTTGTGTTCTGCACCAGATAGGACTGTCTCGGCTTTCATGTTTGTTATTTTGTTATTTGTTAATGTTCACCGTTTATCGTCTTATTAAACATGTTGAACAATAACCGCGCTGCATTTTGGTCCTCTCCTTCATCCCAGGAAGAAAGCCGTTACAGAGGCTTTACATGGTTTTCCCCTCATTTTCGGTGTTGGATGAACATGGGCCTTTGTGGCGCTATAGCGGACAATAAATTGTTTTTTGCAAATAGATAAAGGACAGACATGTTTTACCTCAACTAAGAATGCATTCTATCAAGACCTGGGAGCAATCATGGTTGTTTTACGCGCTTAACCTGTTTGGCGTGCAAGCCCGACGTCGGTACATTTATGACAACAGCCAGCTCAAAGTGCAGGGCGCGAAATTCAAAATATATTTTTTTGAAATTTTTAACTTTCACACATTAACAAGTCCAATACAGCAAATGAAAGGTACACATCTTGTGAATCCAGCCAACATGTCCGATTTTTAAAATGTTTTACAGCGAAAACAGCACGTATATTTATGTTCGCTCACCACCAAATACAAAAAAGGACAGACATTTTTCACAGCACAGGTAGCATGCACAAAGCCAACCTAACTAACCAAGAACCAACCAAACTAACCAACAAACAACTTCATCAGATGACAGTCTTATAACATGTTATTCAATAAATCTATGTTTTGTTCGAAAAATGTGCATATTTCAGGTATAAATCATAGTTTACATTGCAGCTACAATCAGAAATTGCACCGAAAGCAGCCAGAATAATTACAGACACCAACGTCAAATACCTAAATACTCATCATTAAACATTTCTGAAAAATCGATGGTGTACAGCAAATGAAAGACAAACATCTTGTGAATCCAGCCAATATTTCCGATTTATTAAGTGTTTTACAGCGAAAAAACACAATATAGCATTATATTAGCTTACTACAATAGCCTACCACACTACCGCATTCATTCATCAAAGCACGTTAGCGATAGCAATAGGCACTTTAGCGATAGCGAATAAACCAGCAAGATATATAATTTTTGACTAACCTTGATAAGCTTCATCAGATGACAGTCCTATAACATCAGGTTATACATACACTTATGTTTTGTTCGAAAATGTGCATATTTAGAGCTGAAATCAGTGGTTATACATTGTGCTAACGTAGCATCTTTTTCCCACAACGTCCGGATATTTTTCTGACACTTTTTCTGACACATATTCTGACCAAATAACTCTTCATGAACATAACTAAAAAATACATGTTGTATAGGAAATGATAGATACACTAGTTCTTAATGCAATCGCCGTGTTAGAATTCTAAAATTAACTTCATTACGATATGCAGTTTACGTTATGGCGAGAGAGTACCCAAAACCTGGCCGCAAACGACTAGTTCACATGTATGACAGATATATGAAATAACATCATAAAATGGGTCCTACTTTTGCTGATCTTCCATCAGAATGTTGTACACGGGGTCCTTTGTCCAGAACAATCGTTGTTTGGTTTTAGAACGGCCTTTTTCCCTCTCGATTTAGCAAGCACACTTGCCAAGTGGCGCGAATCTCTCCATCGTCAACAAACTCAGAGAACGGAACACGGCAAAACTCCCGAAAAAATCAGATTAAACTATATTGAAAAAACATACTTTACGATGATATTGTCACATGTATCAAATAAAATCAAAGCCGGAGATATTAGTCGTCCATAACGACAGCTTATCAGAAGGCAAATCCACGTCCCTTGACGCGCTCTCCAGAAAACAGGAAACTGGTGACACATCATACAAAGAGCATTTATTCGAGCCCAGATCAAGTTACACACTCCATTTCTCTTTTACTGCTTGTCGACATCTAGTTGAAGACGTATGAAGTGCATCTAAATGAATAAATATCAAGGACTTTAATAGGCAGGCCCTAGAAGAGAGCATTGATTTAAGATTTTCCACTTCCTGTCAGGAAGTTTGCTGCAAAATTAGTTCTGTTTTACTCACAGATATAATTCAAACGGTTTTAGAAACTAGAGAGTGTTCTCTATCCAATAGTAATAATAATATGCATATTGTACGAGCAAGAATTGAGTACGAGGCCGTTTGAAATGGGCACCTTTTATCCGGCTACTCAATACTGCCCCTGCAGCCCAAACAGGTTAAGAAGGCAGAGCAGCGCTGTATTATGGACAGACTTCTCCCCATTTTAGCTACTGTTGTATCAACATGTTTTGACCATGACAGTTTACAATGCAGGGTTACTAAAAGCAGTTTATTTACCTCAACTTACTTAATTTCCACATGATTTATTACAAGATTTAGTTGAGGTTTATGGTTTAGTGAATGACTTGCCCTAAATACAATGCTTTTAATTTGAAATATTTAGGGCTAACTTATTCCTTGCTACCTATTATGGAACTAACTGCAGCTCTTTGTTAAGTGTTGCAGTCATTTCAGTCGCTGTAGTAGCTGATGTGAATAATGTTTTATCATCTGCATACATAGCCACACTGGTTTTACTGAAGGCCAGTGGCATGTCATTAGTAAATATTGAAAAAAGAAGGGGCCTAGACAGCTGCCCTGGAGAATTCCTGATTCTACCTGGATTATGTTGGAGAGGCATCCATTAAAGGAGACCCTATGTGTACTATCAGACAGGTAACGCTTTATCCACAATATAGCAGGGGGTGTAAATCCATAACACATATGTCTTTCCATCAGCAGACTATGATCGATAATGCCAAAAGCCGCACTGAAGTCTAACAAATCTTTTTATCATAAATCTCTCTCAGCAATCATCAGTCATTTGTGTACGTGCCGTGCTTGTTGAATGTCCTTCCCTATAAGCGTGCTGAAAGGCTGTTGTCAATTTTTTTACAGTAAAATAGCATTGCATCTGGTCAAAAACAATTTAAAAAAAAAGTTTACAAGGGGTTGGTAACAGGCTGATTGGTTGGCTATTTTAGCCAGTAAAGGGGGCTATATCATGCTTGGGTAGCATAATTACTTTTGCTTCCCTCCACGTCTGAGGGCACACACTTTCTAGTAGGCTTAAATGTAATATATGGCAAGTAGGAGTTGCAATATCATGTGCTATTATCCTCAGTAATTTTCCATCCAAGTTGTCAGACCCCGGGGGCTTGTTATCGTTGATAGACAACAATACTTTTTTCCCTTCCTCACTCACTTTACAGAATTCAAAATGACAATGCTTGTCTTTCATAATTTGATCGGTTATACTTGGATGTGTAGTGTCAGCATTTGTTGCTGGCATGTCAGGCATAAGTTTGCTAATCTTGACAATGAAACATTATTAAAGTCATTGACAATATCAGTGTGTTTTGTGATGAATGAGCCATCTGGTTCAATGAAGGATGGAGCTGAGTTTGCCTTTTAGCCCAATATTTCATTTAAGGTGCTCCAAAGCTTTTTACAATTATTATTTGTCATTTATCTTTGTTTCATGGTGTAGTTTCTTTTACAATTCACTCAAAAAGAAAAGGCACCATGGGAAATATGTAAATTAGGATTTACACCATAAATACTGCCCCCTAGCCTTAAGAAGTTGGAAAGACGCTGGATTAACAAGAAGTTAAACTTTTAAATGATGTATGACACTTGTATTTTCATGAATGTTTAATATTACGATTTTTCTATTTTGAATTTCGCGCTCTGCAATTTCACCGGATGTTGTCGAGATGGGGCGCTAGCATCCCACCTAACCCAAAGAGGTTTTAACAGGTGTGGACTTAGACAGTTGGAAAGATTAGTGATCACGGATCCAATGTCTGAGAGATATTCTCACATTCTTTCACTCACATAGAGTCACACACATTCAAACAACAAACATAGTCAGACTCGTGAGAGTTACTGTATACTATTCTTTGATATGATACAATGAGCTCAGAAGTGCTCGATAGAAATGCTCGATTGGTTTTTGAGTTTGTTGGAACACTTTTAGTGTATTTGACATGGCCTATTTTCATGAAGTTACCAGAACCTATTCCTGAATATGAGAGGCAAACGTATCAATGGTATGTATAGTTTCTGGTCTCCAGTTACCAAATTTGGCCCACGGTTCCTTGCATCAAGGCATTCCTTATGAGACAGATAATTTGTCAGTTTCCTTCTATTTTCATTCTCTGCGCAACAACAGAATAATATGGCGCTTCATTATGGCTAGACATACTAATGGAGATGTTTCAGCTTTTGTAATAAATCTGTGCTTCACATCTGTGTGAAGCAAAGTGGGGGTGGTTTATTTAAGCTGCATTACTCTGTATGCACTGCCAAGTACCTGTCTCTCTGACTTCACTTTCCTTCTCCAGCTTGGTTTCCAATGTGGCGAACACCTGCAGAAATACATATAGATTTCCTATTGTCATTGAAAATGAAGTCCCTAATAATATTTGCAGGCCAGCCTGGGGGAATATTTAGTTGGTTAATTTGTAACTTTGTGTTTATTGTAGTATTACACTTGTGGAGTCATTTTTTTGTTTAAGTAAAATGTTGGCAAGAGGGCCTCTTTTTATTTAAAAGTTGACAAGTTGAGGGTGAATGGTGGTTAGAACCACCTACACTTTATAAATGTACGGAAAACAACCTGGCAATTTGACCTGGGAACATGCTTCAATGCACTTCTTAAACATGGACAAAGCTGAAAATAAATTGTTGTAATAGGTGCTACAGCCCACTCTCCAGATGACTAAAGGGTTGAAGATGTTCTGGATTTATGTGTGTGATTAACTCTTCCAAAACAGAATTTGAATGAAGATATTTGAAAAATATGAAGGTTGTCATTTTTTCATTAAGCTTGGAGGATGTGTGGCCGGAAACATATCTGATTAATTTGCCTCTGGATGGTACTATTTTCCTCTAGAATTGGAGAAAAAGTTGCTTCTGACCTAACTGGGTTATGGGCTGCAGCAATAAAGTAAAATGTATATTATGCACACTTGATAGATTAGCAGATGGCATCACTTGTCACACAGTAGCCACTATTCTAATCATCAATTAACAATGCAAAGAAATATACAGTGCTCAGAGAGTAATAATAATGTGATAAACAATGCGATAAACAATGCAAGCCATTCTTCCATTTATTATACCGTGTCTTTTAGGCTATGCACATAGGTTTGATTTCAAAAGTCGATCTGAATCATTTCAATCATTACTGGGTGCAACAGCTACACTGTAAGACGTTTCTGTAATTTTAACAGTAAAACACTGTAGAATGCACAGTAAAATACCTTGCATGTGTTTTACAGAATTAATCAAATCAAATACATTTTTATTGGTCATATTTAGCAGATGGTGTTGCTTGTGTAGTGAAATGCTTGTGTTCCTAGCTCCAACAATGCAGAAGTATCTAACAATTCAGGTTACAGAGCTAGAAGCAGAGCTGCCATGTCTGTTGGTGCCATCTTACTTAATTATGGTGCGTTGTGGGAAAATTAGGGGGAAAGTATCTGGCTCATTAACATATTTTAAGGCGTGTCTTGTAAGAGGCTATATTTATTGCACCCATGAGTGAGAATGCTTTACCCCCACAGAATACAGTAAAATAATGTAATTTTTTCAAAAAACACTGGGTAAAATGTCACTGGGTAATTAAACTTATATGCTGTAATTGTAATTGGTACTATAAATTAGATTACAGTAACGTGTTTGTGCCGTAAAATGTATTACAGTAGCTGTACTGTAAAATAAATTACAATACAGCCCCACCCATAAATTACAGTAACTGGCCTATTGCTGCCAGTAAGATACTGTACAGTTTACAGGAAATGTTTTACAGTGCATACCTACATCTATTGCTAATTTGAATCAATAACACAGAAACGTTCAACCGCACTAGGAGTGCTCCCTGGATTAGATCCTGTTGTACTAACTAGTCCATGACAGAGCAGAGATCAGTTACTTATTTTCAACAAGTAAAAAAACAACTTCCTCTGGGAATAACTGGCTCAGAATCAACTGTCAAATGAACTACACTGGAGCTCATATTGGAATTTAAATAGAATACTTGTATGCTTTGTTAAATGTTATTGCATTTGGCTCAAGTATGAAATTTAAGCTGAGTGGATAAATAGAGAGTTAGACCATTTTAAACAATGCTTGCGCATTGGTAGGTGAATAACTGCCATAATGTACATAATTATATAATTTCCTGCATAAAACGTGTATATGTGCCCTGTACCCCACAGTTCAACAGAGTCATTTACATTACATTTACATTTACATTTAAGTCATTTAGCAGACGCTCTTATCCAGAGCGACTTACAAATTGGTGCATTCACCTTATGATATCCAGTGGAACAACCACTTTACAGTAGTGCATCTAACTCTTTTAAGGGGGGGGGGGGGGGGGTTAGAAGGATTACTTTATCCTATCCTAGGTATTCCTTAAAGAGGTGGGGTTTCAGGTGTCTCCGGAAGGTGGTGATTGACTCCGCTGACCTGGCGTCGTAAGGGAGTTTGTTCCACCATTGGGGTGCCAGAGCAGCGAACAGAGTCAATGATATATGTGATTCACCACCTGGATTCGGTCTTATGTAGCATTTGAAATTGTGTTTTTTACATTGGTAAAATCGTAGAGACTCAGAGCTACAAAATGGTATATCATACACTGCATTTTTGAGGAACAATGGGAAAGTAATTCTGCTTTGAAAGTTGATAAACTTGTAAACTCCCTTTTGAGAAAAGTCCTTTTGGTACCTACTGGAGAGCTCTCCTTTGTCTACACCCATTCAGCATTGTTTACACCCCCTTGAGCCAGCCCCACCCATCTCTTGAAGGATTCACATGTGAGGTCATGTGCTAAACAGTGAGTAATGTAGTAAAGACTAAGACTAAAAGTGGTAGCCTACAATAAGGAAAAATTCCAGGTAAACAGAAAGTGTCCAGATAAAAATATTTTATAAATGTTAGATAACGCTTACCCAGACACGCTTGTCTACATTGATGAGTCATGTGAAAGAAATGCTATAAGCCCCAGCCACATCCAGTGGTGGAAAACGTACAAAATTGTTATACTTGAGTTAATGTAAAGATGCCTTAATAGAAAATGACTGACGTGAAAGTCAGCCAGTAAAATACTACTTGAGTAAAAGTATTTAATTTTAAAAATAAGTATCAAAAGTAAATGGAATTGCGAAAATGGACTTAGGCATCAAAAGTAAAAATCATTTCAAATTCCTTATATTAAACCAGACGGACCTATTTTTATTCTTTATTGACGGATAGCCAGGGGCATATTCCGACACTCAGACATAATTGACAAAGCATTTGTGTTTAGTGAGTCTGCCAGATCAAACGCAATAGGGATGACCAGGGATGTTCTCTTGTGTGAATTGGACAATTTTCCTGTCAAAATGGAACAAGTATTTTGGGTGTCAGGGAAAATGTATGGTGTAAAAAGTACATTATTATGTTTCGGAATATAGTAAAGTAAAAGTTGCCAAAAATATAAATAGTCAAGAAATGTACAGATACCCCCAACAAATACTTAAGTAGTACTTTAAAGTATTTTTACTGAAGTACTTTACACCACTGCCAAAATGCCTTCACACCAGTACAATAGCATACTTTATAAACCAGGTGTAAACACACACTTATCACAGTCTTCCATACATAAGTTAACCTGTTGAGGCTGGGGGCGCTGTTGTCACTATTTATGCTAATCGTGTAATTTTTGAAACGGCTTCCCACAAAATTCTTGATTGTACAATATGCATATTATTATTATTATTGGATAGAAAACAGTCTATAGTTTCTATAGGAGTTGAAATTTTGTCTCTAAGTGGAACAGAACCCATTCTACAGCAATTTCCCTGACATGGAGTCAGATTTCAGAAATTTTGGCCCCTGATCTGGAGTCAGTTAAAAGGCCACTGTTATTGCTATGAGTATACGGACACTGCTTACGTCTTCCCCTGGATGCCTTTACGTGATGACGATTTGAATGGGGTCGATTGCGCGTTCACAGGCACTATAAATTTAAAAACCCTGTAGCTAGTAAGTCTTTTGGAGCTGCGTTATGCGCGTGGAGGACACCGACCCGCACCTGTTCCAAGCATTAGTGTTGGGAGTAATCTTTCTCCGGTCATGTTAAGACCCGTTATAGGAGTTAAAAACATCATAAGGTAGTTAATTTAAAGCGTTTTATAGCAATTTATATCCGTTTAGTGCGATTTTGGGACATTATTTCTGAAACGCTGTGAATCGCCGGGCACGCTTCCAGTTCATGCTGAACGCAGTTGGCATTTCCACATGGCAAGAGGACAGCTTTCCACCAAAAGACGATTAGACCCAAGAAAGGATCCTTTGCCCAAGATACTGATGGAAGAACAGCTCAAAGTAGGACATTTTTATTATGATAAATCGTGTTTCTGTCGAAAAATGTTAGTGGCTTAGGACGCCATGTTTTTTGACGTAGCTTCGCTTGGCGCAAACTGTATTGAAAAGTAAGGATAATTTAAAAAATGTAATTCCGCGATTGTATTAAGAATTAAATTGTCTATCAATCGATGTCCACCCTATATTTTTTAGTCACGTTTATGAGTATTTATGTATAAGAGTAGATCACTGTCTAATATGGCGCACGGACATTTTCTCACCAGCTGGGCTACTTCCCCCATTGTCTAACCATGATTTTGGTGGCTAAATATGCACATTTTCGAACAAACTGTATATGCATGTTGTAATGTGATGTTACAGGGGTGTCATCTGAAGAATTCTGAGAAGGTTAGTGAAAAAAATAATATATTTTGGCGATGTTGACGTTATCGCTCACTTTGGCTAGAATTAATGCTGGGGTAATGTTTGCACCTGTGCTATGCTAATATAACGATTTATTGTGTTTTCGCTGTAAGACACTTAGAAAATCTGAAATATTGTCTGTATTCACAGGATCTGTGTCTTTCGATTAGTGTATGCTGTGTATTTTTACGAAATGTTTGATGATTAGTAAGTAGGTAAACACGTTGCTCTATGTAGTTATTCTAGTCCATTTGTGACGGTGGGTGCAATTGTAACCTATGCCATCTACCTGAAATATGCACATTTTTCTAACAAAACCTATCCCATACCATAAATATGTTATCAGACTGTCATCTGATGAGTTTTTTTCTTGGTTAGGGGCTATAAATATCTTAGTTTAGCCGAATTGGTGATAGCTACTGGTGTTGGTGGACAAATAAAAGATGGTGGATTATGCTAATGTGTTTTTAGGTAATAGATGTACATCTTTACATATTGTGTCTTCCCTGTAAAACATTTTAAAAATCGGACATGTTGGCTGGATTCACAAGATCTGTGTCTTTCATTAGCTGTATTGGACTTTAATGTGTGAAAGTTAAATATTTTAAAAAAATATTTTTTTTGAATTTCGCGGCTCTGCCTTTTCAGTGGGGGTGGGGGGGGAGTGCCGCTAGCGGCACCCTCAGCCTAGACAGGTTAAGGCCAAGCAACCGGAGTTGAAACCTGAGTGAGGTGCACATGTACAGTACAGAAACAGTTGCATGTGCTATATATGTATGTGGTGGACACTTGATGCGGTCACATGATATTGTTGTGGTATGTCACAAAATTATGTTACCACCACACATTAATATTAATTTTATATGTCAATATTTTGCTAAGTCTTGCTAAGTGGATGGGTCTCTAAAGAAAGTGTAAACGGTACAGCCAAATGGTTACTTGCATGGTAGCAATATCAGAAATAGATAGCGTTAATATAAATCAAATATGCAATATGTACACAAACAATATCAATAACGATCGTGATAGACGAGGTAGTTGTATGCATATGTCACGTTCCTGACCTGTTTTCTGTTGTTTTGTATGTGTTTAGTTGGTCAGGACGTGAGCTGGGTGGGAATTCTATGTTGTGTGTCTAGTTTGTCTGTTTCTATGTCAGCCTAGTGTGGGTTCTCAATCAGAGACAGATGGTAGTCGTTGTCTCTGATTGAGACTCATATATAGGAGGCTTGTTTTGTGTTGGGGTTTTGTGGGTGTTTGTTACCTGTCTCTGTGTTTGTGTTCTGCACCAGATAGGTCTGTATCGGTTTTGCACATTTGTTATTTTGTATGTTGTTTGTAGTGTTTCACTTGTTATTTTATTAAACATGTTGAACACTAGCCGCGCTGCACTTTGGTCCAATCCTTGCTACTCCTCTTCGGATGAAGAGATGGAGGAAGCCCGTTACAGCATACAATCGGGTAAAGTGGCTGAGCAGCGGGATAAAAAATTGTAGCAGCAACGTATGGTGTGTGTGTTAGGAGAGAGTCAATTGAATAGAGGCACTACAGATAGTGCTGATGACAGGTCCGAACCACGCATAAACAAGGGAATCTAAATTCGGAGAGCCTGTTTCTGTCCTGCCCTTGACTTTGGTGCAAGGCATGTGATGTCCATAGCCTATTCGTCGCAAAACTCCCTGATCTTCTTTTTAAATTTATTTTAACCTTTTATTTAACCAGGAAGGGCTCATTGAGATTTAACATCTCTTTTTCAAGAGCGTCCTGGCCAAGATAGGAAGCACCAAGTCATTACAAAAATTACAGACAGACAACATGAAAAACTACAAGTAATCTAGTAAAAACCATTGAATTCACAAGAGTATAACAAAATCAATAACAGCAAATTAAAAGCATTGACAGGTCAGGGAATCAGCCTCACAATCCTTCATCAGTTTAACCTGTCTAGGATCAGCGTGGCGCTAGCGGCACTCCCCCCCCCCCCCCACTGAAAAACCAGTGCCGCGAAATTCAAAAAAAATATTTTTTTAAAATATTTAACTTTCACACATTAAAGTCCAATACAGCTAATGAAAGACACAGATCTTATGAATCCAGTCAACATTTCCGATTTTTAAAATGTTTTACAGGGAAGACACAATATGTAAAGATGTACATCTATTACCTAAAAAACACATTAGCATATTCCACCATCTTTTATTTGTCCACCAACACCAGTAGCCATCACCAATTCGGCTAAACTAAGATATTTATAGCCCCTAACCAACAAAAAAACTCATTAGATGACAGTCTGATAACATATTTATGGTATGGGATAGGTTTTGTTAGAAAAAAGTGCATATTTCAGGTATATGGCATAGTTTACAATTGCACCCACCATCACAAATGGACTAGAATAATTACAATGAGCAACGTGTTTACCTAACTACTAATCATCAAACATTTCGTAAAAATACACAGCATACACGAATCGAAAGACACAGATCCTGTGAATACAGACAATATTTCAGATTTTCTAAGTGTCTTACAGCGAAAACACAATAAATCGTTATATTAGCTTAGCACATAGCAATTAGCAGCCCAGCATTGATTCTAGCCAAAGTGAGCGATAAAAGTCAACATCGCCAAAAGATATTAATTTTTTCACTAACCTTCTCAGAATTCTTCCGATGACACTCCTGTAACATCACATTACAACATGCATATACAGTTTGATCGAAAATGTTTATATTTAGCCACCAAAATCATGGTTAGACAATGTGAAATGTAGACAAGCTGGTAAAGAAAACGTCCTTGCGCCACTTAGACAGTGATCTACTCTTATACATAAATACTCATAAACGTGACTAAAAAATATAGGGTGGACAGGGATTGATAGACAATTTAATTCTTAATACAATTGCGTTATTACATTTTTTAATTTATCCTTACTTTTCAATACAGTTTGCGCCAAGCGAAGCTACGTCAAAAAACATGGCGTCCTAAGCCACTAAAATGTTTCGACAGAAACACGATTTATCATAATAAAAATGTCCTACCTTGAGCTGTTCTTCCATCAGTATCTTGGGCAAAGGATCCTTTCTTGGGAGAAATCGTCTTTTGGTGGAAAGCTGTCCTCTTGCCATGTGGAAATGTCAACTACGTTCGGGATGAACTGAAAAGCGTGACCAACTTTTCACATCGTTGCAAAAATAAATGTCCCAAAATCGCACTAAACGGATATAAATTGCTATAAAACGCTTTAAATTAACTACTTTGTGATGTTTGTAACTCCTATAACGAGTGAAAAGATGACCGGAGAAATATAACAGGCTAAACTAACGCTTGGAACAGGAGAGGGTCGGTGTCTTCCACGCGCGTTACGCAGCAAGAAAAGACTTGCTAGCTAAAGGTTTTTTTCATTTGTAGGGCCTGTGAACGAGCAATCGAGCCCGTTGGAATCGTCATCACGTAAAGGCATCCAGGGGAAGACGTAAGAAGTGTCCGTATAGTCATAGCAACGACAGTGCCCGTTTAAATGACTTCAGAAAAGTGGCCAACGTTTCTCAAATCTGACTCCATGTCAGGGAAATTGCTGTAGAATGGGCTCTGTTCCACTTAGAGACAAAATTTCAACTCCTATAGAAACTATAGACTGTTTTCTATCCAATAATAATAATAATATGCATATTGTACGATCAAGGATTTTGTGGGAAGCCGTTTAAAAAATTAGCCACATTAGCATAAATAGTCTAAACAGCGCCCCCATCCCCAACAGGTTAAAATTATTTTGTAAGGTGTTCCAAGACGATGGCGCAGAGTACATAAAAGACCTTTTACCAAATTCAGTTCGGACATTTGGAACAGTTAGCAGGATAAAGTCCAGCGAACGAAGAGAGTACCCACCACATTTCTGAACAATAAAAATGCCCAAATAAAAAGGTAGTAAACCCAAAATGGCTTTGTAAATAAAAGTATACTAGTGACTGAGCCTACGAGTGACTAGAGAAGGCCAGCCTTTTCTTTCTTAAAAAGATAAGTTTGTCTAGCTGTGTCAAGTCCAGGTGGTGCTTGTACAGGCAGACTATCTATGGGAGTAAGGATGTCAGCGTTGCTCAGCAGCTGAAACCTGGTCCCGACTGAGTCCGAACGCTCCTTGGCAACAAAACACCAGTCTCCAGAGTATCAAAGCTGTAAAACAGGAAATAACTCAACAATTATTTGAAGACTTGCAACCTTGATCAACAATTCACCTCCCAAGTATCGCTAAGGAGAATAACCTCACACAATGCAATGGTACTGCTTGATCTGTGGCAGCGGCCTGAAGTACAGAGTCAGGTGTTGTTGCCAGCCATAGCTTTCCACCAGCACCACACCATCCTCCAGTCCAACCAGCTGTGGGATGTTGACCCCTGTCACAGTGCTGTCCTTCACAACACCAGCAATGTCAGACAAAGTGTTCACTCTGGTCTTTCTGAAGCGCTGCTTGATGAGGCCGAAGCACCAGTCGGGGGCAAACCTGATGTGGCCTGTGATCAGGAAGTGAAGGTCCAGACTGTGGTGGAGCCTGTGCATGGTCCGCCAGGCACAATACCATAGCAAAAACTTGTTCTTGTTTATGCCACTGCAGTTATCACAGTTCAAGTCCACACTTGTTTCCCCAACTCCATAGATGGTGAAGAAATGGTACATGTACTGTAGATTATGACTATGCTGCTGCCTTTGCTGGATGACATGCCTTCATCAGTCAAGTAGTTGACTTGTTGTGGTATTCCTTCACCTCACACATCAAACAAGCCACACTTGCAAGGAGTTAAAAAGTAGATTTGACCTGGCTACATAGGGTCAGAAGGGTAGTGCACCTGCAAACAACAAAAGAACATTGACAGGGTGAGACAATTTATCGTGTAATTTATCTTTACACAGCTCACTGAAAGGTACTTGCCTGCCTCCCACATGATACATATATATTTTTGGGGTGTGTTTCTATCTACCCATATATGTCCCTAATCATTATAAAGAAGGAAATGTTGCTTACTTGTTGAGCAAAATCAAAGCTGTAATGCATCCTGATGTCTTTGCTTGCTGGTTCAGTAGGGGCCCCCAGAGTCACACACAGGTCTTGACAGGTGGCCTTGCAGTCAGAAACCATCTTCTGGTAGACAGACAGCTCACTCTGATCAAGCAGGAGATGCTGCTCTTGCTTCTTCAGCTTGGCTGACTTCACAGCTTCTGGCAGATTGGCAGATCTGAAGACCTGATAGTTGTTCCTCTGGCACTGCCAGCACAGGTCTATCCTCGGCTTAGTGCTTGAGACGTGGGGCAGCAATTTTCTCCACAGATTCCTGAAGGAAAAGAGCCCGACTACACGTACGTACCTCTGGAAAATACAGGAATAATGTGAGATCAATAAAAGTAGTGCCAATCATGTTGGAGGTCAATTAAATAATCAAAATGTGTTCATACTTTACATACTAAGTGTTGTCATTGATTTGTATTTGTATTTATTATGGATTCCCATTAGCTTCCTGGGTTCCTGCAAAATTAAAGCAGTTTATACCATTTTAAAACATTACAATAAATTCACAACACACTGTGTGCCCTCAGGCCCCTACTCCACCACTACCACATATCCACAGTACTAAATCCATGTGTATGTATAGTGCGTATGTTATCGTATGTGTTTGTGGGGACTGTGAAGAGACCTCTTGTGGCATGTCTTGTGGGGTATGCATGGGTGCATTTAACATGTCATTACCTCTCATAAATACAAGCAGTGATGGGGTCAATCTCTCCTCCACTTTGAGCCAGGAGAGATTGACATGCATATATTCATATTAGCACTCTGTATACATCCAAGGGCCAGCCGTGCTGCCTTGTTCTGAACCAATTGCAATTTTCCAAGTCCTCTTTTGTGGCACCTGAACACGCGACTGAACAGTAGTCCAGGTGTGTCAAAACTAGGGCTTGTAGGACCTGCGTTGTTGACAGTGCTGTCAAGTGCTGTCATCTTAGCTACTGTTGGATCAATATGTTTTGACCATGACAGTTTACAATCCAGGGTAACTCTAAGCAGTTAAGTCACCTCAACTTGCTCAATTTCCACATAATTTATTACAAGTTGTAGTTGAGGTTTAGGGTTTAGTGAATTATTTGTCCCAAATTCAATGCTTTTAGTTTTAGAAATATTGAGGAACTAGAAGAAGCATACTTGTAGTCGTTTAATATATGACAACCCTGCATCACCGCCATCACACAATTACTGTTGTTGTTTATGCATTCAAAAACGGTCCATAATAAATCACAATCTGGATCAGGTGGGCATGATTTGAAAGCTTGTTCAATTGCCAACATAGCTAAGTTATAAAATACAATCTTTCAGTGTTATGCTTTCACAAAGAAATTCTGAGAAACAAAACATAATTTTGGCACAAATAGAAAAGAGTCATGAGTGCATTCAGATGTTTGTGCCCTGGCAAATTTTCTTCGCAATAAACAAACATAGGCTCATTCTGTTTAGAACAACCCAGGGTATGACGCCATGTCATCTTGTAACTGTACATCAAACATAAACGTTGACACTGTATATGACATGAGTTTATGATTTGGAAATACGAAGTACACATTTGGACTCACGGGTGTTTGGCTTGTCTGTATGACATCAAAGCAGTATTTATTATAATCTTCAACATCTTTCAAAATACATAGAGTCATCTTAATTTACAGCATTTCCCCCCATGCAGACATCATTTTTTTTTACAAAAGTTGCCCAATTACCAGGAGGGATGGGTGCACATTCTTGTTGCGAGTGGTGCTCAAGTTCAAAATGTCTGTCAGTCTGTCAGGTGTCAGTTGTGCAGAGGTGAGAACGGAGTCAGGCACAGAACACAGAACTGAGTAAAACAACAAACTTTACTCGGGAAAATAATCAGGAAAATAAATCCATGCAGGGATCACAGACCCTAACACAAAAGACTAACACAAACCAGGAATAATCACGCACAAAACATAAATGGGAACCAAAGGGTTAAATAGGGAAATAATAATAACTTAATGGGAACCAGGTGTGTACACTCAAGACATAACAAATGGAAAACAGAAACATGGATCGGTGGCAGCTAGAAAGCCGGTGACGACGAACGCCGCCCAAACAAGGAGAGGCACCAACTTCGGCGGAAGTCGTGACACAGTCAAAACCCGTAGAATTGAATTGAATTTATTTTGGGAAACAAACATATACAACAAAATGCACAATGTGGACCCAGAGGAAAGTATTAATTAAAATGCTTGTTTCCAAAGTGGTCCTTGATGGTAAAAACATAGAGTGCTCCGAATCACAAAGCCAGAGCTATGACATGTACAGCCACTACGTTCCAATTTGGGTACTTACTAGTACACAAATCTTTGATGTTATGGGGCTGTTTTACTTCCACGAGTCCTAGGCCCTTGTTAAACAGACATGTAAATGTGCACAAGCCTATTCAGCCAAATATACCAAAACAATACAGCCGACTTGCGAGAGGCATGTTTCTTGCCAACTCTCCCATCAATCAATAATCAGGCAGCGGAACAAAGTAGTTCGACAAAAAACTTTCAAAAATCAGAGATGTCTAGCAAATATTGTTTTTCTTTTCTAGAAACTTAACATTAGCTACAGTGATGATGGTGGGAGGTTTTCCCACAGCAGTTTTATGCTGACAGCAAGTTAATGGCATTTATATAAATCAATCGAATGTATCAATCAGATGGTTAACAAGCAAATATATTTGCCCTCGCATCTAAAGCTGCCAGATAAAGCTAGCCAGTTAGTAATGCTAGGATGAATGTCAGAAGTCAGCTAGCTAATGTTAGAATTTGTTTGAAATGTACCATTATGTTTCACATGATAAACTACACTCATGCCTTTTCCCCAAAAAATCTATGTAATTATACACTGAGTTTACAAAATATTAAGAACACCTTAACGACATAGACTGACCAGGTGAATTGATGTGAAGCTATGATCCCTTATTGATGTTACTTGTTAAATCCACTTCAATCAGTGTAGATGAAGTGGAGGAGGCTTGAGACAATTGATACATGGATTGTGCATGTGTGCCATTCAGAGGGTGAATCCAGGATGCATCACATCCGGCCGTAATTGGGAGTCCCATAGGGCGGCGCACAATTGGCCCAGCATCGTCCGTGTTTGGCTGAGGTAGGCCATCGTTGTGAATAAGAATTTGTTCTTAACCGACTTGCCTAGTTAAATAAAGGTTAAACATTTTTTTTAGATGGGCAGGACAAAAAATGTAAGTGCCTTTGAACGGTGTATGGTAGTAGGTGCCAGGCACACCGGTTTGTGTCAAAAACTGCAACACTGCTGGGTTTTTCACACTCAACAGTTGCCCGTGTGTATTAAGAATGGTCAATCACCCAAAGAACATCCAGTCAACTTGATACAACTGTGGGAAGCATTGGAGTCAACATGGGTAAGCATCCCTGTGGAATGCCTTCGACACCTTGTTGAGTCCATGTCCCATCTTGTTGAGTCCATGTCGCAACTCAGTATTAAGAAGATGTTCCTAATGTTTGGTATACTCATTATCTAAAAGACCTGATTACCTTCAAGTTGATCATTTTATTCTAGTACATCAAGCCGAGGATTAACATCGTTACTTTGTAGAAATTACATCTCATCTACTCTTCAAGCAACTTCCTGAGATTTGATTGATGGAACAATCCAGCCAACGGTTGAAGCAATAAGCGGCTGTGGTTTTGGCTGATTGTCTGGAGTAAAAGGTCCTGCCCCCAGAACTGAAGATCTCGTACATCACTGTGTACTACTCCCTTCACAGAACAGCGCAAACTGACTCTAACCAGAATAGAAAGAGGAGAGGGAGGCCCCGGTGCACAACTGAACAAGCGGACAAGTACATTAGTGTCTAGTTTGAGAAACAGATACCTCACAAGTCCTCAACTGGCAGCTTTATTAAATAGTACCTGCAAAACACTAGTCTCAACGTCAACAGTGAAGAGGCGACTCCGGGATGCTGGCATTCTAGGCAGTGTTCCCCTGTCCAGTGTCTGTGTTATTTTGCCCATCTTAACCTTTTATTTGTATTGGTCAGTCTGAGATACAGCTTTTTCTTTGCAGCTCTGCCTAGAAGGCCAGCATCCCGGAGTCGCCTCTTCACTGTTGATGTTGAGACTGGTGTTTTGCGGATACTATTTAATGAAGCTGCCAGTTGAGGACTTGTAAAGCGTCTGTTTCTCAAATGAATGGACCAAAAATGTGCTTTTCTTTCAAAAACAAGGACATTTCTAAGTGTCCCCAAACTTTTGAACGGTAGTGTATATGTGATTGTGTTCTATGTCTACATATTGACGTGTATCAGACCTGGGTTCAAACACATGCTTAAATAAGTAATAAGTATTAATGCATATTATATGTAAATTTGAGTATATTAAAATAATGGGGCCGAATCAACTACCTCTATTTTAAGTATTTTCAAGTAATTTCATATAAATACTATTTGAAACTACTTTTAAATAGTTGTTTCCAAATAGATTTCAAATACCCCCAAGACCAAACACATCTGGGTTCAGATGCATGGAGTACTTACATATTTATATTAGAAAATACACGTGTCTGTGTATTTGAGTATTTTAAAATACATGCCAATATTGTAAAAAAATAAAACAAGTTATTGTATTTTCAAGAAATGTTTTCAAATACTTACTTTGAAATGTATATGAAAGTAATTGAAATACAATAAATATTATTTGTAACCCAGGTCTGACATGTACAGTATCTATTTCCTACTCAGATCTTGAAATAGCAATAACGTTGTATTTTGACATTTTGGTAGCCCTCCTTTACTGTTTTTGAAGCACATTCTGTTGTTGGCACAGTGTAAAGGAACCACCCACATAAAATAATAACTCTACCCGTAAGGGCCAGAGTTGTTATTATTATTTGTAGTAGTAGTATTAGTAGTAGTAGTATTAAGTGGAGGGTAGCTAAGTGTGCCTTTATTTGCCCATCTGAACCTGGGTCTGAACTGTTGTTTCCAGCCCAGGAAACCTGCTTTGTTCCCACCCTCTAGCATGTATCCAGGCTAACATGCTTTTTGCATCTGGCATTTAGTGTATACTTGCACATGGACCGGGCCTCTGGCTACATGATCCTGCTGACATTTTCACCCATTACTCGTCATTAAGAAAACACTGTTTTCTCTCTGCAAGGTGCTAGGCAAATATAGCACAGTCAAATAAGAAAATATGTGCTCTCTCTAAAGCAATTTCCTCAAGCACAGCTTCACTCTTGAAGTGGAGCGATGGAACTTATTAAAGAAAGAGAATTATACTATTCGATGCTTTGAGAAGGAGATTTGATTGACATGGGTTATTTAAAAAACATTGTTGGTTATATCGAGTTGTCAGGGAGGTCATTGAAACGAGTGAGGCGGAAAATGAAAAACAGTTTGTTTCACTTTGACAGCTTGTTTGTTTGTATTCACAGACAGCAGATGGGTTGTGTTAAAAGGCCTTAGTGGAGTTGGAGTCTGACTTTCCTGTGGAGGCACTATGCAAAAGTCAGTGAGATTATTTCTGTTAATATAAGGCTTCACCTGATACTATGAATCAGGTGAACGTCAGGACAACAATTTGATAGATTGTTACAGCCCACCCGGCAGGTGAGACGCCCAGGTCTAAGGCTGCTTCAAACTGGCCTGTAAACACTTTGTCTCCTTCAGTGGTCATCCATCATCGCCCTCCCGCAGCACGGCACTATGGGAGCCTCACACACGCCATGGTAACCCGGCCTCTTCTTCATGCCCATTCAAAACAAACAACAATAACAGTAGTCAACCCCTTGGAGCAAGAACAGTAACCCAACAAATGTCAGGGGGTAACAAGAGGCAAAACAGAGGGCATGTTCCTGCATCTTGGAACACAGGCAGCATTTGACCATTTACCCCCTTCAGACTAATTGTACAGTCCGTAAAATGTACAACACATTTGTGCTGCCTCTTTCGATTTAGCCGTGAGCAGCGACAGTATGATGATGTTATTGAAATCAAATGGGTTACTGTCTCATGTAGGCCCTTGCACCACCATTCCATCCCACCCTAGTTCACTGTGTTATGATCATTACAGTGTGTAAGTCATAGCATTTATACATATGTGGGAGCCCTCTGGGCCCTTCGAGGCCCCTGTGCTGCCACTCTATTCCACCCCTGCTTGCAGGGCTCTTCTATTCTCCATGTCTTTGGGCCCTGGGCTGTTGTGACTCCCTCACAGGGTCTTATTGGACAATATCCAAGGAATCCATTCTGGGCTTCTCAGCTCCAGCAATAGAAAACAGATGGCGACCAGCACAATAAAGCCCTAGCCAGCAGGAAAGAGAGTGGGAGAGAGGGCATAAGTGGGTAATGGAGAAAGGGAGAGAGAAAGAGAGGGAAGATGGGGCTGGGATGGTGCTGTGGTAAAAACACTTGAGGACCAGGACAACATCATTTGTCTTTGTTTCATTTTTGGACTTGCAGGAACCCCTTGCAATTGGAGATGTTTAGTGAAAATGGCAGGTACAGGAAAGAAGGTAAAAGAAATAACTTCTTTCAGGATGCTCGTGAGTGACCGCTAACTTGTGAGGGGACGCCTGCTCTGAAAAGCTGACTGCTACCCAGGGAGTTAGCTGAAGGGGCTGTGCATGTGCTGTATAACTGGGGGGCTGGCCAATTTCCCTTACTGCTGCAACTTCATTCATTAACTGCTATAATGGGGAGGAAGCCTATAGATTACAGTAGCGCCTTGTTATCCCAGTGGAGTGTTGGAGCACTACACACCCCACTGACGGTAATTTTAATTTGAGACGTAATTAGATGGGGAGGAGTTGTTGGACTGCTGGCTGCATTCTAACTGTTCTAATAGAGTTTGTAGGTTGTGTCTTTGAAACATAGGTAAATCTTGGAGACTGCTGTTGGACTTCTGATCTGATATGAGAATCTGAATAACTCGTCCCCGCGGCATAATATACAATATCTATTTGTCTTGAACAGGAAAAAGGAAGTAGTGAATCAGAACAGGCTCCCCTTTCCAATAGGAATAAAATAACATTTAGGACTTTTCTGGCACCAACAATCACATACAACAATAGTCTTTAGGTCCTCATAATGATACAGACAGTGTAACAGGTAGGAATCAAACCCATCACTAGCCTCTGCCACAGGCTTTTGCCTCACCTTCGGTATGAAGGTTCTTGTCAGAAAAACACTAAAAGAAGTGGGAGGGTATCCAAGCTGTTTGCCCCTCCCAACAACTGGAATAGGCATGTTCAAACAGAGGTGGTAATTCCAAACTGAACAGTCGATCATTTTCACTGGTGCCCATGTGGGGTAATGTCATTACAACCAATTTACACAACTCTAAAAAAAATATCAGATATTTCGATTAAAAAAATATAGCATAAATTAGCTTACTCTACATAATTTGTGCTTCTGAAGAGGGATGGAAAGGGTGGTTGTTTTAAAATCCAGTCTACTCACAGCCAATGAGCCAGCAGCCACACACAATCAGCACTTCACTCATAAGTTATTTGCAAATATGAACTTCCCCAAGCTTTCGAGAAAAACGTGAGCGAAGTCTTGAGCCGAGGCTAACCCCTCTCCAACCCAAAGTCTTAGCCATTAGTCCAAGAGGACATCTTCAAAGGGACATTTTATGCATACAAGGCTCAGACAGGGCTACCTTATCACAAGAGTGTAATTCCATATTACCTCCACTATAATAGTGCCATGATAACAGCGCCACAATCTCCAAGATAGTATCATCCAGATACCGATTGTGGCGTTGAGGGTATCATTACGAATATCCATAGCCATGGCAGTCAAAGCAGCCTCTTGTCCACCACTTCAGAATAAAAGCAGATTTTACCCCCAAAAAATAGCCACTTTTGTTTTCAGTCAGAACCCAAGCAACACATTTCAAAGCGGAAAACACTGACAGGTCTTAGAGAGTCAAAAGCTATGGGTTGGACCTGACTATAGAAACGATAATCGGGGGGGGGGGGTTGGATAACAACATAGTGGGGATCCAACATTGACCCTGTGGTGGTGGGGGGCACACTAAAGAGTCCTCCCTGAATTGAAGAATTCCTTAACAGGCTTGCTGCTTGGCTAGCGAACCCATTAGCCCAGGAATTAAAACCAGATATTTATTTTCCTCCTTTTAGCTGATAATTTTAAAAACATTTGCAAGCTATTCTTAAAACAGTTCCAGCTGGAGCGTGAGCTTGGCTATTGCTCAGTCAGGTTAAGGTAATAATGAGCTTAGATCAGATCTTATGAACAAACATTTGAATCACTCACTTTACAAAGTCCTTCCTGGACTTAGAGAAAAGGATCTGGGCTCTCTCCCAGATCCAGGTTGTAACACTGCACTGTTTTGTTTTCAACCCCACAGATCCTTTTCATGTGAACATCTTTCTGTTTACTTATTTATTCCATTATGGAGAACTGTCCATTCTCGATGAGTTCCATTTTCCTACGACGTATGGCTGCAGCACGATGCCCCATGTGGAATGTAGTTGTTAAACACTAAAATAAACACTGTGTCATTGGGTTTGCCAAGCTATTACAGCCAATTTTATTGCTTAGGTTGCAAGCAGCATGTACAGTCACCTCATTATTTTGTCACTGGTGCTGGGGTATATGTTGGTGTATATTACCAGTGCACTCTCTTTCTCTTGGATTTAAAAGAGCTGTTTTCTTTAGTGTAAGTGAAGGTCTGCAGACTAAATGTCTCTGATACTCACCTACTGCACAATGTTTTGCAGTATGTGTCATATGTGATTCAGACAGGTTCTTAATGAAAGAAGCCTTCACGTTCTAATCTCATTCCCTTGTCAAACACAATTTAGAGCAAAACAGACAATGAGAACTAAACAAACCAACATTCTTGCACTGGATCCGGTAATTAATTCAAGACAGTGCTTTCCTGTGAGACAAACAACCTGTCAATATAAGCTATGCCACAGACGTGTGCTTGGTCAGGATGAACTAAACATTGAGAGAAATAAAATAAAAATTTAAGAGGTGTACAGGAAGAATTTCGCCTCTGTTTCACAAGAAATGCACTTTTCCTTATCGCTTCTTTTGACTTCAAATAACTTTTCCTCATCTCTGTATGCATTTTCCTCTTTTACAAAAGTCTCACACGTTTAGAGGCATTTAAGTGTACTTTTCATCAATAATGGGGCGATGGGTCGAAGTAAGTAAGTACGTAAGTAAGTAAGTTTCATCAATGGTACAGAGTTACCCTCCAACTTTACAACTTTCTGAATGTTGTTAAACTGTTGGGGTTGTTGTGCAAGGAAACGTCATTGTATAATATGCAGCCATTTGTTAAATCCTTTGTAGTTACCTCTGTACTCTCCTACAATCTGGTTATATTGTCAAAACAGGCTTATTAAAAGCCTAATGGCGTATTATGTGGCATTGATGAGGCCTTTATAAACAGCAACAAATGTCCACCTAAAGAAATGTTACCAGTTGTATTTAGAGTCCTTAATAAGTGCAAAGTGCCCACAATTCTCAATCTGTCTGCCTCCAAAATCAATTAATTTAGAATATTTACTCCCCTTTTCGGGGTGATTTTTACTTTGAGCAAGGTTCAGAGACAACTTCTGTCACCGGGCACTTCAAGTTAACCAGCAGCCAAACCAGAGCCTTTCCCCTGGAGCACTTGTCAAACACATTCCACAGAGGGCTGAGTGTTTGCGAGTTTTCGCTCCTCCCTTGTACTTGATTGATGAATTAAGGTCACTAATTACTAAGGAACTCCCCTCACCTGGTTGTCTAGGTCTTAATTGAAAGGAAAAAACTAAAACCAGCAGACACTAGGTACTCCATGGATTGAGTTTGACACCCCTGCCCTAGATAACGCAACACACCACATGAACTAAACTTTGTCACCCCTGGCCTACTTGCCACGGATTATGACCAAGCAGGCCCTTGCTGTTCTCTTCCCTGTTTGCTTTCAGAGAGGCAGATTAAGAACTAATGTATCTTTCAGTTTGAGAAGGTTAGTGAAAAAATTAATATATTTTGCTGGTTTATTCGTTATCGCTATTGTTGGCTTGAATCAATGCTGTTGTGTGGTTGGCTATCGTAGTAAGCTAATATAATGCTATATTGTGTTTTCGCTGTAAAACACTTAAAAAATCTGAAATATTGGCTGGATTCACAAGATCTTTGTCTTTCATTTGCTGTACGCTGTGTATTTTTCATAAATGTTTTATGATGAGTATTTAGGTAATTCACGTTGGTCTCTGTAGTTATTCTAGTTGCTTTGGTGAGAGTTGTGATAGTGGCTGCAATGGTAAACTATGATTTATACCTGAAATATGCACATTTTTCTAACAAAACATATGCTATACAATAAATATGTTATCAGACTGTCATCTGATGAAGTTGTTTCTTGGTTAGTGGCTATTTATATCTTTATTTGGTCGAAATTGTGATAGCTACCTATGCAGGGAAAAAAATGGTGGGAAAAAAAAGTTGTGTCTTTTGCTATCGTGGTTAGCTAATAGATTTACATATTGTGTCTTCCCTGTAAAATATTTTAAAAATCAGAAATGATGGCTGGATTCACAAGATGTGTATCTTTCATCTGATGTCTTGGACTTGTGATTTAATGATATTTAGATGCTAGTATTTACTTGTGACGCTATGCTAGGCTATGCTAGTCAGCTTTTTTACTGATGGGGGTGCTCCTGGATCCGGGATTGTGATGAAGTAGACGTTAATGATCCTCCTATGAATGACTTGCCCCATGAAATAAAGAATACACTTTCACTTCAGTAAAGAAAACAAGTAAAAAACACTGCTTTGCCCTGTCATGATGTCATTGTCCGTCTTCTCGGCTCAGGGTCTTTTTATGACCTGATCGGCGATGCGAGTGCCTACCTAGGCCCAATAAATCCTGACAAGGTCTGTAAAATAACTGGGTGGCGTTTTTACTTCACAACAAAGAATTTCTGCCACCTACTGTTTTTAAACTCATGGAAACAGGAGACTTGGACCTATAAGGAAAAGAAAGTTGTGTGACAGGGATTGTGCTCTATTTGTATTTTATTAGGGATCCCCAGTAGCTTTTCGGTGCTATTAGCAAGATGCTTGGAAAGCCTCACTCAGCACAAGTCTATGTGTCATGGACAGTTTTTATTTACATGATCACTTTGTTAACTTCTTGCAACTATAGGGGGTGCTGTTTCAAATTAGCATAATTGTCTCTACAGATTAAACTGCCTAGTACTCAATTCTTGCTCGTACAATATGCATATTATTGTTATTATTGGATAGAAAACACTCTCTAGTTTCTATAGCCGTTTGAATTATGTCTCTGAGTGAAACAGAACTCATTCTACAGCACTTTTCCTCCCAGTGTGTGAGATTTAGACATCTTGGCCTCTGGTTCCAGATCAGTTTTAAAAGTCTCTGTTAATCCTATGAGATACAAACACTGCCCATGCCTTCCTCTAGATGTCAGTAAGTGGTGACAATTTGAATGGAGTCGATTGCGCAATCATTGGCTCTATAAATGACAAAATACCGGAAGTAGCCTTCCTTTGGACACTGCGCTCAACGCAGCTGATTCACCAAGGTGGCTTAGCAGTTCAGACGTCTTTTTCCGTATTGTCGTGTCGTGTCCTGTATATATATATATTTACACCTTTTCTTCACATATCTTTAATTTATTTTATTATCCAAGAACTCAACTACAAAAGCTTTCCTGCAAAAGCTTTCCTGCAACCCGCTTCACCAATTACAATAAGTATTATTTACCTCAATCTGAAAATCCATCGTGGAAGATAGCCAGGGGCTAATTCAGAAGCTAGCCTGAAAGCTAACCAGAAGCTACTCCGATAGCTAGCCAGAAGCTAATCTGTAGCTGCCCCGAAATTAGCCGGTTTGCTGGCTAGCGTTGGTGTTTCAGCTGCCCACGTTTTGCGGTCATCAGCTATTCCTTTAGCTCGATAATCTACCGGCACTTTTGTGCAACGCGACTCGGACCGGAGGATTCCGGGACTTTTTTTCTCTCAGTTTCCCCGGATTCCAACCGCAGGCTCTGGACACTTGCACCTTGATTTCGCAGCTAGCTAGCTGCATACCGTGTGACTATTGGCTTACGTCGACCCCGGAGCAAACTCAAATCATGCTGGAGCTAGCCAGCTGAGGAGTTCCATCACCATCCGGACCCGTTTCTTTTGTTGCTGCTGCAGATACGGAACCTCACCGGGCCTTCACGACTGACTGCCGACGTTATCTGCCCGAGGGGTTTATCCAACCGGCACCTCCGTCCCGACGTTACCTGAACGCTCATCTGAGGCCCGCTAATCGTTAGCTGTCTTATCGGCTGCTATCTGAACAAAACCCCACTACACGGAACCTACCGACGGAAACGCACGAGGTATCTACAAACAGACCTCCATCCTATGCTGCTACCGATAGCCATATACCCGGCCAGCTGTCTGGATCGCCACGACCCCAACCAACCTCTACTCACTGGACCCTTATTGATCACTCGATTAAGCATGCCTCTCCTTAATGTAAATATGCCTTGTCCATTGCTGTTCTGGTTAGTGTTTATTGGCTTATTTCACTGTAGAGATTCTAGCCCTGCTCTCTATACCATATCCAACCTCTCAGTTCCACCACCCACATATGCGGTGACATCACCTGGTTTCAATGATGTTTCTAGAGACAAGATCTCTCTCATCATCACTCAATACCTAGGTTTACCTCCACTGTATTCACATCCTACCATACCTTTGTCTGTACATTATTCCTTTAAACTATTTTATCGCCCCCAGAAACTTCCTTTTACTCTCTGCTCTAGTAGCTCTAGGCGACCAATTCTCATAGCTTTTAGCCGTACCCTTATCGTACTTCTCCTCTGTTCCTCTGGTGATGTAGAGGTGAATCCAGGCCCTGCAGTACCTGGCTCCACTCCTATTCCCCAGGCGCTCTCTTTTGATGACTTCTGTAACCGTGATAGCCTTGGCTTCATGCATGTTAACATTAGAAGCCTCCTCCCTAAGTTTGTTTCGTTCACTGCTTTAGCACACTCTACCAACCCGGATGTTTTAGCCGTGTCTGAATCCTGGCTTAGAAAGACCACCAAAAATTCAGACATTTTTATCCCCAATTACAATATTTTCAGACAAGATAGAACGGCCAAAGGGGGCGGTGTTGCAATCTACTGCAAAGACTGCCTGCAGAGTTCTGTTATACTATCCAGGTCTGTTCCCAAACAATTTGAACTTCTACTTTTAAAAATCCACCTCTCTAAAAACAAGTCTCTCACCGTTGCCGCCTGCTATAGACCACCCTCTGCCCCCAGCTTTGCTCTGGACACTATATGTGAACTGATTGCCCCCCATCTATCTTCAGAGCTCGTGCTGCTAGGCGACCGAAATTTGAACACGCTCAACACCCCAGCCACCCTACAATCTAAGCTTGATGCCCTCAATCTCACACAAATTATCAATGAACCTACCAGGTACCACCCCAATTCCGTAAACACGGGTACCCTCATAGATATCATCCTAACAAACTTGCCCTCCAAATACACCTCTGCTGTTTTCAACCAAGATCTCAGCGATCACTGCCTCATTGCCTGCATCCGTAATGGGTCAGCGGTCAAACGACCTCCACTCATCACTGTCAAACGCTCCCTGAAACACTTCAGCGAGCAGGCCTTCCTAATCGACCTGGCCGGGGTATCCTGGAAGGATATTGATCTCATCCCGTCAGTAGAGGATGCCTGGTCATTTTTTAAAAATGCCTTCCTCACCATCTTGAATAAGCATGCCCCATTCAAGAAATTTAGAACCAGGAACAGATATAGCCCTTGGTTCTCTCCTGACCTGACTGCCCTTAACCAACAGAAAAACATCCTATGGCGTTCTGCATTAGCATCGAACAGCCCCCGTGATATGCAACTTTTCAGGGAAGCCAGAAACCAATATACACAGGCAGTTGGAACAGCCAAGGCTAGCTTTTTCAAGCAGAAATTTGCTTCCTGCAACACAAATTCAAAAAGGTTCTGGGACACCGTAAAGTCCATGGAGAATAAGAACACCTCCTCCCAGCTTCCAACCGCTCTGAAGATAGGAAACACTGTCACCACCGACAAATCCACTATAATTGAGAATTTCAATAAGCATTTTTCTACGGCTGGCCATGCTTTCCACCTGGCTACCCCTACCCCGGACAAAAGCACTGCCCTCCCCTCTGCTACTCGCCCAAGCCTTCCCCATTTCTCTTTCTCCCAAATACAGTTAGCTGATGTTCTTAATGAGCTGCAAAATCTGGACCCTTACAAATCAGCCGGGCTAGATAATCTGGACCCTTTCTTTCTAAAACTATCTGCTGAAATTGTTGCCACCCCTATTACTAGCCTCTTCAACCTCTCTTTCGTGCCGTCTGAGATCCCCAAAGATTGGAAAGCAGCTGCGGTTATCCCCCTCTTCAAAGGGGGGGACACCCTTGACCCTAACTGCTACAGACCTATATCTATCCTACCCTGCCTTTCTAAGGTCTTCGAAAGCCAAGTCAACAAACAGATTACCGACCATTTCGAATCACACCACACCTTCTCCGCTATGCAATCGGGTTTCAGAGCTGGTCATGGGTGCACCTCAGCCACGCTCAAGGTCATAAACGATATCGTAACCGCCATCGATAGGAAACAATACTGTGCAGCCGTATTCATTGACCTGGCCAAGGCTTTTTACTCTGTCAATCACCACATCCTCATTGGCAGACTCGACAGCCTTGGTTTCTCTAATGATTGCCTCGCCTGGTTCACCAACTACTTCTCTGATCGAGTTCAGTGTGTCAAATCGGAGGGTCTGTTGTCCGGGCCTCTGGCAGTCTCTATGGGGGTGCCACAGGGTTCAATTCTTGGACCGACTCTCTTCTCTGTTTACATCAATGATGTCGCTCTTGCTGCTGGTGATTCTCTGATCCACCTCTACGCAGACGACACTATTCTGTATACTTCTGGCCCTTCTTTTGACACTGTGTTAACAACCCTCCAGGCGAGCTTCAATGCCATACAACTCTCCTTCCGTGGCCTCCAACTGCTCTTAAATACAAGTAAAACCAAATGCATGCTCTTCAACCGATCGCTGCCTGCTCCTGCCCGCCTGTCCAACATCACTACTTTGGACGGCTCTGACTTAGAATATGTGGACAACTACAAATACCTAGGTGTCTGGTTAGACTGTAAACTCTCCTTCCAGACCCACATCAAACATCTCCAATCCAAAGTCAAATCTAGAATTGGCTTCCTATTCCGCAACAAAGCATCCTTTACTCATGCTGCCAAACATACCCTTGTAAAACTGACCATCCTACCAATCCTCGACTTCGGTGATGTCATTTACAAAATAGCCTCCAAAACCCTACTCAATAAATTGGATGCAGTCTATCACAGTGCCATCCGTTTTGTCACCAAAGCCCCATATACTACCCACCACTGCGACCTGTACACTCTCGTTGGCTGGCCCTCGCTTCATACTCGTCGCCAAACCCACTGATTCCAGGTCATCTACAAGACCCTGCTAGGTAAAGTCCCCCCTTATCTCAGCTCGCTGGTCACCATAGCAGCACCTACCTGTAGCACGCGCTCCAGCAGGTATATCTCTCTAGTCACCCCCAAAACCAATTCTTCCTTTGGACGCCTCTCCTTCCAGTTCTCTGCTGCCAATGACTGGAACGAACTACAAAAATCTCTGAAACTGGAAACACCTATCTCCCTCACTAGCTTTAAGCACCAGCTGTCAGAGCAGCTCATAGATTACTGCACCTGTACATAACCCATCTAGAATTTAGCCCAAACAACTACCTCTTTACCTACTGTATTTATTTATTAATTTATTTTGCTCCTTTGCACCCCATTATTTCTGTCTCTACTTTGCACTTTCTTCCAATGCAAACCAACCATTCCAGTGTTTTTTTAGTTTTTATTTTACTTGCTGTGTTGTACTCACTTCGCCTCCATGGCCTTTTTATATTTTTATTTATTTATACATATATCTGTTTGCCTTCACCTCCCTTATCTCACCTCACTTGCTCACATTGTATATAGACTTATTTTTTTTTCACTGTATTATTGACTATATGTTTGTTTTTACTCCATGTGTAACTATGTGTTGTTGTATGTGTCGAACTGCTTTGCTTTATCTTGGCCAGGTCGCAATTGTAAATGAGAACGTGTTCTCAATTTGCCTACCTGGTTAAATAAAATAAATAAATAAAAACGCGAGAAGGATATCTGACTGGCCTTTTTCCAAGCATTGGTTTAGCCAGTAATATAGCGTCGGTCATCTTTTTACTTGTTATAGGTGTTAGAAACATCATAATGTAGTTAATTTAAACCGTTTTATAGCAATTTATATCCGTTTAGTGCGATTTTGAGGCATTGCTTTGTAATAGACTTTGAAGCTCCGGGCACGTTTCGGGGTCCCGGTCGTACGTTATTGGGCATTTTGACGGACAAGTGGACATCTTTCGACCAAAAGAAGATTAGACCCAAGAAAGGATTCATTGTCCAAGATTCTGATGGGAGAACAGCTCATAGTAAGAACAATTTATGATGATAAATCGTGTTTCTGTCGATAAATGTTAAACGTTTATGCCGCCATCTTGTTTGCTATAGCTTCGCTTGGCGCAACCTGTATTGAAAAGTAAGGATAATTTAAAAAATGTAATTCCGCGATTGTATTAAGAATTAAATTGTCTATCAATCGCTGTCCACCCTGTATTTTTTAGTCAAGTTTATGAGTATGTATGTATAAGACTAGATCACTGTCTAATATGGCGCAGGACATTTTCTGACCAGCTGGGCAACTTTTGTCATTGTCTAACCATGACTTTGGTGGCTAAATATGCACATTTTCGAACAAACTCTCTATGTATGTTGTAATATGATGTTACAGGAGTGTCATCTGAAGAATTCTGAGAAGGTTAGTGAAAAAATTTATATATTTTGGCGATGATTACGTTATCGCTCTCTTTGGCTAGAATCAATGCTCTGGTAATGTTTGCACATGTGGTATGCTAATATAACGATTTATTGTGTTTTCGCTGTAAGACACTTAGAAAATCTGAAATATTGTCTGTATTCACAGGATCTGTGTCTTTCGATTAGTGTATGCTGTGTATTTTTACGAAATGTTTGATGATTAGTAATTAGGTAATACACGTTGCTCTATGTATTTATTCTAGTCTAGTTGTGACGGTGGGTGCAATTGTAAACTATGATTTCTACCTGAAATATGCACATTTTTCTAACAAAACCTATCCTATACCATAAATATGTTATCAGACTGTCATCTGATGAGGTTTTTTCTTGGTTAGTGGCTATCAATATCTTAGTTTAGCCGAATTGGTGATAGCTACTGGTGTTGAGAGAAAATGGTGGACAAAGAAAAATGGTGATTTTTGCTAACGTGTTTAGCTAATAGATTTACATATTGTGTCTTCCCTGTAAAACATTTAAAAAATCTGAAATGGTGGCTTTATTCACAGGATCTGTATCTTTCATTAGGTGTCTTGGACTTGTGATTTAATGATACTTAGATGCTACTATTTAATTGTGACGCTATGCTAGCGATGCTAATCAGTGTGGGGGGGGGGGGGGGGGGGTAGGGCTCCCGGACCCGGGGTAGAGGCTCGTGAAAGGTTAAAGGAACTACCAAGTGGTTGTTGCTTGGACTAAGTTAATATTGTTCATATCTGTAACTTACGTAATCAACAACAACAAAGTGTGGTAAAGAAGATGCAACAGTGCCTCTTCAACAGGAGGCTGAAGAAATTGGCTTGTCACCTAAAACCCTCACAAACTTTTACAGATGCACAATTGAGAGCATCCTGTCAGGTTGTATCACCGCCTGGTAAGGCAACTGCACCGCCCACAACCGCAGGGCTCTTCGGTGGGTGGTGCGGTCTGCACAACTCATCACCGGGGGCAAACTACATGTCCTCCAGGACACCTACAAAATCCGATGTCACAGGAAGGCCAAAAAGATAATCAAGGGCAACAACCACCTGAGGCACTGCCTGTTCACCCCGCTACCATCCAGAAGACAAGGTCAGTATAGGTGCATCAAAGCTGGGACCGAGAGACAAAAAAATTGCTTCTATCTCAAGGCCATCAGACTGCTAAACAGCCATCACTAACACAGAGAGGCTGCTGCCTACATACAGACTTGAAATCATTGGCCACTTTAATAAATGGATCACTAGTCACTTTAAGAATTATATTTTAATAATATTTACATATCTTGCATTACTCATCCCATATGCATATACTGTATTTCATACCATCTATTGCATCTTGCCTATCCCGCTCGGTCATTGCTCATCCATATATGTATATGTATATATTCTTATTTCATCCCTTTATTTAGATGTGTGTGTATTAGGTCGTTGTTGTGGAATTGCTGGATTACTTGTTAGATATTGCTGCACTGTCAGAACTAGAAGCACAAGCATTTCACTACACTCGCAAGGACATCTGCTAACCATGTGTATGTGACAAATACAATTTGATTTGATGTGAGTATCATGTTCTAAAGGTCATTTGGAATACATAAGAAAGGCAAAGTAATATTTGACATAATTGCAATTCCCTTTAACCTTTCAAGGACACACGTTCCGCTAGCGGCACACCCCCCCCACCCCCACTGAAAAGGCAGAGCCGCGAAATTCAAAAGAAATATTTTTTTTAAATATTTAACTTTCACACATTAAAGTCCAATACAGCTAATGAAAGACACAGATCTTGTGAATCCAGCCAACATGTCCGATTTTTTAAATGTTTTACAGGGAAGACACAATATGTAAAGATGTAAATCTATTAGCTAAAAACACATTAGCATAATCCACCATCTTTTATTTGTCCACCAACACCAGTAGCTATCACCAATTCGGCTAAACTAAGATATTTATAGCCCCTAACCAAGAAAAAAAATCATCAGATGACAGTCTGATAACATATTTATGGTATAGGATAGGTTTTGTTAGAAAAATGTGCATATTTCAGGTAGATGGCATAGTTTACAATTGCACCCACCGTCACAAATGGACTAGAATAATTACAATGAGCAACGTGTTTACCTAACTACTAATCATCAAACATTTCGTAAAAACACAGCATACACTAATCGAAAGACACAGATCCTGTGAATACAGACAATATTTCAGATTTTCTAAGTGTCTTACAGCGAAAACACAATAAATCGTTATATTAGCATAGCACATGTGCAAACATTACCCCAGCATTGATTCTAGCCAAAGAGAGCGATAACGTAAACATCGCCAAAATATATTATTTTTTTCACTAACCTTCTCAGAATTCTTCAGATGACACCCCTGTAACATCACATTACAACATACATATACAGTTTGTTCGAAAATGTGCATATTTAGCCACCAAAATCATGGTTAGACAATGGGAAAAGTAGCCCAGCTGGTGAGAAAATGTTCGTGCGCCATATTAGACAGTGATCTACTCGTATACATAAATACTCATAAACGTGACTAAAAAATATAGGGTGGACAGCGATTGATAGACAATTTAATTCTTAATACAATCGCGGAATTACATTTTTTAAATTATCCTTACTTTTCAATACAGTTTGCGCCAAGCGAAGCTACGTCAAAAAAGATGGCGTCCTAAGCCACTAACATTTTTCGACCGAAACACGATTTATCATAATAAATTGTTCCTACTTTGAGCTGTTCTTCAATCAGTATCTTGGGCAAAGGATCCTTTCTTGGGTCTAATCGTCTTTTGGTGGAAAGCTGTCCTCTTGCCATGTGGAAATGCCAACTGCGTTCGGCATGAACTGGAAGCGTGCCCAGAGATTCACAGCGTCTCAGAAATAAATGTCCCAAAATCGCACTAAACGGATATAAATTGCTATAAAACGCTTTAAATTAACTACCTTATGATGTTTTTAACTCCTATAACGAGTACAAACATGACCAGAGTAATATTACTCCCTACACTAATGCTTGGAACAAGTGCGGGTCGGTGGCCGCCGCGCGCATGACGCAGCAAGAAAAGAGTTCCTAGCTACAGGTTTTTTTTATTTATAGTGCCTGTGATTGCGCAATCGACCCCATTCAAATCGTCATCACGTAAAGGCATCCAGGGGAAGACGTAAGCAGTGTCCGTATACTCATAGGAATAACATTGGCCTTAAAACTCACTCCAGAACAGTGGCCAACATTTCTGAAATCTGACTCCATGTCAGGGAAATTGCTGTAGAATGAGTTCTGTTCCACTTAGAGACAAAATTTCAACTCCTATAGAAACTATAGACTGTTTTCTATCCAATAATAATAATAATATGCATATTGTACGATCAAGAATTTTGTAGGAAGCCGTTTCAAAAATTACACGATTACCATAAATAGTGACAACAGCACCCCCTAGCCTTAAGAAGTTAAATTAACTTCTTCGGGATAGGGGGCAGTATTCGGAGGTTTGGATGACTGAGGTGCCCAAAGTAAACTGCCTGTTACTCGGGCCCAGAAGCTAGGATATAGAATTGGATAGAAAACACTGTGAAGTTTCTAAAACTGTTAAAATAATGTCTGTGAGTATACCAGAACTGATATGGCAGGCAAAAACCCGAGGAGAATCCATCCGGAATTTTTTTGACTATAGTATTGTGGCACGCGTGGATGAGGGCGCGCACTCCGTTATTTATCTCCAGTAATGAACATACTATTCTCCGTCTTAAATTGTATTGTTTATTTACATATTAGGGTACCTGAAGATTGATTAGAAATGTTGTTTGACTTGTTTGGACGAAGTTTATTGGTAACTTTGTATGCATTTTGAATGAGGGAAACAGGTGGATTACTGAATCAAGCACGCCAACAAAACTGACTTTTTTGGGATGTAAAGAAGGACTTTATCGAACAAAACGACCATTTATTATGTAGCTGGGACCCTTGGGATTGCAAACAAAGGAAGATCTTCAAAGGTAAGTTATTCATTTTATCGCTATTTCTGACTTTCGTGATACCTCTGCTTGTTTGGAAAATGTTTTTAATGCTTTTGTATGCGGGGCGCTGTCCTCAGATAAATCGCATGGTATGATTTTGCCGTAAAGCCTTTTTGAAATCTGACAAAGCAGCTGGATTAACAAGAAGTTAAGCTTTTAAACGATGTAAGACACTTGTATTTTCATGAATGTTTAATATTACCAATTTTGAATTTCGCGCTCTGCAATTTCACCGGATGTTGTCGAGGTGGGGCGTTAGCGTCCCACTAATCCCAAAGAGGTTTCAATGACAAGACACCAAAACAACTCCTTGAGAAAGTGAGAACATGACTCAAATTTAACATCACTTGCAATTCTATTGTGTGCGGTGGTTGTTTGCAACATTTGAATACGCATCAACTATGGAGAGTATTAGTGTCTCAATGATAGCCAGGAGATAAAGTTTCCAACTGTTTGACTTCCACTAAGGACTTCCACAGAGAACATTTGATACTTGGGACATGGACTTTACATTACATTTACATTTAAGTCATTTAGCAGACGCTCTTATCCAGAGCGACTTACAAATTGGAAAGTTCATACATATTCATCCTGGTCCCCCCGTGGGGAATGAACCCACAATCCTGGCGTTGCAAGCGCCATGCTCTACCAACTGAGCCACACGGGACCACCGTGTGGCAACAACAACAACTTTACAACTTTACAATAGTTTGGGGAAAGAACATATATGAAGCACAATGTGCACTCCTCCTAATGATTTTGAGGCAGTGCTTAAGCTTACCCATGATACTCCAAGCTCTTAAGATATACTGTATGTCGGAGCACATTTGTGTGTACGCTTGTATTTGTCTTGAGGTGGAGAGCAAAAGCCCTCTAATGTCTTTCTAATATCTCTCTCTTGACAGCACTGCTCAGAAAGATAACAGTGACCTCACATCCACCAATGGTCCTGCCCTAGCCTCCCAGCTTTCTATTTCCCAACTTTCCAGAGATTTTTCTCCAGTTAAAATTTTGAACGGGTGACCCAAAGAAAACAAAAGCCCCTGCGTTTACAGCCTGGCCCATTTAACAGCTTCCTCTGTTCGTATGGTCAGCCATCCTCTTGCTCATAGCATTCTTGCGTCGGTCCCGGGGAGGGAGTTGAGAGAGGCAGGAAGCTGCTCTTTCTCTGTCACTCTCCTGCACTGCCCGGCCATGTTGTTGTAATGGTTAATTTACGAGTGGAGTGGCCCTTGAACCTTGTGTGCTGACATCACTCACCAGGTCCGTTTTACGGCACCTAAGCGTTGTTTATATGATGGGGATGTTTTACTATCAAAACCCACTATTAGATGAGAAAGAGCCCTTGGCAGACTGGCGTTTTACTAGTTGCAGTTTAAATTTTCAGTGATTTGGGGAGAGAATTAACAACATTTCAAATGGGCAGAAACGAGCAGTAATGGTAGGGTTTGGAGGGGCCTGGCGAAATGGAGTAGGTGGGGGCAAGACTGGATAACAGAGCTGGTTGATTGTCCTCTTCGGGAGCTGAATTGTCAGGCATGAGCGTAGGGGAGCTATTGCTGCTGCCGTAAAGAGTCAGATGGGACACTCAATGAAAACCAGGCTGCTGCAATAAAACAGCTGCAAAACAAGGAGCCACTGAACAGATCTGGCCCCCTACTAAGACTCCAATGGCACAAAACTCCCCAGTCCCACTGGACAAGCATATAGAACGTCAACAAACAGTAAACACATACAGTAGCCATTTACCATCATTGAGATGGCAGGGGAAAAAAGTTATTTTAGACCCTTTTTCTCAGTAGCACAAGCAGTATTCCGTGAGAACATGTCAGACAGAGATCAGTTTCAGCAAAATGGTGAGGCAAGGATAGAACCTGACTCAACCAATTAAAAGAGGCAGGGACTTGGGCAACAGCACCCCTTGCTGTTCCAAATAAAACACAGCAAAAATGCAATTCAGTGATGCTGTAACAGCATCTCAACATACAGTCTAAAACACATCTCGATGTATAATACTCCACCAGACATCTTATTTGTTCAGACAAATCATCTAACTTTAAAGTCAGGCCATTTATTGTGTATTACCTTTACCTTAGCCTAAGTAGAGGTTTTTAATAAAATAAGTAAGCACTTATAGCTTCTAATTAGCAGTGAGTGAGTGTTACAGACCCCTGGGTAGGCAGGCAGATCAACAGGTTTCCTTTAGCCTTTAAATTGGTGTTGAGCATTCAGGGAGTGATTATATGTTAGCACAAACTTTAAAGATATGAGGTCACCACTGTGTGATGTGTGTTGGGGCCGGGAGGTGGTGCCAACCAAAACATTGCGTCCACTCCTTGCCCGTCTGTGTTCCCAGCAACCCACAAACACGTGCCCGGGCCTGGCTGCATCCAGACTGCTCAAAACTGACTGTATGATGTTATATGCCGTTGTTACACAACCTTAGAGTTGATGAATTGATGTACATAAACATCATATCCCGTTTACAATAACCTGAAAAAGATTGTATCCCGGTTATGCGAAACCCTGGGATATACTGATCTAAGACAGAATACTGTGGCATGTAAACATCCATTTACTGTTGTTTTTGCAGTCTGTGCAGGCTCAGTTTCACCTATAATGGGTGTTGTGTTATGATGTTTTAATCTGATTGTCAATCAAATCACTTCAAAAAGTAGGCTCCATCCAATTTATGACATTTGGTTATAATCTCTGATATTTGGTATGCCATTTGTTTGTCAACTATAGTTTGATACATGCAGCTTCTGTTCTGTCATAACTTGTTGCCCCAGAGGACTAAATAAAGTAGTGCTCACCAGAATAATGTCTAACATCGATGGAATGAATGCATTAATAATCTAGTTAACACCGGTAAAGTTGTCTGTTTCATTGAAAGACCGGGGAGAAAACGCAATAACTCCAAAACATTGGAAAGATTGGTCCTGTGCAAAATGTCCAAATGTCATCAGTTTGATCGGTTTTAAGGAAATTAAAAGCTGAGAAGCCTACAAAACACAATTCTGATAAGACTTCAGTTAATCTTGGGTGCATATTTTATGTGTTTGAAATACTGTCTGCTTACATAAGTTTTGCATGCGCATTCACATTTTATGAAGAAAACTGAAAGATATAAATCATATTTCTTCTGTCCTGTTCCCGAGACTAAATAAAAAATTGTTGTATAATTTCACTGCAAGAAATGCATAATTCTGCAGGAGTTCATATTATATTACTCTACATGTGAGATAATATAGGCCCACAGTCAGTGTCCATATTTCAGTTAAAATGTAATTTAACCCAATATACTTAAATGAGGAATATTCTGTTTATTCATGGGTACAGGGATACTCATGAGCTGGATATCAAAGGTGCGTGTAAAACAGCTTATCCTGAATAAGACCTTAAGCGGGATATGAGCTACTATCGGGAATACTGTGTGCATGTAAACGTGGTCAGTGTTTTGTGTTGGCCATGTTATTCATGTCACAGGAGCGGATCCCTCAGGGGACTGTGTGACCACGTGACCCCAGGCCCACCAGTGGCCCATGTGTCCATAATGGCGGTGTTGCTGTTGGCTGGGGTTCTGCTATGCTTATTATCAAGGGCGTCTCTGACATGTCACAGTTTCCCCACCTAGGCATGACCTGCCCTCAGCCTGGAAACACTGAACAAATGCAGCAGGACGTGTGTGTGTGTGTGTGTGTGTGTGTGTGTGTGTCTACCAATACATTTGTGTATGTGTGTGTATGCCACACCAGTAGGCGTGGCCTCTTACGAATGACTCATATTTTCTCCCTGTAATTCCCACAGCCCCTCTCTTGCTTGCCTAACCAGACAGCAATCTGTCACCCACCACTGCAAGAGCAAAACAACATTTCTCTCACCCAGTTACACAGGACCACGTCATGTGTATGGACAGCAACCTCAATCACTCTCTCACAACATGTCCTCTCAGCCTATATGCTTTTAAATCATTGCTAGGCCCTCAGTCCTCAGCCACCATCCCTTTCTATTGTCTCACATGGAGAAAAAATGCATGTGAAATATACAGAGCATTTGGAAAGTATTCAGACCCCTTGACTTTTTCCACATTTGTTACGTTACAGCTTAATTCTAAAATTGATTAACTAAATGTCTATATAAGGTCCCACAGTTGATGGTGCATGTCAGAGCAAAACCAAGCCATGAGGTCAAAGGAATTGTTCATAGAGCTCCGAGACAGGATTGTGTTGAGGCAGAGATCTGGGGAAAGGTACGAAAATATTTCTGCAGCATTGATAGTCCCCAAGAACACAGCGGCCTCAATCATTCTTAAAAATGGAAGAAGTTTGGAACTACCAAGACTCTTCCAGTAGGTGGCCTCCCGGCCAAACTGAGCAATCGAGGGAGAAGGCCCTTGGTCAGGGAGGTGACCAAGAACCCGATGGTCACTCTGACAGAGCTCCAGAGTTCCACTGTAGAGACGGGAGAACCTTCCAGAAGGACAACCATCTCTGCAGCACTCTACCAATTAGGCCTATGGTACACTGGCCTATGGCCCACTTGGAGATTGCCAATAGGCACCTAAATGACTCAGACCACGAGAAACAAGATTCTCTGGTCTGATGAAACCAAAATTTAACTATTTGGCCTGAATGCCAAGCGTCACGTCTGGTGGAAACCTGGCACCATCCCTGTGGTGAAGCATGGTGGTGGCAGCATCATGCTGTGGGGATATGTTTCAGCGGCAGGGACTGGTAGACTTGTCAGGACCGATGGAAAGATGAACAGAGCAAAGTACAGAGAGATCCTTGATGAAAACCTGCTCCAGAGTGCTCAGGACCTCAGACTTGGGCGAAGGTTCACCTTCCAACAGGACAACGACCCTAAGCACACAGACAAGACAAGGCAGGAGTGGCTTCGGAACAAGTCTCTGAATGTCCTTGAGTGACCCAGCCAGAGCCCAGACTTGAACCCGATCAAACATCTCTGGAGAGACCTGAAAATAGCTGTGCAGCGACACTCCACATCCAATCTGACAGAGCTTGAGAGGATCTGCAGAGAAGAATGGGAGAAACTCCCCAAATACAGTTTTGCCAAGCTTGTAGCATCATTCATACCCAAGAAGACTCAAGGCTGTAATCGCTGCCAAATATGCTTCAACAAAGTACTAAGTAAGTAAAGGCTGAAAACTTAATTTTTTATACATTTGCTACATTTTCTAAAAACCTGTTTTTCTTTGTCATTATGGGGTATTATGTGTAGATTGATGAAGGGGAAAAAAACTATTTCATCAATTTTAGAATAAAGCTGTAACGTAACAAAATGTGGGAAAAGTCAAAGGGTCTGAATACTTTCCGGATGTTTTTTTTTGGGGTGTGAAATATATATATATATTTTTCTAAATGACAAAATATATTACTGAATGTATTTATAAAAATATGCAAAATGTATATCACAATATGTGTTAAATTCATAAGGAAATATATTTCATGTATTTCAAAATACATTCTGAAATACATGAAAGAATGCATGTTTTCATATGTATTTATCAATATATTTCGTAAATATATTTTCCAATGTATTAAGAAAAGTTTCATAGAATATATTCCAAGATGCATTGAAATGTATTTGTATTTTACCACCTTTTTCTCCCCAATTTCAATCTTGTCTCATCGCTGCAACTCCACAACATGCTCGGGAGGCAAAGAGTCATACATCCTCTGATGATCCGCCAAACCACGCTTCTTAACACCCGCCCGCTTAACCCGGAAGCCAATGTGTCGACCGAGGTCGGCCTGCAGGTGCCCGGCCCACCACAAGGAGTTGCTAGAGCGCGATGAGCCAAATAAAGCCCCACCGGCCAAACCTTCCCCTAACCCGGACGAGGCCCCGCTCTATGGGACTTTTTGTGACACAGCCTGGGATCAAACCCAGGTCTGTAGTGACGCCTCATTCACTGCAATGCAGTGCCTTAGACCGCTGCACCACTAGGTATGCCCAGAAATATATTTTATCTAAAAGAAAATACCAAATCATGTTGTAACGAAATGGTGACTTTCTTAACAATTAAACTTTAATAGGCTCGTTGGTGTCACATGCGCTTACGTCAGTCTCATTAAAACTGCAGAAATGGCAGTGTACAAGCTTAACATCGCTCTGCTATTCCCTGGTTGCTAAAATTCTAATAGTTCGGATGAAGAGGAGGAGTAGGGATTGGACCAAAGCGCAGCGTGATAATTTGACATAATTAAGTTTATTAAAGAAAAGACGAAAACCGAAAAACACTTCAAAAAACTACAAAATAACAAACGTAGACTGACCTAAAACATGTGAACTTACATATAACGAAGAACGCACGAACAGGTACAGACTACAAACAAACGATACAGTCCCATGTGGTAACATATACGGACACAGGAGACAACCACCCACAAACAAACAGTGTGAACAGCCTACCTTTATATGGTTCTCAATCAGAGGAAAACGTCAAACACCTGTCCCTGATTGAGAACCATATAAGGCTAATTACAAACGACCTAAACATAGAAACACATAACATAGAATGCCCACCCCAACTCACGTCCTGACCAATTAAACACATACAAAAATAACAGAAAACAGGTCAGGAACGTGACAAATAGTTAATTTGCTTAATTTCAGTTTATGTGACGAAACAAGCAGTGCAGAGAATCATTGTACCATCTAAACTGCTGTGAAATATCTTTACAATAACCCCAAACATTTTATTTCAGCTGTTTGAAGTTGGTGTACAAAATCGAAAGTAAAAGAAGCAAAAATTAAACTTAAGAACGGGAAGCATAGAAATAGAACACATAGGCCAGATCTACCGCTGCTTAGACTCACTTTCAATGAGACTGACAGATCTATAGCAAACATTTTCTGTGTGAATTTGGACAAGTCGCCAAAAAGTTACATGTTACAACTTTAACTGGCATTACAATCTGTGTCGTGGAGGCCAAAAAGCACTAAAACAAAGCCACGCCCCCCAAAGCCACAAAACATCATAAAACATTGAAAAAATAACATTTGAATGACAACTAATGCCGGTTTGCCTGAGGCTGATGCCGTGCAGGTGTTTGTACACACACTCTCATTCAAATAAACGCATACAAGAACACACACATACATGTAATAGTGCCAGACATGCACACAAACATATACAGTTGGCATTGCTGTTATAATTTTAGTTGTCCTTGAGGTCCTTTGTTTTAATTTTTAAAAACTTATTTTTTTAGTTTTATGATTATAATTTTTTTGTATTGTTGTTTGTTGTTTTCTTCTGTCTTTTTATTTTTTCTCTTTATTCTCTTGGTTGTTGGTGCATTAGGGGGGTTTTGGGGGTGGGAAATGGAATTAATTGTATTTTTATTTGTATTTTTCTTCTCGGGGGGACTGTGGGAGGGGTCTCGAATGGTTGAGGGACAGCAATTGGGGAAGTGTGGGGGGATCTTGGAGGGTTCGGGTTCACGTTCTTTGGCCTGGTGGGAGATCTGTCAAGGTGCCCTTGAGCAGGGCATTGACCCTGGATGCTTCTGTGTGTGTCGCTCTGAATGGGAGTCTGTTGGATGACTGGTGTGGTGTAGTTGCTGAGCGGCTTCACTGCAAGTAAGTATATTGTATATTTCGGATATTCAATAAAAATAAATAAAAGCCACGCCCCCAACAAGCCACGCATCCAAGTCTACAATATATTTGTATTGTACCTGACACATACCAAAATCACTAACATGCATGTAAATGCATTTAAATGACAACATATTTGATAGATTATCAGTCATGTAATGGCGCCATGTCTATCATGTGCATATCACAAATGAGAAACCAAACTTGACAATAGCATTACAACCAATATTGAACGGGCAGAACTTAATGTGTACTAGGTCGTTGCACGAAATGAGTGCCTTTTGAGTCCCGTTGGTATGTTTAGTAGAAATTATGCACCAATATTGCATTTTAAAAGCCTGCTATATGAAATGAAGTGCCCTTTAATATAAACCACAATAAATCTGATTTTCAATATGATAAAGACTAACTAAATTGCCAAAGTTCAGCATTTCCCTCCATGCACTCTTTGTGACTTCTAGTAAGATTTTAACCCACTAACCCAAAGAAATACTCCAAGTTTTCACCATCATTGTAAATTGATGTTGTTGCTTAAATAAAGTTATTTCTGAAGATTATTATTTATTTAATGTGGTTAGTGATTAAATTACGTCTGGTTCTGGTCAATCAAGGTTACATAAACTGAAATTGAATTTTCTTATGGTAAAACTACTCCTTTTAAAATATTTATTTCAGAAGAAACATTGAACATCTAATAGTCAAATCATAGTGTAAAAGCAGGTGAGCTAGATCTACTCTTTGACCATTTTCTGGTGTTTAGTGGTGAAAAACTGAGCAAGTCGAGCGTAACACGTCAATCCTGTTACCCATACATAGAGAGGCTAGAAATGTTTTTACACTTAATTTAAAAAAAAAATCTTGCATTCAATTACCCCTCGCTGTTGTGACAGGGGGAATGGAAGATTTTTGTGTACAAGGGGATTCATGGCTGAATGAACTAGTAATTACCAGTTGGAGGGCCATTCAAGTGGATTTTTCACAGATGTGATAAATTCCCACTTCCCACTTGGTTACGAACGCACAATAGCACCGCAAACTATCCACTGTAGAGCTGTATAATACCACTCATTGGAAGCACTAGACCTAGACTTGAGCTTTGTACGATGTATAGTTTTTGTTTAAATCAATAAAAATAATATTTAAATAACCCACTAAAAACAGCCTAGTGCCCGATTCTTTTAATTATTTTATTACGTTGAAGAGAGGCACTTACTATAGTAAAAAAATAAAACGTTTTTTAGTAAGTTGAGCATGTACTCTTTATGACAGAATGTTAAAATTAGGTGAAATCGACTAATTCCTTTGAACACGGCCTATGTGTCATCAAAATGAGTCAGAAACATTTATTCTAGTGTCCAAAATGCACTACAAAGTATAAATAGGATAATTTTGATCATAAAGTCAGTCTCATCTAAAACAGAGTTTGGAACAAGTAAATTAAGATTGTTTTTGGATAACACATATGTCAACAAATGATGCCCCCTTTTGCCAAGCTCCATGTGCGAATCGCCACTCTGCCCACTCCACTTCACTAAGAATGATGCCGAAGGAGATGGTTGCTGTTTTACGGCCTCCTAACCAATTGTGTTATTGTGTGTGTTTTTTTCACGTTATTTCTAACTTAATTTGTACATAATGTTTCTGCCACCCTCTCATATGACCGAAAAGAGCTTCTGGATATCAGAACAGCGATTACTGACCTTCTTTAAAAAAACTCTTAAGGATCTGACCTTTTTTTTCTTCAATTTTCGCCTAAAATGACATACCCAAATCTAACTGCCTGTAGCTCAGGCATTGAAGCAAGGATATGCTTATTCTTGATACCGTTTGAAAGGAAACACGTTGAAGGTTGTGGAAATGTGAAATACATGTAGGAGAATATAATACTTACATCTGGTAAAAGAAAATACAAAAATAAAAAAACATTTATATATATTCTTTAATGTATTCTCCAGCCCAGGCACAATTTAGATTTTGGCCACTAGATGGCAGCAGTGTATGTGCAAAGTTTTAGACTGATCAAATGAACCATTGCATTTCTGTTCAAAATGTTGTATCAAGACTGCCCAAATGTGACTAATTGGTTTATTAATAATAACTTTTCAAGTTCATAACTGTGCACTCTCCTCAAACAATAACATAGTATTATTTCACTGTAATAGCTACTGTAAATTAGATAGTGCAGTTAGATTAACAAGAATTTAAGCTTTCTGCCAATATCAGATATGACTTTGTCCTGGGAAATGTTCGTTACTTACAACCTCATGCTAATCGCATTAGCCTACGTTAGCTCAACCGTCCCGTAGGGGACCCACCGATCCTGAAGATGCAAAGGATTTACTTCAGACACTGGAGAAGGCCCAAATCCCCGTCATTCGCATGAAGAAGAGACAGAGACACAGGGGACATAGGTAAGGGTCCGACGGCGAGTGGGTAATCTGCCTCTACCATCCGTCCTATTAGGAAACTTGCATTCATTGGATAATGAACTGGATGAGTTCCAATCAAGACTATACTACCAACGGTACATTAAAAACTGTAATATCTTATGTTTCACAGAGTCGTGGCTGAATGGATAACATACAGCTGGCTTGATTTTCCGTGCCTCGGCAAGATAGAACAGCTGCCTCCGGTAAGACAAGGGGTGGTGGTCTGTGTCTATTTATCAATAACTGCTGATGCATGCAATCTAATATTAAGGAAGTCTTGAGTTTTTTTATCTCATGATAAGCTGTAGACCACACTTTTTACCATCTATATTTTTCATAGCTGTCTATTTACCACCAGAAACCGATGCTGGCACCAAGACCGCACTCAACGAGCTGTATAAGGCCATAAGCAAACAAGAAAATGCTTATCCAGAGGGGGCGATCCTAGTGGCCGGGGATTTTAATACGGGGAAACTTAAATCCGTTTTACCTAATTTCGACCGGTATGTTACATGTGCAACAAGAGGGAAAAAAACTCTAGACCACACACAGAGATGCGTACAAAGCTCTACCTCACCCTCCATTTGGTAAATCTGACCATAACTCTATCCTCCTGATTCCAGTTTACAAGCAAAAACGAAAGCAGGAAATACCAGTGACTCACTTAAATCAATCGCCATGTTAGAATTCTAAAAATAACTTCATTACGACATCCAGTTTAGGTATAGCGAGAGAGTACCCAAAATCTGGGCGCAAACGACTATTTCACATGTTCGACAGATATATGAAATAGCATCATAAAATGGGTCCTACTTTTGACGATCTTTCATCAGAATGTTGTACAAGGGGGTCCTTTGTTGGGAACAATCGTTCTTTGGATTTAGAATGTCCTCTTCTCCAGTCATTTAGCACGGAAAGCTAGCAAAGTGGCGCTAAGCTCTCCTTCCTGAACAAAGGCACACAACGCAACACGCCTATCATGCCGAAAATTTTTCGATAATCTGATTAAACTATATTGAAAAAACATACTTTACAATGATATTGTCACATGTATCAGATAAAATCAAAGCCGGAGATATTAGTCGTCTATAACGACAGCTGTACAGAAGGCAAAACCAGGTCCCTTCACGCACTCTCCAGAAAACAGGAAACTGGTGACACGTCATACAAAGAGCTTTTGTTCGACCCCAGATCAAGTTACACACTCCATTTCTTCTCTCACTGCTTGTCGACATCTAGTGGAAGACGTATGAAGTGCATGTATACTGATATATATCAAGGACATTTATAGGCATGCCCTAGAACAGAGCATCGATTTCAGATTTTCCACTTCCTGTCAGGAAGTTTGCTGCAAAATTAGTTCTGTTTTACTCACAGATATAATTCAAACGGTTTTAGAAACTAGAGAGTGTTTTCTATCCAATAGTAATAATAATATGCATATTGTACGAGCAAGAATTGAGTACGAGGCCGTTTGAAATGGGCACCTTTTATCCGGCTACTCAATACTGCCCCTGCAGCCCAAACAGGTTAAAGGAGCAGGACTTTAAGCCGGACGCTTATAAAAATTCCCGTTATGCCCTCCGATGAACCATCAAACAGGCAAAGCTTCAATACAGGACTAAGATTGAATCCTACTACACCGGCTCCGATGCTCATCGGATGTGGCAGCGCTTGCAAACTATCACGGACTACAAAGGGAAGCACAACCGCGAGATACCCAGTGACACGAGCCTACCAGACGAGCTAAATCACTTCTATATTCGCGTTGAGGCAAGCAACACTGAAGCACGTACGAAAGCACCAGCTGGTCCGGACGACTGTGTGATCATGCTCTCCGTAGCCGTTGTGAGTTAGACTTTTAAACAGGTCAACATTGACAAGGTCGCAGCGCCAGACGGATTACCAGGACGTGTACTCCCAGCATGCGCTGACCAACTTGCAAATGTTGTCACTGACTTTTTCAACCTCTCCCTGTCTGAGTCTATAAGACCAACCTGTTTTAAGCAGACCACCATAGTCCCTGTGCCCAAAAACACTGAGGTAACCTGCGTAAATGAATACCGACCCGTAGCACTCACGTCTGTATCCACAAAGTGCTTTGAAAGGCTCGTCATGGCTCACATCAACACTATTACCCAGAAACCCTAGACCCACTCCAATTTGTATACCAACCAAACATATCCACAGATGACGCAATCTCTATGGCGCTCCACACTACCCTGTCCCACCTGGACAAAAGGAACACCTACGTGAGAATGTTATTCATTGCCTACAGCTCAGCATTCAACACCATAGTGCCCTCTAGCTCATCACTAAGCTATGGACCCTGGGACTAAACACATCCCTCTGAAACTGAATTCTGGACTTCCTTATGGGCCACCCCCAGGCGGTAAGCGTAGGTAACAACAAATTTACCACACTAACCCTCATCACGGGGGTCCCTCAGTTGTGCATGCACAGTCTTCTCCTGTAATACCTGTTCACCCATGACTGCATGGCCAAGCACAACTCCAACACCATCATTAAGTTTGCCGACAATTACCGACAACAATAAGAAAGCCTATAGGGAGGTGGTCAGCGACCTGGTGGTGTGGTGCCAGGATAACAACCTCTCCCTCAATGTGATCAAGACAAAGGACATGATCGTGGACTACAGGAAAATGAAGGATGAGCACTCCCCCATTCTCATCGACAGGGCTGTAGTTGAACAGGTTGAGAGCTTCATGTTCCTTGGTGTCCACATCACCAACAAACTATCATGGCCCAAACACACCAAGGCAGTCATGAAAAGGGCACGACACTGCATATTCCCCCTCAGGAGACTGAAAAGATAAGGCATGCTTCCTCAGATCCTCAAAAAGTTCCACCGCTGCACCATCGAGAGCATCCTGACGGGTTCCATCACTGCCTGGTATGGCAAGTGCTCGGTCTCCGACCCCAAAGCACAACACAGGGCCCAGTACGGCCCAGTACATCACTTGTGCCAAGCTTCTTGCCACCCAGGACCTCTATACCAGACGATGTTAGAGGAAGGCCCTAACAATTGCCAAAGACTCCAGCCACCCAAGTCATAGATTGTTCTCTCTGATACCGCACGGCAAGCGATACCGGCGCGCCAAGTCTAGGTCCAAGAGGCTTCTAAACAGCTTCTACCCCCAAGCCATAAGACTCCTAAACAGCTAATCAAATGGCTACGCGGACTATGCATTGACCCCTCCAACTCTGTTATTATCTATCCATAGCCACTTTACCTCTACCTACATGTACACTACAAATTCAAACGTTTGGGGTCACTTAGAAATGTACTTGTTTTTTAAAGAAAAGCTATTTTTTTGTGTGTATTAAAATAACATAAAATTGATCAGAAATACAGTGTAGACATTGTTAATGTTGTAAATGACAATTGTAGCTGGAAAAGGCAGATTTTGTATAGAATACCTACATATGCGTACAGAGGCCCATTATCAGCAACCATCACTCCTGTTTTCCAATGGCACGTTGTGTTAGCTAATCCAAGTTTATCATTTTAAAAAGTCTAATTGATCATTAGAAAACCCTTTTGCAATTATGTTAGCACAGCTGAACATGGTTGCGCTAATTAAAGAAGCAATAAAACTGGTCTTCTTTAGAAGGGTTGAGTATCTGGAGCATCAGCATTTGTGGGTTCGATTACAGGCTCAAAATGGGCAGAAACAAAGCACTTTCTTCTGAAACTCGTCAGTCTATTCTTGTTCTGCGAAATGAAGGCTATTCCATGTGAGAAATTGCCATGAAACTGAAGATCTCGTACATCGTTGTGTACTACTCCCTTCACAGAACAGCGCAAACTTGCTCTAACCAGAATAGAAAGAGGAGTGGGAGGCCCCGGTGCACAACTGTGCAAGAGGACAAGTACATTAGTGTCTAGTTTGAGAAACAGACGGCTCACAAGTCCTTAACTGGCAGCTTTATTTAATAGTACCCGCAAAACACCAGTCTTAACGTCAACAGTGAAGAGGTGACTCCGGGATGCTGGCCTTCTAGGCAGAGTTGCAAGAAAAAGCCGCATCTCAGACCGGCCAATAAAAATAAAAGATGGGCAAAAGAACAAAGACACTGGGCAGAGGAACTCTGCCTAGAATGCCAGCATCCCGGAGTCGCCTATGGCTGATTAGAAATGTATAAAAGGGATACGATTCAGGGCTCTCTGCTAACTATGAGCACTGGGGAAAACTAACAGTTGATTTACTCACAGAGCGGTGGCCAATGTTCGTTCGACTCTTTCCGAGCAGGGTTCGCTCGGCTCGAACCGAGCAGGGTTCGCTCGACTCGACCCGAGCAGGGTCCGGCTCTTCTTCCCCTTCAGTGGTCGTTAGGCAAAGGCTGGTCCGGTATTCAATGGCAAATCGCCGGCTGTCCCTCACCGACCCGGCTACGAGGTAACGTTGGGTCTAGTCTCTCGCAGTTGCGTTGGGCGTGTCCCGTGTCTGTAGTCGCTAGGGACACAAAACATTAAATTAAAACATTTACTGGCCAACAATTGGAGTCACACTCACACGTTCGAAACAAGCACTCTCCTTTAGTAGTGCTATAAAGAGCGTTGTGATTTGTGTCTTGTTCCCCATAGCAGGCAGACATTAGCAACAAGGCGTCCTCGGTCCAAATGGCACGCTGAAGGTAAGTTCCAGTTCCTTTTATCTATTGTTCTGGGCCGTGTTTAGCAATTTGTTTGTGGAGGGAGAAGGTGATAAGAAATTGGCAAAGCTGTCTCAAATCAATGTAGTACATGCCAATCTGAGGGATCACAGCACACCATGCAAACAAACAAATAGTTAATGGAATTCAATTTCACACTTGAGAATGTCAGAAATTCAGTAAAAGGAAATTGTTTTACAACACACAGCACATGTGATTAAAAGACACTCATAAATAGGCATGATATAAAATAATAAGACCTGCTGATATGTAATATAAAAAGACTGGCGGTCTCTAGTGTAGTAAGAGTCAGTGTCACTTGTGACATACAGTATGTGTTAACAGAAACATGTATGGAGCCAGCACATGGAGACTTGCAAGATGCTGTGAGGAAGTCCATACTGACAGACGGGCTTGATACTGATGTCTCTAAATGGCACTCAGCATAAACATTTTACTAGACAACTTTTACTTGTAATTCCTTTTTCTATTATTGAAATGAATGGTATCAGTCAATATGGGGAGAGAGAAGCCTTGTGTATTGTGCACCAGGATCAGTAAACTCCTGTTGTATAAGGGACACCACATAGGTAGGTATGACCACTCTGACATGTTTGCCAAGGTAGCGCCATTAGCACCAGACAAAATGCCTTTTGGCACAGTATCTGCATCGGCTGGGAATGACAATGAAAGGTGAAAGGTGCACATTGTTATATTAGCATAACACTGCTTCTATGGTGTTATGTTAAGGGTTGTTTATTCTACATGGAGCTGTTACATTTCAAAACACTTAGTTTAGAATATCTACATAACGTAAATTCAGCAATTTCATTCTTCTCATATTACTCTGTAGGCTACTGACCTTTTCAAAGCTTCCTCTGGCATCTGCCTGTAATTATTGAACTCAACCTGCAAGTTCGTTTGTTGTGATTGAGTCGAGGGAAACAGCTGCGGGTAAGTTTCTGACAGATGGTTGTGTAATTGCCACCAGTATTTTTTGAGGAGCAAGCCAAAACACGAGCCCAAATCAGCAGTTACCCTTTAAATTAAGCCAAGGTTTTGGCTTTGTGGCCCAAAAAAGTATCTCTATTGATCAATACTTAAAGAGTAATTTCAGAATCCGAATTAGGAACCACTTTGGCACACTGTAGATTCGATGCCATTGCCATGCAATATATTGCCAGGCATTACATGCATTTTAGTAGATAATTTATTCTGGTATTGCCCCTATGTAGCTTGTTTCTGGTCACAGGTTCAGGAATGGTTAAAAAAATCACAACATTCACTTTAAATTAACCTTACAAATAGCGGTTTTGGACAATTTGGAAAGCCATAGTCAGTCACGAAATAATATAATAATAATACTCGTAGGAAAGGTTTTCATCTGTAGCTCACAATCTGTGGATATTATACGATTAGAAAGGTTCAAAATGTATGTAAAACATCACAGCACAATTGAAAAATATATGGCCCATGAAAACCAAACGATGGTGGTCTATGGTGATAGGTGGGATGGGCTGAGAGTGGCTGAGGGGTGGGATTAAAGTGCTTATGTTTGGAAATGTATTATTGCTATGTGACTGCTGTCAGGGCCGTTGTAAGGAGGAGACCAAGGCGCAGCGTGGTAAGCCTACATTCTTCTTTATTTAAGAATAAACACTGAACAAAATAACAAAACGAACCGTGAAGCTAATATGAGTAGTCCAGACAGGCAACTAAACATAGAACAAAAACCCACGAACACCAAAAGGAAAATGGCTACCTAAATATGATCCCTAATCAGAGACAACGATAAACAGCTGCCTCTGATTGGGAACCATATCAGGCCACCATAGACATACAAATCACCTAGACCTACAAAAACCCTAGATATACAAAAACTAACGTTCTCACCCTAGTCACACCCTGACCTAACCAAAATATAAAGAAAACAGATATATCTCAGGTCAAGGCGTGACAACTGCTTCATATAAAAGTACCATGTATGTAAAATGCGTATGTAACATGTATATGTAAAATGTATGTATATGTAGCAGGAAAGCTGTAAAAAAAAAACACTAAATATTGTCCTCCGAAGAGGGTGGTGGATGGGTTAATAAGAAATTAACTAAATGTAAAAATAAAAAGGAGGGTGTCCTCATCCTTCTGGGCATTGTGTGTTAAAGTTTGGTAACTAGTTTCATGAAATTCCTTATCAATTTGTTAGTTATTCTTCTTCCTACTTGTAGGTAAGATGACTAGCACGAACGAGTCGGTGGAGGCTGTTAAGCCGGGTTCGAGTTCATGACCTTTCCCACAGTCATGCGGTTTCACCATGTCTTTGAATCATACTCACGAGTGTTCTCTTGTACAGTGCATTCGGAAAGTATTCAGACTCCTTCCCCTTTTCCACATTTTGTTACTTTACAGCCTTATTAAAAAATGGATAATAAAAAAATCCTCATCAATTTACACACAATACCCCATAATGACGACTCAAAAGTTTGGACACACCTACTCATTTGAGGGTTTTTCTTTATTTTTACTATTTTCTACATGTAGTAACCAAAAAAGTGTTAAACAAATCAAAATATATTTTATATTTGAGATTCTTCAAAGTAGCCACCCTTTGCATTGATGACAGCTTTGCACACTCTTGGTATTTTGACTGGTACTGTACATGTTTTTGAAATACATTTTACGTTACTTCTTTTTTTCCGTATGGGGTAACATGCTCCTACTGTGCCAATCTACAGGGGCTTCCATGTTTTTTTTGGTACACATTCTTGCAGTGGGCTGAAACCACTGGTAACCCATACCCCCGGTACCTCACCCGAGGGCTATTTAAACCCCTAATAAAGACCAGCTTGCCTGTCCAATGGGGCCTCTCCTTCACACCTTGGGACAGACTGCATTTTGATTGCACCTCACTCAGTCCTTTAGAAAAATACACAGAGACATCAGATTACGCTCGCGGCTCTCTGGCCTAATAAAGCAAACCAAACAAGAGGCCAAAATGTCAAAAGAAAAGCAAAGACGGCAGGAGCCCAATATGGCCAATTCCTGAAAAGGGACAAGGTTGGAAAATTCTTATGTCTCACGACTTTTCCTGGGAACCATGTTTAACATGGTGTCTGTATTTCAAAGCCATACGATCAAATACAATGCTTCAATGCAAGGGGTGCTAAGGGGATGGCTAAGCGACATTAGTGAAACTCAGACCTTGATTTCATTGCATTTTTCCTCATCGGCGGTGCACTCCATGTGGATGAAATTGTAATTAAATACTAGTATAAGCAATTAGCAGCTTCTTCTTGACTGTAAGCTTCAACGCGTTCTTACCGGAGCTTCTCAATGTAAATGTTCACATAAGATTGAATGTCAGTGCAACAGTAAGGGTCAAGGCAACTAGTTGTACAGCAGTTATATTGTACGTCTTCTGTGTGTTATTTCTCTCCTCTTTGACCTGTCCATTCTTTAATTGAAATAAACCACCCTCACACTCTGGTGCTCTGAATCAACCTGCACAGCATTAGACTTGTTCAGCAGTGTAAGACTTGTTCAGCATTTTACTCAAAATCTCTCAGGATCTTAAGGGTTTTAGGACTAGCTATCATGAGTGTAATAACACTGTCATAAACATGGTATAATAATGCAACTCCTGCAAGGTCATGGCAAACAACACACAGAGTTATGTTATGTTGTGTCATGTCAAGTTAAGTTAATTTATGTTATAGCTATCCATAGTAAGGTTTTCACATGCAGCATACAGCCACATGTGAAATGACAGCCAGATTCAGGGTTTTGTCATCAGTTTTCACAACTGCTTATAACATCTCCGACGTCAGTCCTAAAAGGTGTAACTTAGGGGAGCTCCAGTGAAGTTTTACCATAACCTATTTAGCTTGTCATAGATGTTGTTTCAGTGCTAAACGTTCTCCATGTTACGCTCAGGAAATTGCCATCTCTGACAGTGTATCCGCCTCCACCCTCCTCACTTAGTCTCACCTACTTCTCAGAGAGGATTTATTTTTCTAGGCATAAGCAGCAAAGACATTGACACTAATTGGCCTTCGGTTTATTGTTTCATCAACTGTAAGTCAGTTGTATAGAATATACAGTGATATGTGCCATCATTTCGACCTCTCATTAAATTCTTGCCACTACAACATACAGACAGAAGCAAAGTGCTTACTTACCGCCTTAGTGGAACATGCCACCAATTAGTGATAGCAGAGTTTTTGTTACGAAGTACGAAAATAAACGTAGATGTTGTATAATCATTCTACGTCTTTATTGCTGTGAAAACACACAAATGTGTGTGAAAAGAATATGCAAAAAACTGGGATTTTGTCATACATATGAAAATGTGAAAATGTTAATACTAGTCTGATGTTAGTACTCGTAGCTAGTAGCCTAGCCAAGGATGCGTCAATGCAATATTGGCACACAAGATTTTGTTGAAGACCAACGAAGCAAAAGTAAACCTTGAATTTGTAGGTTTAAAATATCCATCTGATGGCCAGGGTTGACCTATTTTAAGAAATGCCATTTGTTGGTGGATATGAAATCTAAGATTTTTGACAGGCTGATGCGAAATTTTGCTCCAGGAAATAATCACTGTTATCTGGTGAGTTTAGCATAGAGCTAACGTGTGCCAGGTTATCTGATGGGATGAGTTACAATGTAACGTTCTATCACGTGCAAGTAAATTGCCTATTTTATTTTAAACTGTTTTTAATGCTCGCAAGTATGCCCCCCATGGGTTTATACTGTGTTTTTGAGGAGTGACAGAGCCACCACTCATTTGTGTGTGTGTATATTGGTTAACATGTGAGACGCATGTTTTCTTTGCCTGGCATCCAAAGGGACACGGTAAGGGCAGGGTGAACAGAATAAATGAATCTACGCCCACTCCGAAGAATTCCTAACCAGGATCGGCGCCTCACAGTGACACCCTTTATTTATGGCTGCTTTCTTTCCCGAGGTTTCTCACAGGAACAGAAGCAGACCAGGAATCCAATGTTTCCTCTCTTGTCTTCATTAATCACTCTTTATTAAGCCACACACCCAACAAAAAAAATATTTCTAGGGGAAAGGGCTGTCTATTGTTTCGATTTGTCATCAACCGAAGTTTTGAACTAGCCATAGTTGATTAATGGATTGATGTAAAATGTTAAGAGACTTGTAATGACAAAGCATAGATGATTAATGAACACATTTTCTTCCTAACAAACCGCCAGGCTTGAAGGATGTAGATTTTTCAGTATACACTTTAAGGGTTGCACAGTGTTGTTTCAGAGATATTTTTACAGGGGAGCTACAAGGGCGTTGAAGGAGTAGTTCCCTTTCAGGGGATCAACTCAGTACAAAACAGCTATGGGGAGTTTGCGTGATAGCCCTCGAATGAAGAACATTATAATCACGCCTTACAAGGTCAATGAACACCATGCCACACCGGAAGCCCCACTTTTCAATAAAGAACATTATAATCACGCTTTACAAGGTCAATGAACACCGTGCCACACCGGAAGCCCCACTTTCCAGGATTCCTTCCTTCAATACTTCCGCTCTTCATCCCGAGCAGAGTAGAAATATTCACACATTTCATAAAAAACAAACATTGGAAAAAACATTGGAATGCGAAATTTACCAGGTTTTACTCCAACTTAAGGAGGGCATACAACAATCTTACCTCTGTAGATTTTGCTGCGAAGAGACATAATTACTAGATCATTTATTCTGGATTTGCCCCTATGTAGCCTGTTTCTGGTCACAGGTTCAGGAATGGTTAAAAAATCACAACATTCACTTTAAATTAACCTTACAAATAGCGGTTTTCGGCGATTTGGAAAGCCATAGTCAGTCAATAAATATAATAATAATACTCGTAGGAAAGGTTTTCATCTTTAGCTCATAATCTGTGGATATTATACGATTAGAAAGGTTAAGAATGTACGTAAAACATCACAGCACAATTTAAAAATATATGGCTCATGGAAACCAAATGATGGTGGTCTATGGTGATAGGTGGGATGGCTGAGGGGTGGGATTAAAGTGCTTATGTTTGGAAATGTATTATTGTTGGGATGGCTGAGGGGTGGGATTAAAGTGCTTATGTTTGGAAATGTGTAATTGTTATGTGACTGCTTCATATAAAAGTACCATGTATGTAAAATGTGTTTGCAAAATGTGTATGTAATATGTATTGTATATGTAAAATGTATGTACAGTGGGGCAAAAAAGTATTTAGTCAGCCACCAATTGTGCAAGTTCCACCACTTAAAAAGATGAGAGAGGCCTGTAATTTGATCACATGTACACTTTAACTATGACAGACAAAATTAGAAGAAAAAAAATCCAGAAAATCACATTGTAGGATTTTTAATGCATTTATTTGCAAATTATATTGGAAAATAAGTACAGGCCTCTCTCATCTTTTTAAGTTGGAGAACTTGCACAATTGGTGGCTGACTAAATACTTTTTTGCCCCACTGTATATGTAGCAGGAAAGCTGTATAAAACACTAAATATATTTGTCCTCCGAAGAGGGTGGTGGTGGATGTGTTAATAAAGAAATTAACAAAAATTAACAAAATAAAAAGGAGGGCATCCTCATCCTTCTGGTTATTGTGTGTTAAAGTTTGGTCACTAGTTTGGTGAAATTCCCTATCAATTTGTTAGTTATTCTTCTTCCTACTTGTAAGTAAGATGACTAGCACGAACAGGTCGGTGGAGGCTGTTAAGCTGGGTTCGAGTTCATGACCTTGCCCACAGTCATGCGGTTTCACCATGTCTTTGAATCATACTCACGAGTGTTCTCTTGTACAGTGCATTCGGAAAGTATTCAGGCTCCTTCCCTTTTTCCACATTTTGTTTCATTACAGCCTTATTCAAAAATGGATTTAAAAAAATCCTCATCAATTTACACAGAATACCCCATAATGACGAAGCAAAAACAGGTTTGTAGACATGTTTGCAAATGTGTTAAAAATAAAAAACTGATATCTTATTACGTAAGTATTCAAACGATTTGCTATGAGTCTCGATATTGAGCTCAAGTGCATCCTGTTTCCATTGATCATCCTTGAGATATTTCTGTAACTTGATTGGAATCCATCTATGGTAAATTCAATTGATTGGAAATGATTTGGAAAGGCAAACACCTGTCTATTTAAGGTCCCACATTTGATAGTGCATGTCAGAGCAATAACCAAGCCATGAGGTTGGAGGAATTGTTCACAGAGCTCCGAGAAGGGATTGGGGAAGGGAACCAACAAATTTCTGCAGCATTGAAGGTCCCAAGAACACAGTGGCCTCCATCATTCTTAAATGGAAGTATGGAACCACCAAGACTCTTAGAGCTCCTAGAGCTGGCTGCCCATTCAAACTGAGCAAAACGGGGGAGCAGGTAGTTGACCAAGAACTCGATGGTCACTGTGACAGAGCTCCAGAGTTCCTCTGGAGATGGGAGAACCTTCCAGAAGTTCAACCATCTCTGCAGCACTCCACCAATCAGGCCTTTATGGTAGAGCGGCCAGATGGAAGCCACTCCTCTGTAAAAGACACATGACTGTCCACTTGGAGTTTGCGAAAAGGTACCTAAAGGACTCTCAGACCATGAGAAACAAGATTATCTGGTCTGATGAAACCAAGATTGAACTCTTTGGCCTGAATGCCAAGCGTCACATCTGGAGGAAACATGGCATCATCCCTACAGTGAAGCATGGTGGTACAGTGGTTGCTCCACTAAAAGTTTTGCGATTATGCTGCAGGACTTAGACGTAATTTGTGGTTTAGTATGGTACACTGCGTCACCACTTCATTGCTCCAGACAAGTGCAAGGGGGAGTTAGAGCACTGATTATGCTTTTGGGTCCTACCATGTCTCTAGCTGACAATGAATGGGCGACATAAACCTAAATAGACACTGTTTATTTACACACAATTGTGCACGACTTCAGTATTACATACTAAACCTGTTGTTACACTAAGGTTTTTATTATTATTCATTATTATTATTATTTTGACTTACTATATGAGTACTATATTCCACTCCCGACCGGACACTTTGTACAGTGCCTGAGTGTCGCAACGGTCTAAGACACTGCGTAGCAGTGCAAGCTGTTTTGCTACAGATGCTGGTTCTATACCTGTGCCACCCTCTACTGGAAGACCCATGATATGATTGTAGGTTTTTGGTATCTCTCCCTCTAAAAACAGAAATAAATCATTCTAAATAACAAACTGACTTTAATTACAAATTAGTAACAATGTGTCACCCCAAGTTCAAGAATGGCCTTTTTGTCGCTCATTTTACATGATTTGAAAACGAAATCATCCCCAACATATTGTTATTTTTAAACAAAGCGATTATTATTAATTTAGAAGCAATAGACTACAACTATTTTTAGCACCATTTTGCGTTGCTTTGAGACAAGCATGGGGACTGATCTTGATAAATCAATGAGATTTTTATTTTCACGGAATCTCCGTTTGGGTATTGGTTAGACTAGAATTAGAAAAATAGAGTTTAGAAATGTTATGCTCTTAGTGTAACCTTTATTTAACTAGACAAGTCAGTTAAGAACAAATTCTTATTTACAAGGACAGCCTACTCCTTCTTCCCCGTCAGGGAATTGAAACCCGGTCTCCTGTGTGCCTGCAAGACACTCAGATTATTTAGCTAAATAGCTCAGGACTGTACACCCGACTGTCACGTTGCACAGTGCCATGTTTTCCGTTCCATCCTAACGGAAACCCAGAGGGTTTTCATTGTTCTTAGAATAGAAACACCATAATATTAATCAAATGAATTCCAAACTCTAAAAGTAATTGGAAAGGTAGATACAAATTATTTGTGACATTGTGGTTACAATAAAGAATTAACAAAATTCTGTGCTTTTATTTACAGTAGTGATGGACAGCTGGTGGCATTTTAAAAACAGGTTTTCAAACACTTGTAGCCCGATTAGCTGGACAATAAACTCTTTATAGCCCGGCTACTGTAGGTGTGAACATCCCCCTACCTGTAATGTGTTCGATGCCTAAGTACTCTGAAGTGTTACATTTCTAACTCAAAACAGCAGTACAGTATTTCTTCATCAACATCCTTATGCTTTCGTGAATAAAATAACTAGAAACAGTTACCATTAAAAAACAAGCTCTTTGTCTAAAAAAAATGACATTGCGACCAAAGAGAACAGACAAAATTGACATTGTTTTCATCAAGCCAGCTTCTTTCTATAGACCTACCCGTTCCAGGGTTAGGACCATCACGAGAGGACTTGAAAATGAGTCGGAGCTGAGAGGATCACCGAAACTAAAGGTATTTTGGTTTCAGTGCATTATCTTGAAAAATAAATGTGCAGTTGGAGTTGAAAGTTTATATACACTTAGGTTGGAGTCATTAAAACTCATTTTCAACCACACATTTCTTGTTAACAAACTATAGTTTTGGCAAGTCAGTTAGGACATCTACTTTGTGCATGACACAAGTCATTTTTCCAACAATTGTTTACAGACAGATTATTTCAATTCACTGTATCACAATTCCAGTGGGTCAGAAGTTTACATACACTAAGTTGACTGTGCATTTAAACAGCTTGGAAAATTCCAGAAAATGATGTCATGGTTTTAGAAGCTTCTGATAGGCTAATTGACATCATTTGAGTCAATTGGAGGTGTACCTGTGGATTTATTTCAAGGCCTACCTTCAAACTCAGTGTGTCTTTGCATGACATCATGGGAAAATCAAAAGAAATCAGCCAAGACCCACAGAAAAAAAATTGTAGACCTCCACAAGTCTGGTTCATCCTTGGGAGCAATTTCCAAATGCCTGAATGTACCACGTTCATCTGTACAAACATCAGTACGCAAGTATAAACACCATGGGACCACGCAGCAGTCATACCACTCAGGAAGGAGACACCTTGTGTTCACAAAATAGATGGCATCATGAGGTAGGAAAATTATGTGGATATATTGAAGCAACAGCTCAAGACATCAGTCAGGAAGTTAAAGCTTGGGCAAAAATGGGTCTTCCAAATGGACAATGACCCCAAGCATACTTCCAAAGTTGTGGCAAAATGGCTTAAGGGCAACAAAGTCAAGGTATTGGAGAGGCCATCACAAAGCCCTGACCTCAATCCTATTGAAAATGTTGTGGGCAGAACTGAAAAAGTGTGTGCGAGCAAGGAGGCCTACAAACCTGACTCGGTAACTTCAGGTCTGTCAGGAGGAATGGGCCAAAATTCACCCAACTTATTGTGGGAAGCTTGTGGAAGGCTACCCAAAACGTTTGACCAAAGTTAAACAATTTAAAGGCAATGCTACCAAATTTTAATTTAGTGCATGTAAACTTCTGACCCACTGGGAATGTGATGAAAGAAATAAAAGCTGAAATAAATCATTCTCTCTACTATTATTCTGACATTTCACATTCTTCAAGTAAAGTGGTGATCGTATCTGACCTAAGACAGGGAATTTATACTAGGTTTAAATATCAGGAGTTGTGAAAAACTGAGTTTAAATGTATTTGGCTAAGGTGTATATATACTTCCGACTTCAACTGTATATACGTAAATCAAAAATGTTTGATTGTTTATCCATCCATCTATCTATATCCTTAATCAGTATAAAGGAGGAAATGTTACTTACTTGTTGAGCAAAATCAAAGCTGTAATGCCTCCTGATGTCTTTGCTTGCTGGTTCAGTAGGGGCCCCGAGAGACATCTGCAGGTCTTGACAGATGGTCTTGCAGTCAGCAACCATCTTCTGGTAGACACACAGCTCACTCTGAATAAGCAGGAGATGCTGCTCTTGCTTCTTCAGCTTGGCTGACTTCACAGCTTGTGGCAGATTGGCAGATCTGAAGACCTGATAATTGTTCCTCTGGCACTGCCAACACAGGTCTGTCCTCGGCTTAGTGCTTGAGATGTGGGGCAGCGATATTCTCCACAGATTCCTGAAGGAAGACAGTCCAACTACACGTACCTCTGTAAAATACATAAATAATGTGAGATAAATAAAAGTAGTGCCAATCATGTACGAGGTCAATTAAATAATCAAAATGTGTTGTTTATGCTTTACATACCAAGTATTGTTATTGATTCCTTGTAGAGACACCACACTGCTGCTTTTGTCACATGGCATGGCAGCAGCTTTCCACCCAAGTGTTTGTGTCCTGGGTGGCGTCCTGGTAATACTATTGCATTATCCTCTGCATAGTTGTTGATGAAGTTCACCACTTGCTGCAAGCTTTCATGCTTCAGGTGTAACCTGTGCTTGCTTGGGCCAGATCTCTTTTTGATGTTAGGCATTAGACCATTCTCCTCGTATGACTGATGGGGGAGAGTCAGGCGTGCTCTACTGATGCTGAAAGACAAATTCCAGATACACATATTTTGGCATTATTATTAGGGATGCATCGATAGGATCATAAACATGATGTTAGTTAGCGAGCCAGCCATCTAACGTCAGCTAGCTAGCTAAACATAAGCCTTAACTTGCAATGAAAATGACTTTCTGACAAAATTAGAAATGTTTAAAATCTGAAACTGTAGTCAGACTCTTATCCGTATACATGGATGAACACTTCACAGAAGACCACAACCAATTTCATTCAATAAGACATGCTGTGTCGTTTCCGTTTTGTTTGTACAGCTTGCTTGGCCTGTTGTGTCAAGTCACTCTGGTTGACCGTGTGCAATGCCATAAGAATCATCTTAAGCTTTAGCCCCCACCCAAACTCTGACCATTTTACTCGCCCTAACAGAGCTGGTTAGGCTGTTTTCATGTTATTCAGAGTGTTGGTGACTGTAACTGTGCTCCTGGCAACAATTTAATTACGCTTTTTAGCTGATGTTTACTGACACCGGCCATATTCAGCGGATGTTGAGCGTTCATAAATTCATCAGTTATTCTGCGCTCTTGCACACTCAGATGAGAATGCTCTGAAACAGTTGTTGCAGTGACATTCTATTGAAATGGATACTTGCATAGTGGAGTCTTTTGATAAGTTTTTCTATGCGATACATTTAAAAAAAGCTACGTTAGACAGGATTACCTACATATATGCCTAGTTTCCGTGCTTCTACACCTGCATTGCTTGCTGTTTGGGGTTTTAGGCTGGGTTTCTGTACAGCACTTTGAGATATCAGCTGATGTAAGAAGGGCTATATAAATACATTTGATTTGAATTTGATTTGAACATACTGACCAGCTCAAATAAACAGACGCGTGCTATATGGCAGACCAATCCAAACTCATCTCTCGGCATGTCCAGCCAACTCATTATCTCAGCCAATCATGGCTAGCGGGAAGGTTGCTGGCGTTTTCTGTGGCTTAACCAACTAAGCTCGTAATTTAAAATTTTTATGCATATTCACAGATGGCATACAAGTTTGTTATTACGGCACACGAAAGTTCACATGTTCAAGAAGGCATTTCTGCCCCCCAAAAAAGCGTTTTGATCAAAATAAAATAAAAATATGTTCAAACGGCTCTCCTGTGAAGTAGTGATCCGCGACATACAGTGGGGCAAAAAAGTATTTAGGCAGCCACCAATTGTGCAAGTTCTCCCACTTAAAAAGAAGAGAGAGGCCTGTAAAAAAATCCAGAAAATCACATTGTAGCATTTTTAATTAATTAATTTGCAAATTATGGTGGAAAATAAGTATTTGGTCAATAACAAAAGTTTATCTCAATACTTCGTTACATACCCTTTGTTGGCAATGACAGAGGTCAAACGTTTTCTGTAAGTCTTCACAAGGTTTTCTCCAACTGTTGCTCGTATTTTGGCCCACTCCTCCATGCAGATCTCCTCTAGAGCAGTGATGTTTTGGGGCTGTTGCTGGGCAACACGGATTTTCAACTCCCTCCAAAGATTTTCTATGGGGTTGAGATCTGGAGACTGGCTAGGCCACTCCAGGACCTTGAAATGCTTCTAACGAAGCCACTCCTTCGTTGCCCGGGCGGTGTGTTTGGGATCATTGTCATGCTGAAAGACCCAGCCACGTTTCATCTTTAATGCCCTTGCTGATGAAAGGAGGTTTTCACTCAAAATCTCACGATACATGGCCCCATTCATTCTTTCCTTTACACGGATCAGTCGTCCTGGTCCCTTTGCAGAAAAACAGCCCCAAAGCATGATGTTTCCACCCCCATGCTTCACAGTAGGTATGGTGTTCTTTGGATGCAACTCAGCATTCTTTGTCCTCCAAACACGACGAGTTGAGTTTTTACCAAAAAGTTCTATTTTGGTTTCATCTGACCATATGACATTCTCCCAATCTTCTTCTGGATCATCCAAATGCTCTCTAGCAAACTTCAGATGGGCCTGGACATGTACTGGCTTAAGCAGGGGGACACGTCTGGCACTGCAGGATTTGAGTCCCTGGCGGTGTAGTGTGTTGCTGATGGTAGGCTTTGTTACTTTGGTCCCAGCTCTCTGCAGGTCATTCACTAGGTCCCCCCGTGTGGTTCTGAGATTTTTGCTTACCGTTCTTGTGATCATTTTGACCCCACAGGGTGAGATCTTGCGTGGAGCCCCAGATCGAGGGAGATTATCAGTGGTCTTGTATGTCTTCCATTTCCTAATAATTGCTCCCACAGTTGATTTCGTCAAACCAAGCTGCTTACCTATTGCAGATTCAGTCTTCCCAGCCTGGTGCAGGTCTACAATTTTGTTTCTGGTGTCCTTTGACAGCTCTTTGGTCTTGGCCATAGTGGAGTTTGGAGTGTGACTGTTTGAGGTTGTGGACAGGTGTCTTTTATACTGATAACAAGTTCAAACAGGTGCCATTAATACAGGTAACGAGTGGAGGACAGAGGAGCCTCTTAAAGAAGAAGTTACAGGTCTGTGAGAGCCAGAAATCTTGCTTGTTTGTAGGTGACCAAATACTTATTTTCCACCATAATTTGCAAAGAAATTCATAAAAAATCCTACAGTTTGATTTTCTGGATTTTTTTTCTCATTTTGTCTGTCATAGTTGAAGTGTACCTATGATGAAAATTACAGGCCTTTCTCATATTTTTAAGTGGGAGAACTTGCACAATTGGTGGCTGACTAAATACTTTTTTGCCCCACTGTATGCCTAGTTTCCTGAAACGGGTCACATTTGGTTGGTCCGGACCAGACAAAATATGAAACAATCATAGCTGTCTATGTTTCACATGTTTGGACATCACAGTTCAGCACAGCACAGTAGAGCACCATACAGTACATTATATTGTACTCCACTGCACTGTACTGAACTCTATTCTATTCTACTGTACAGTACTATACTCTGTTGTGCTGTACTGTACTGTACTATGCTGTCCAACCTTGTGAATCATAGACATCTCTGATTGGTTCAGATTTGGTTCGGCCAGGGCTAACTGACCATATTTCAACTACTTTTCAACTCCATGTACCCCCAGTGTCGGTCAGTGCTCAGTGGGTGAGGATGCGTGCTACAGTAAATGGAAAGAGGGTAGATGGTAGTTGTCATGGTAGGTGTCAGTAAGACACGGGAGAGGTGACATTAACTGGAGAGAGAGAAAACAGAGAGAGAGAGCACGGCAGAGGAAGAGAGGGAGAATGAGAGGGAGTTGTTGTCCAGACTGTTTTCACAGTCTTGCTTTGACCACCAGATGGCAGAAAAATTAAAAAAAGATTATGCCAGAAGAATGGAGGACAGTAGCAGGAAGGACAGTAGGAGAGTAGCAGGTGATTCAACTGTGGTTTGTGACTACTATGATTTCCCACTGTAGACAATTTATTTGCAGTAATTACATTACATATTTTTTGGTAATTCCGTTACGGATTTGGTAACCGAATTACAGTGTTGTAAAGTACTTGAGTAAAAATACTTTAAAGTGATACTTAATTCGTTTTTTGGGGTATTTTTACTTTACTTTACTATTTATATTTTTACCACTTTTACTTTTACTTCACTACATTCCTTAAGAAGATAATGTACTTTTTACTCCATACATTTTCCCTAATGTATCAAGAGAACATCCCTGGTCATCCTTACTGCCTCTGATCTGGCGGACTGACTAACCACAAATGCTTAATTATGTCTGAGTGTTGGAGTGTGCCCCTAACTATCCGTAAATTTTAAAAACAAGAAAATCGTGCCGTCTGGTTTGCTTAATATAAGGAAAAATAAATAATTTATACTTTTACTTTTGATATTCAAGTACATTTTAGCAATTACCTTTACATTTTATACTTAACCTCTAACGAGCCTCTACCCCGGATCCGGGAGCACCCCCCCCCCCCCCCGCCCCCCCCCCCCCTCACACTGATTAGCATCGCTAGCATAGCGTCACAATTAAATAGTAGCATCTAAATATCATTAAATCACAAGTCCAAGACACCTAATGAAAGATACAGATCTTGTGAATAAAGCCACCATTTCAGATTTTTAAAATGTTTTACATGGGAAGACACAATATGTAAATCTATTAGCTAAACACGTTAGCAAAAATCACCATTTTTCTTTGTCCACCATTTTCTCTCAACACCAGTAGCTATCACCAATTCGGCTAAACTAAGATATTGATAGCCACTAACCAAGAAAAAACCTCATCAGATGACAGTCTGATAACATATTTATGGTATAGGATAGGTTTTGTTAGAAAAATTTGCATATTTCAGGTATAAATCATAGTTTGCCATTGCAGCCAGCATCACAAATCTCACCAAAGCTCCTAGAATTACTACAGACAGCAACGTGTATTACCAATTTACTCATCATAAAACATTTCTTAAAAATACACAGCACATAGCAATGGACAGACACAGATCTTGTGAATTCAGACAACATTTCACATTTTCTAAGTGTTTTACGGCGAAAACACAATAAATCGTTATATTAGCATACCACATACGCAAACGTTCCCCGAGCACTGATTGTAGCCAAAGAGAGCGATATCATATCATCGCCAAAATATATTAATTTTTTCACTAACCTTCTCAGAATTCTTCAGATGACACTCCTGTAACATCATATTACAACATACATATACAGTTTGTTCCAAAAAGTGCATATTTAGCCATAAAAAAACGTGGTTATACAATGAAAATAGTAGCAAAACAAGCCTGGAAATGTCGGTCGCCATCTTTGAGTGATCTAGTTTAATCAATAGCTAATCATATACTTGACAAAAAAATACAGGGTTGACAGGAATCGAAAGACAAATTAGTTCTTAATGCAATCGCTGATTTACATTTTTTAAATTATCCTTACTTTTCAATACAGGTTGCGCCAAGCGAAGCTATACAAAACTAAATGGCGGCGTAAGCTTTAACATTTTTCGACAGAAACACGATTTATCATCATAAATTGTTCTTACTGTGAGCTGTTCTTCCATCAGAATCTTGGGCAAAGAATCCTTTCTTGGGTCTAATCTTCTTTTGGTCGAAAGATGTCCACTTGTCCGTCGAAATGCCCACTAACGTACGACCGGGACCCCGAAATGTGCCCAGCGCGTCAAAGTGCACAACAAAGCAATGCCTCAAAATCGCACTAAAAGGATATAAATTGCTATACAACGGTTCAAATTGACTACCTTATGATGCTGTTAACACCTATAACGGGTAAAAACATGACCGGAGAAATATTACTGGCTACACTGATGGTTCCGGAGATCCAAATTAAGCAGCAGCAGCTGAAAAGATGAGCTCCTACAAATATTGAAATTTAAATGTTTTTTTAGAGTAAAGTACATCGAAAAAAAATCAAAAGAAAACTGCAAACTGAATAGGAGACCAAACAAGCAGCAAACAAAGAAGAAAGGCTTTTGAAAAAGTAACAATTTTTTCATAAAATTATACCGTTTTCTTAGCTAGCTAAGTTGTTTACCTGTTGCTAGGCAGTTGCTAGGGACATTCCTGGAAGAAGCTAGCTAGCTAACAAGGAGTGTCTAGTTGGCAGAAGAGAAGAAGGGACAAAGAAGGGACAAAGTGGGACAAAATAAGGACAGAAGAAAAGGGAAAGGGGACATTAAGGTGAAGCAGTCCTCTAAAGACACAAAAGACAATAATACAAGAAACAACACTTCTATTGCCTCTCCCTCTACGATACGCACTTCCGGGTTGGAGCGAGTAGTTGCATTCCGCTTTGCTCCACAGGTAGTATTACATTTCATTTCATTACAGTACAACAGTTTGATTTGTTTGATCTTAGCTGGCTACATAGCCGTCTTTGTATCCAAGATAATTGTGTAGTCTAGAGTAATTGTCGAGGTTACCTAGCCAGCTACACTTTCAAACAAAGTCAACAACGCAGCCACTGCTAGCTAGCCTGTTTCACCAGCCAGCAGTACTATATCATTTTAGTCAATAAGATTTTTTACAACGTAAGCTTAACTTTCTGAACATTCGAGACGTGTAGTCCACTTGTCATTCCAATCTCCTTTGCATTAGCGTAGCCTCTTCTGTAGCCTGTCAATTATGTGTCTGTCTATCCCTGTTCTCTCCTCTCTGCACAGACCATACAAACGCTTCACACCGCGTGGCCGCTGCTACTCTAACCTGGTGGTCCCAGCGCGCACGACCCACGTGGAGTTCCAGGTCTTAGGCAGCCTCTGGAACTGCCGATCTGCGGCCAACAAGGCAGAGTTCATCTCAGCCTATGCTTCCCTCCAGTCCCTCGACTTCTTGGCACTGACGGAAACATGAATTACCATGGATAACACTGCTACTCCTACTGCTCTCTCCTCGTCTGCCCACGTGTTCTCGCACACCCCGAGAGCTTCTGGTCAGCGGGGTGGTGGCACTGGGATCCTCATCTCTCCCAAGTGGACATTCTCTCTTTCTCCCCTGACCCATCTGTCTATCGCCTCCTTTGAATTCCATGCTGTCACAGTTACCAGCCCTTTCAAGCTTAACATCCTTATCATTTATCGCCCTCCAGGTTCCCTTGGAGAGTTCATCAATGAGCTTGACGCCCTGATAAGTTCCTTTCCTGAGGATGGCTCACCTCTCACAGTTCTGGGTGACTTTAACCTCCCCACGTCTACCTTTGACTCATTCCTCTCTGCCTCCTTCTTTCCACTCCTCTCCTCTTTTGACCTCACCCTCTCACCTTCCCCCCCTACTCACAAGGCAGGCAATACGCTTGACCTCATCTTTACTAGATGCTGTTCTTCCACTAATCTAATTGCAACTCCCCTCCAAGTCTCCGACCACTACCTTGTATCCTTTTCCCTCTCGCTCTCATCCAACACTTCCCACACTGCCCCTACTCGGATGGTATCGCGCCGTCCCAACCCTCGCTCTCTCTCTCCCGCTACTCTCTCTTCCATCCTATCATCTCTTCCCTCTGCTCAAACCTTCTCCAACCTATCTCCTGATTCTGCCTCCTCAACCCTCCTCTCCTCCCTTTCTGCATCCTTTGACTCTCTATGTCCCCTATCCTCCAGGCCGGCTCGGTCCTCCCCTCCTGCTCCGTGGCTCGACGACTCATTGCAAGCTCACAGAACAGGGCTCCGGGCAGCCGAGCGGAAATGGAGGAAAACTCGCCTCCCTGCGGACCTGGCATCCTTTCACTCCCTCCTCTCTACATTCTCCTTTTCTGTCTCTGCTGCTAAAGCCAATTTCTACCACTCTAAATTCCAAGCATCTGCCTCTAACCCTAGGAAGCTCTTTGCCACCTTCTCCTCCCTCCTGAATCCTCCTCCCCCTCCTCCCCCCTCCTCCCTCTCTGCTGATGACTTCGTCAACCATTTTGAAAAGAAGGTCGACGACATCCGATCCTCGTTTGCTAAGTCAAACGACACCGCTGGTTCTGCTCACACTGCCCTACCCTGTGCTTTGACCTCTTTCTCCCCTCTCTCTCCAGATGAAATCTCGCGTCTTGTGACGGCCGGCCGCCCAACAACCTGCCCGCTTGACCCTATCCCCTCCTCTCTTCTCCAGACCATTTCCGGAGACCTTCTCCCTTACCTCACCTCGCTCATCAACTCATCCTTGACCGCTGGCTACGTCCCTTCCGTCTTCAAGAGAGCGAGAGTTGCACCCCTTCTGAAAAAACCTACACTCGATCCCTCCGATGTCAACAACTACAGACCAGTATCCCTTCTTTCTTTTCTCTCCAAAACTCTTGAACGTGCCGTCCTTGGCCAGCTCTCCTGCTATCTCTCTCAGAATGACCTTCTTGATCCAAATCAGTCAGGTTTCAAGACTAGTCATTCAACTGAGACTGCTCTTCTCTGTGTCACGGAGGCGCTCCGCACTGCTAAAGCTAACTCTCTCTCCTCTGCTCTCATCCTTCTAGACCTATCGGCTGCCTTTGATACTGTGAACCATCAGATTCTCCTCTCCACCCTCTCCGAGCTGGGCATCTCCGGCGCGGCCCACGCTTGGATTGCGTCCTACCTGACAGGTCGCTCCTACCAGGTGGCGTGGCGAGAATCTGTCTCCGCACCACGTGCTCTCACCACTGGTGTCCTCCAGGGCTCTGTTCTAGGCCCTCTCCTATTCTCGCTATACACCAAGTCACTTGGCTCTGTCATATCCTCACATGGTCTCTCCTATCATTGCTATGCAGACGACACACAATTAATCTTCTCCTTTCCCCCCTCTGATAACCAGGTGGTGAATCGCATCTCTGCATGTCTGGCAGACATATCAGTGTGGATGACGGATCACCACCTCAAGCTGAACCTCGGCAAGACGGAGCTGCTCTTCCTCCCGGGGAAGGACTGCCCGTTCCATGATCTCGCCATCACGGTTGACAACTCCATTGTGTCCTCCTCCCAGAGTGCTAAGAACCTTGGCGTGATCCTGGACAACACCCTGTCGTTCTCAACTAACATCAAGGCGGTGACCCGTTCCTGTAGGTTCATGCTCTACAACATTCGCAGAGTACGACCCTGCCTCACGCAGGAAGCGGCGCAGGTCCTAATCCAGGCACTTGTCATCTCCCGTCTGGATTACTGCAACTCGCTGTTGGCTGGGCTCCCTGCCTGTGCCATTAAACCCCTACAACTCATCCAGAACGCCGCAGCCCGTCTGGTGTTCAACTTTCCCAAGTTCTCTCACGTCACCCCGCTCCTTCGCTCTCTCCACTGGCTTCCAGTTGAAGCTCGCATCCGCTACAAGACCATGGTGCTTGCCTACGGAGCTGTGAGGGGAACGGCACCTCCGTACCTTCAGGCTCTGATCAGGCCCTACACCCAAACAAGGGCACTGCGTTCATCCACCTCTGTCCTGCTCGCCTCCCTACCTCTGAGGAAGTACAGTTCCCGCTCAGCCCAGTCAAAACTGTTCGCTGCTCTGGCACCCCAATGGTGGAACAAACTCCCTCACGACGCCAGGTCAGCGGAGTCAATCACCACCTTCCGGAGACACCTGAAACCCCACCTCTTTAAGGAATACCTAGGATAGGATAAAGTAATCCTTCTAACCACCCCCCCCTTAAAAGAGTTAGATGCACTATTGTAAAGTGGTTGTTCCACTGGATATCATAAGGTGAATGCACCAATTTGTAAGTCGCTCTGGATAAGAGCGTCTGCTAAATGACTTAAATGTAATGTAAATGTACACTAATGCTTGGAAAAAGAGCAGGGCGGTGTCCACTGCGCGTCCGGCGCAGCTGGAAAAGAGTTCCTACCTACACGTTTTTTTGTTTTATAGTGGCTGTGATTGCGCAATCGATACCATTCAAAGCGTCATCACGTAAAGGCATCCAGGGGAAGACGTAAGCACTGTCTGTATCCTCATAGCATTCACAGTGGCCTTTAAACTGACTCCAGATCAGGGGCCAAAATGTGTGAAATCTGACTCCATGTCAGGGAAATTGCTGTAGAATGAGTTCTGTTCCACTCAGAGACAAAATTCCAACGGCTATAGAAACTAGAGAGTGTTTTCTATCCAATAATAGTAATAATATGCATATTGTACGATCAAGAATTGAGTAGGAAGCCGTTTAATCTGTAATGCAAATTATGCTAATGAGAAAACAGCACCCCCTATAGTCGCAAGAAGTTAAGTATATTTTAAAAACAAATACTTTAAGACTGTTACTAGAGTAGTACTTTACAGAGGGACTTTCACTTTTACTATTTTTACTATTTATAATAATTTATAATAATGTAATTACTATTTATTCAACTGGTGGGTCTAATCCTGAATGCTGATGGTTAGAAACGCATTCCAGCCGATGTCTATTCCACAAGTTAGGGTCAGGTAAAAACAGTATTGGATTTGGGTGCTTAATTTAAGATTTTAAACTTGTATCCATTGTTGTAGAAATTGTTGTGAAATACCCACGTGCAGGAAATTGCAGTAAAGTTACTCAGCGAAACAATGTTGTTGAACGACACCGAGGACCAAAGCACAGTGACAGTCAACATTGACAAAGGACAACCAAGGTAAATAAATAGTAAGATATTAACTTCTTCTGGCTGCAAGCGCGAAGTCGGTACTCTTATGACAACAGCCAGCTCAAGTGCAGGGCGCGAAATTCTAAATATATATATTTTAAATATTTAAATTTCACACATTAACAAGTCCAATACAGCAAATGAAAGGTACACATCTTGTGAATCCAGCCAACATGTCCAATTTTTAAAATGTTTTACAGCGAAAACAGCACGTATATTTATGTTAGCTCACCACCAAATACAAAAAAGCACAGACATTTTTCACAGCACAGGTAGCATGCACAAAGCCAACCTAACTAACCAAGAACCAACCAAACTAACCAACAAACAACTTCATCAGATGCCAGTCTTATAACATGTTATTCAATAAATCTATGTTTTGTTCGAAAAATGTGCATATTTCAGGTATAAATTATAGTTTACATTGCAGCTACAATCAGAAATTGCACCGAAAGCAGCCATAATAATTACAGACACCAACGTCAAATACCTAATTACTCATCATAAAACATTTCTGAAAAATACATAGTGTACAGCAAATGAAAGACAGGTATCTTGTGATTCCAGCCAATATTTCCGATTTATTAAGAGTTTTACAGCGAAAACAAAATATAGCGTTATATTAGCTTACCACAATAGCCAGAAACACATGCCATTTCCCAGTAGCAAAAGGTTAGCGATCGTAACAAACAAGCAAAAGATATATAATTTTTGACTAACCTTGATATTCTTCATCAGATGACAGTCCTATAACATCAGGTTATACATACACTTATGTTTTGTTCGAAAATGTGCATATTTAGAGCTGAAATCAGTGGTTACACATTGTGCTAACTTAGCTACTTTTTCCACAACGTCTAAACAGCAATAATATTTTTCTGACACGTTTTCTGACACACATATTCTGACCAAATAGCTATTCATAAACATAACTAAAAAATACATGTTGTATAGGAAATGATAGATCCATTAGATCTTAATGAAATCGCAGTGTTAGAATTCTAAAAAATAAGTTCATTACGACATCCAGCTTCGGTATAGCTGAGTACCCAAACGTTGGGCGCCGACGACTAGTTCACATGCACGACAGATATATGAAATAGCATCATAAAATGTTTCTTACTTTTGGTGATCTTCCATCAGAATGTTGTACAAGGTGTCCTTTGTCAAGAACAATCGTTGTTTGCAATTAGAACGTTCATTTTCCCTCTTGAATTAGCAAGCGCGCTAGCCTAGTGGCACAAACCTCTCCATGTCAACAAACGGAAGAGAACGGAACACGGCAAAACTCCCGAAAAATGTTCAATAATCTGATGAAACTATATTGAAAAAACATACTTTACAATGATATGGTCACATGTATCAAATAAAATCAAAGACGGAGATATTAGTCGCGTATAACGGCAGCTCAACAGAAGGCAAATCCATGTCCCCTTTCGCGCCTCCAGAAAACAGGAAATGGGCGGACACGTCATACAAAGAGCCTGTATTCCACTTCAGACCAAGATAAACACTAAATTTCTTCTCTCACCGCCTCTTGACATCCAGGGGAAGGTCTATGAAGTGCACGTATACTTTTACGTATCATGCCCATTTATAGGCAGGAAGTAGAACAGAGCCCCAATTTCAGACTTTCCACTTCCTGGTCAGGAAGTTTGTGCCAAATGAGTTCTGTTTGACTCACAGATATAATTCAAACGGTTTAAGAAACTAGAGAGTGTTTTCTATCCAATAGTAATAATAATATGCATATTGTACGAGCAAGAATTGAGTACGAGGCCGTTTGAAATGGGCACCTTTTATCTGGCTACTCAATACTGCCCCTGCAGCCCAAACAGGTTAATGTAGTTAACATTTTGAATTGAATTTGTTTTGATAATCGGTGGATTTCATGTGACATCTCAATGCCTTTTGTGGGACCATCTCGTTCTCGGTCCTAGCCTGTCATTAGTAACATAGCTAGCTAGCTAGCTAACGTTAGCCGAGGACTAAGTGATACAGCTGGAATTTAGCTGGTTTACATAAACAGTAGCTAGCTAGTTGTATTTTGTGAATTACAGTACGAGTCAAAAGTTTGGACACACCACTCATTCAAGGGTTTTTCTTAAGTTTTTACTATGTTCTACAAATTACTTGTTAACCTATTTGGGATAGGTTAGCTTTGCTGCAGACAATGGAATTCTAAGGTTGGAACATTATTGATGATTTATGTTAAAACATCCTAAAGATTTATTCCATACATCGTTTGATATGTTTCTACGACCTGTAACGGAACCTTTTGAGTTTTTGTCTGGACGCAGTGCTCATGAAGATGGATTACTGGGCTGAACACTCTAACAACTAGTGGCTATTAGGACATAAATGATGGACTTTATGGAACAAATCAGTCATTTATTGTCAAACTGGGATTCCTGGGAGTGCATTCTGATGAAGATCATCAAAGGTAAGTGAATATTTATCATGTTATTTCTAACTTCTGTTGACTCTAACCTGTTGGGGATGGGGGCGCTGTTTAGACTATTTATGCTAATTTGGCTAATTTTTTAAACGGCTTCCCACAAAATCCTTGATCGTACAATATGCATATTATTATTATTATTGGATAGAAAACAGTCTATAGTTTCTATAGGAGTTGAAATTTTGTCTCTAAGTGGAACAGAGCCCATTCTACAGCAATTTCCCTGACATGGAGTCAGATTTGAGAAATGTTGGCCACTCTTCTGAAGTCAGTTATAAGGGCACTGTCGTTGCTATGACTATACGGACACTTCTTACGTCTTCCCCTGGATGCCTTTACGTGATGACGATTCCAACGGGGTCGATTGCGCGTTCACAGGCCCTACAAATGAAAAAACCCTGAAGCTAGTCATTCTTTGGGAGCTGCGTCATGAGCCTAGAGGACACCGGCGCGCACCTGTTCCAAGCGTTAGTTTAGCCTGTTATATTTCTCCGGTCATCTTTTCACTCGTTATAGGAGTTAAAAACATCATAAGGTAGTTAATTTAAAGCGTTTTATAGCAATTTATATCCGTTTAGTGCGATTTTGGGACATTTATTTTTGCAACGATGTGAAAAGTTGGGCACGCTTTTCAGTTCATCCCGAACGCAGTTGACATTTCCACATGGCAAGAGGACAGCTTTCCACCAAAAGACGATTTCTCCCAAGAAAGGATCCTTTGCCCAAGATACTGATGGAAGAACAGCTCAAGGTAGGACATTTTTATTATGATAAATCGTGTTTCTGTCGAAACATTTTAGTGGCTTAGGACGCCATGTTTTTTGACGTAGCTTCGCTTAGCGCAAACTGTATTGAAAAGTAAGGATAAATTAAAAAATGTAATAACGCAATTGTATTAAGAATTAAATTGTCTATCAATCCCTGTCCACCCTATATTTTTTAGTCACGTTTATGAGTATTTATGTATAAGAGTAGATCACTGTCTAAGTGGCGCAAGGACTTTTTCTTTACCAGCTTGTCTACATTTCACATTGTCTAACCATGATTTTGGTGGCTAAATATAAACATTTTCGATCAAACTGTATATGCATGTTGTAATGTGATGTTACAGGAGTGTCATCGGAAGAATTCTGAGAAGGTTAGTGAAAAAATTAATATCTTTTGGCGATGTTGACTTTTATCGCTCACTTTGGCTAGAATCAATGCTGGGCTGCTAATTGCTATGTGCTAAGCTAATATAACGATTTATTGTGTTTTCGCTGTAAGACACTTAGAAAATCTGAAATATTGTCTGTATTCACAGGATCTGTGTCTTTCGATTCGTGTATGCTGTGTATTTTTACGAAATGTTTGATGATTAGTAGTTAGGTAAACACGTTGCTCATTGTAATTATTCTAGTCCATTTGTGATGGTGGGTGCAATTGTAAACTATGCCATCTACCTGAAATATGCACTTTTTTCTAACAAAACCTATCCCATACCATAAATATGTTATCAGACTGTCATCTAATGAGTTTTTTTGTTGGTTAGGGGCTATAAATATCTTAGTTTAGCCGAATTGGTGATGGCTACTGGTGTTGGTGGACAAATAAAAGATGGTGGATTATGCTAATGTGTTTTTAGGTAATAGATGTACATCTTTACATATTGTGTCTTCCCTGTAAAACATTTAAAAATCGGAAATGTTGACTGGATTCACAAGATCTGTGTCTTTCATTAGCTGTATTGGACTTTAATGTGTGAAAGTTAAATATTTTAAAAAAATATTTTTTTTGAATTTCGCGGCACTGGTTTTTCAGTGGGGGGGGGGGGGGGGGGGGGGCCGCTAGCGCCACGCTGATCCTAGACAGGCTAACATGGCGGATATTTCTTTGGCTGGATTGGGCTCTGAGCGCCGTACTCAGATTATGCTTTTTCCGTTAAGTTTTTTTGAAATCTGACACAGCGGTTGCATTAAGGAGAAGTCTATGTTTAATTCTGTGAATAACACTTGTATCTTTTATCAATGTTTATTATGAGTATTTCTGGGATTTCTGTGGCTATCTGCAAAAACACTGGATGTTTTGGAATCAAAACATTACTGCACGTAACGCGCCAATGTAAACTGAGATTTTTGGATATAAATATGCACATTATCGAATTAAAAATACATGTATTGTATAACATGATGTCCTATGAGTGTCATCTGATGACGATCATCAAAGGTTAGTGATTAATTCTATCTATATTTCTGCTTTTTGTGACTCCTATCTTTGTCTGGGAAAATGGCTGTGTTTATATGTTGTGCTTTCGCTGAAAAGCCTTTTTGAAATCGGACACCATGGGTAGATTAACTTCTTGTGGGCAGGGGCCAGCATTTTCACTTTTGGAAAAATAGCATGCAAAAATTCAACTGCCTGCTACTCATCCCCAGAATATAAGATATGCATATTATTAGTAGATTTGGATAGAAAACACTCTGAAGTTTCTAGAACTCTTTGAATCATATCTGTGAGAATAACGGAACTTATGTAGCAGGCAAAACCCTGAGGACAAACCATTCAGAATTTGTATTTTTTTGATGTCACTGTCTTTTCAATTAACTTTTTTAGAGACACCAGATTTTTAATGGACTTGCTTGCAGTTCCTACCGCTTCCACTGGATGTCACCAGTCCTTGGAAATTGGTTGAGGTTATTCCTTTGTGTACTGAAGAAGTAGGGCTATCGTAAATGAGGGTCACATGAAGTAAATATTTTACGAAAAAAGTTGTGTCAGTTTGTTTTCTTTTGTATTGGACACAGATCATCCCGTCTTCAAATTGATCGATTATTAACGTTTAAAAATACCTAACGTTGTATTACAAAATTAGTTTGAAATGTTTTGGTAAAGTTTACATGTAACTTTTGATATATTTTGTAGAGAAGTGGCGATAGTTGGAAGCTGTGTTTTTCTGGATGAAACGGTCCAAATAAATTGACATTTTAGATATATATCGACGGAATTAATCGAACAAAAGGACCATTTGTGATGTTTATGGGACATATTGGAGTGCCAACAAAAGAATTTCGTCAATGGAAAGGCATGATTTATATTTTATTTCTGCGTTTTGTGTCGTGCTTGCAGTGTTGAAATATACTAATCTGTTTGTTTACTGTTGTGCTGTCATCAGATAATAGCATCTTATGCTTTCACCGAAAAGCCTTTTTGAAATCTGACATGTTGGCTGGATTCACAACGAGTGTTGCTTTAATTTGGTGTCTTACATGTGTGATTTAATGACAGTTTGATTTTTATATCATGTTATTTGAATATGGCGCGCTGTATTTTCCCTGGCTATTGGCCGGTGGGACGTTTGCTAAATGGAGAGGTATGTGTCATGTCACTGCACAAATTTAGATAATGCATTAATTGAAATCAAAGAACAGAAGACACTGTTTAAGTGTTCAAAGGCAAGCTAGCACAATCAAGCATCTGAGACTAAGATGGCGCCGGAGCAGAAGGCAGACGTTTTATGTGCCCCCAACTGATTGTGTTTTTTTGATAGTTTATCTGCGTTGTTTGTAACTTGTTTTTTTTACTCATTTTGTACATAATTTTGCCACTACCGTCTCTTATGACCGAAAATAACTTCTATACTCACTAACTTCTATACTTAAAATACTCACCACGGACTAGCAGAATCCTTTTTCTTCTTTCACGACACTGACGAGCCTGAAGCAGAGGATATACGGCTCCCTTGGGAACAGGCCTTGTCGGGGTAGGTTCCTTGTTCCTTGTCAATCATTGGCTTATTGGTGAAATCATCACTCAGACAATATCTTCTTTAACTTCTTGACGCTAGGGGTCAGATTATTTTTTTTTTAATTAAATAACGTTCCCAAGGTAAATGGACTATTTCTCTGGTCCAGATCGTAGAATATGCATATAATTTACATATTAGGATAGAAAACACTCCAAAGTTTCCAAAACTGTCAAAATATTGTCTGTGAGTATAACAAAACCGATTTTACAGGCGAAAACCTGAGGAAATCTAACCCGGAAGTGATTTTCTTTTTTTTAATCTGTGTTTCATTTCCCGTCTTTCTTCCATTGAAAGGGGTATCAACCAGATTCCTTTTCCAATGGCTTCCTCAGCCTGTGACCAGGGTTTAGACATAGTTTCAGGCTTTTATTTTGAAAAATGAGCGCGATTTTTCAAAACTAGTCAGGTGTCCTTTGATTAGTTCCTGCGCGCGAGAGGGGTAGCTCTCCATTTTCTATCTCTCTTTTATTGAATAGGTTACGGTCCGGTTGAAATATTATCGATTATGTATGTTAAAAACAACCCGAGGGTTGATTATAAAAAACATTTGACATGTTTCTACGAACATTACGGATACTTTTTGGAATTTTCGTCGAACGGAACGAGGCTGTGGTTTTCTGAACGTACGCGCAACCCAAATGGCATTTTTTTGTTATCAAAGTAATATTTATCGAACAAAAATAACATTTTTTGTGTAATTGGGAGTCTCGTGAGTGCAAACATCCGAAGACTATCAAAGGTAAGCGATTCATTTTATTGCTTTTCTGACTTTCGTGACCATGCTAATTTGGGGCCAGCTGTTGTAGCATTGATTGATACACTCACAAAAGCTTGGATTGCTTTCGCTGCAAAGCATATTTTCAAAATCTGACACGATAGGTGGATTAACAACAAGCTAAGCTGTGTTTTAGTATATTTATAAATATTTTTTGTAATATTTTGCGCCCTGCAATTCAGCGGTTGTTTAGGAAAATGATCCCGCTAAAGGGATCCGTAGCGCAGAGAAGTTAAGGAGGTGCTTTCTCACAGACACCCTGTTTTGACCGCAATGGCTCACATATCTGCTGAGACCGTTTCTATAAGAGGCAGAGACTAGAAAAGAACTGTGGCACAGTATTAAACATTATAACGCATATATTGCTAATCTGTGGTCCAGGACACAATAAATGTAGTGGGGGAGGGTCTTATAGCCCTTCCCCTTCTATTACAACAAGCATAATCAATTATTATAATACATCAATCATTTTGTGCAGCCCCTATCATGACCCAAAGGTGACCCCCATCAGCCGACCCCCGTGATTTGGGTGAAGAGGAGGCGGAGAAAGAGGCCAGAGATAGGGCTGCATTCGGAGAATTCGGAGGCGATCGAATAAACCCCCATTGCCCTCATTTCTGCTAGCAAACATGCAATCTTTGGACAATAAAATGTACGAGTTACGGGGGAAGATTAAACTACCAACAGGACATTAAAAACTTAAACACCTTATGCTTTACGGAGTTGTGGCTGAACAACAGCAATATCAACATACAGCTGTGGTTATAAGGTGTACCGGCAGGATAGAACAGCGGTGTCTGGTAAGACAAGGGGCGGCGGACTATGTATTTTTGTAAATAACAGCTGGTGCACAATATCTAAGGAAGTCTCGAGCTATTGCTCGCTTCAGGTAGAATATATCATGATAAACTGTAGACCACACTACCTACTGAGAGAGTTCTTATCTGTATTCTTCGTAGCTGTTTACATACTACCTCAGTCAGAGGTTTGCCCTAAGATAGCTGATTCAATGCTGTATTCAGCCATAAACAAACAAGAAGACACTCACCCAGAGGGGGCGCTCCTAGTAGCCGGGGACATTAATGCTGGGAAACTTAAATCAGTTTTACCAAATTTTTATCAGCATGTTAAATGTGCAAACAGAGAGAAAAGAACTCTGGACCACCTATACTCCACACAAAGAGACACATACAAAGCTCTTCCTCGCCCTCCATTTGGCAAATCTGACCATAAATCCATCCTCCTGATTCCTGCTTTCAAGTAAAAATTAAAGCAAGAAGCACCACTAACTAGATCAATAAAAAAAATGGTCAGATGAAGCAGATGCTAAGCTACAGGACTGTTTTGCTAGCACATACTGGAATATGTTCCGGGACACCTCTAATCGCATTAAGGAGGTGTCCTGCATCTGCCATTGGCTTCATCAATAAGTGCATCGATGACGTCATCTCCACAGTGACAATAGGTACATACCCCAACCAGAAGCCATGGATTACAGGCAGCATCCACACACAGCTAGAGCTGCCGCTTTCAAGGAGTGGAACTCTAACACAGAAACTTATAAGAAATCCCGCAATGCCCTCCGACGAACCATCAAACAGGCAAAGTGTCAATACAGGACTAAGATCAAGTCCTACTACACGGGCTCTGATGCTCGTCAGATGTGGCAGGGCTTGCAAACCATTGCAGACTACAATGGGAAGCAGAGCCAAGAGCTGCCCAGTGACACGAGCCTACCAGACGAGCTAAACAACTTTTATGCTCGCTTCGAGGTAAATAACACTGAAACATGCATGAGAGCACCAGCTGTACCGGAAGACTGTGTGATCACGCTCTCTGCAGCCGGTGTGAGTAAGACATTTAGACAGGTGAACAATCACATTCCGCTGGGCCAGACGGATTACCAGGACGTGTACTGCGAGCATGAGCTGACCAACTAGCAAGTGTATTCACTGACATTTTCAATCTCTCCCTGTCCGAGTCTGTAATACCAACATGTTTTAAGCAGACCACCATATTGTCTGTGCCCAAGAACACCACGGTAACCTGCCTAAATGACTACCGACCCGTATCACACGTCTGTAGCCATGAAGTGCTTTGAAAGGCTGATCATGGCTCACAACACCATCATCTCAGAAACCCTAGACCCACTCCAATCTTGCATACCGCCCCAACAGATCCACAGGTGATGCAATCTCTATTGCACTCCACACAGCCCTTTCCCACCTGGACAAAAGGAACACATACAGTTGTTACATACACCTTAGCCAAATAGATTTAACCTTTTCTCAATAGGTGGTGCTGTTTGCACTTTGTAATAATTTTGTTCCCAAATTAAACTGCCTCGTACTCAATTCTTGCTCGTACAATATGCATATTATTATTACTATTGGATAGAAAACACTCTCTAGTTTCTAAAACCGTTTGAATTATATCTGTGAGTAAAACAGAACTCGAGTTGGAGCAATTTACCTATGAGGAAGTGAGAAATCTGAAATCTGCAGGCTGTTCTGAGGTCGGTTTATTAATTTGCATGTCTTCTATTGGTTGAGATGCACTTCATACGCCTTCCCCTGGATGTCAGCGAATAGTGAGAATTGAAAAGGAGTTGCTAGGCAGATCTGAGGCCTTATAAATGGAATGGCAACGTGGGGTCCTCCTTTTCTTCTCTTCGCCATGACGCAAGACAGACCTCAGGATGGCGTTCTAGAAAGCTCCCGTTACAGCCCTTAGACATATCCGGCTCTGATTTTATTTGATTTAGGTGTTAACCTGTTTGGCGTGCAAGCCCGACGTCGGTACACTTATGACAACAGCCAGCTCAAAGTGCAGGGCGCGAAATTCAAAAGACATATTTTTTTAAATATTTAACTTTCACACATTAACAAGTCCAAGACACCAAATGAAAGATACACATCTTGTGAATCAAGCCATCATTTCTGATTTTTTAAATGTTTTACAGGGAAGACACAATATGTAAATCTATTAGCTAACCACGTTAGCAAAAGACACCACTTCTTTACTCCACCATTTTTTTACTCCATCAGTAGCTATCACAAATTCGACCAAATAACGATATAAATAGCCACTAACCAAGAAACAACTTCATCAGATGACAGTCTGATAACATATTTATTGTATAGCATATGTTTTGTTAGAAAAATGTGCATATTTCAGGTATAAATCATAGTTTACATTGCAGCTACAGTCAGAAATTGCACCGAAAGCAGACAGAAAAATTACAGACACCAACGCCAAATAACTAAATACTCATCATAAAACATTTCTGAAAAATACATAGTGTACAGCAATTGAAAGACAGGCATCTTGTGATTCCAGACAATATTTCCGATTTATCAAGTGTTTTACAGCGAAAACACAATATAGCGTTATATTAGCTTAGCACAATAGCAAACATAACAACAGCATTGATTCAAGGCAAAAATAGCTATAACGTATGAACCACCAAAATATATTAATTGTTTCACTAACCTTCTCAGAATTCTTCAGATGACAGTCCTGTAACATCATATTACACAATACATATAGAGTTTGTTCGAAAATGTGCATATTTAGCGGCACAAATCGTGGTTATACAATGAGAAAAGTAGCCAAGCTGCCAACAATATGTCAGGAAAAATCTTGGGAGAGACACCTAATCTAATCAGTAACTAAATTTAAACTTGACAAAAAAATACAGGTTGGACAGCAAATGAAAGATACATTAGTTCTTAATGCAATTGCTGTGTTAGATTTTTTAAATTAACGTTACTACGACATACAGCGTGCGTTAAAGCGAGACCGCATTGAAATGAATGGCGGAATATGAGTTTTACATTTTTCAACAGAACAACGAATTAAAGTCCAATACAGCTAATGAAAGACACAGATCTTGTGAATCCAGCCAACATGTCCGATTTTTAAAATGTTTTACAGGGAAGACACAATATGTAAAGATGTACATCTATTACCTAAAAACACATTAGCATAATCCACCATCTTTTATTTGTCCACCAACACCAGTAGCTATCACCAATTCGGCTAAACTAAGATATTTATAGCCCCTAACCAAGAAAAAAACTCATCAGATGACAGTCTGATAACATATTTATGGTATGGGATAGGTTTTGTTAGAAAAAAGTGCATATTTCAGGTAGATGGCATAGGTTACAATTGCACCCACCGTCACAAATGGACTAGAAAAACTACATTGAGCAACGTGTTTACCTACTTACTAATCATCAAACATTTCGTAAAAATACACAGCATACACTAATCGAAAGACACAGATCCTGTGAATACAGACAATATTTCAGATTTTCTAAGTGTCTTACAGCGAAAACACAATAAATCGTTATATTAGCATAGCACATAGCACATAGCAGCCCAGCATTGATTCTAGCCAAAGTGAGCGATAAAAGTCAACATCGCCAAAATATATTAATTTTTTCACTAACCTTCTCAGAATTCTTCAGATGACACTCCTGTAACATCATATTACACAATCCATATAGAGTTTGATCGAAAATGTTTATATTTAGCCACCAAAATCATGGTTAGACAATGTGAAATGTAGCCAAGCTGGTGAGAAAATGTCCGTGCGCCACTTAGACAGTGATCTACTCTTATACATAAATACTCATAAACGTGACTAAAAAATATAGGGTGAACAGCGATTGATAGACAATTTAATTCTTAATACAATCGCGGAATTACATTTTTTTTATTTATCCTTACTTTTCAATACAGTTTGCGCCAAGCGAAGCTACGTCAAAAAACATGGCGTCCTAAGCCACTAACATTTTTCGACAGAAACACGATTTATCATAATAAAAATGTCCTACTTTGAGCTGTTCTTCCATCAGTATCTTGGGCAAAGGATCCTTTCTTGGGAGTAATCGTCTTTTGGTGGAAAGCTGTCCTCTTGCCATGTGGAAATGCCAACTGCGTTCGGGATGAACTGGAAGCGTGCCCAGCAATTCACAGCGTTTCAGAAATAAATGTCCCAAAATCGCACTAAACGGATATAAATTGCTATAAAACGCTTTAAATTAACTACCTTATGATGTTTTTAACTCCCATAACGAGTAGAAACATGACCCGAGTAATATTACTCCCTCCACTAATGCTTGGAACAGGTGCGGGTCGGTGTCCTCTAGGCGCATGACGCACCAAGAAAAGAGTGACTAGCCTCAGGTTTTTTTAATTTGTAGTGCCTGTGAACGCGCAATCGACCCCATTCAAATCGTCATCACGTAAAGGCATCCAGGGGAAGACGTAAGCAGTGTCCGTATACTCATAGCAATAACAGTGCCCTTTTAACTGACTCCAGATCAGGGGCCAAAATTTCTGAAATCTGACTCCATGTCAGGGAAATTGCTGTAGAATGGGCTCTGTTCCACTTAGAGACAAAATTTCAACTCCTATAGAAACTATAGACTGTTTTCTATCCAATAATAATAATAATATGCATATTGTACGATCAAGGATTTTGTGGGAAGCCGTTTCAAAAATTACACGATTAGCATAAATAGTCACAACAGCGCCCCCATCCTCAACAGGTTAACCTGTCTAGGATCAGCGTGCCGCTAGCGGCACCCCCCCCCCCCCCCCCCCCACTGAAAAACCAGTGCCGCGAAATTCAAATAAAATATTTTTTTTAAATATTTAACTTTCACACATTTAAGTCCAATACAGCTAATGAAAGACACAGATCTTGTGAATCCAGTCAACATGTCCGATTTTTAAAATGTTTTACAGGGAAGACACAATATGTAAAGATGTACATCTATTACCTAAAAACACATTAGCATAATCCACCATCCTAGACAGGTTAACATCATAAATAGTTCTTACTTTTTGATGAGCTCCCATCAGAATCTTGGGCAAGTTGTCCTTATTCCAAAAGAATCGTTGCTAGGTTGGAGAACGTCGTCTTCAACGTTGCAATTAGCAGTAAACAATAGCCATGTGGGCCAGAGATACCCAACTTCCTACAACGTCACGAAAACAAATACCCGAAAATCGCAATATACTGACATAAACTGATATAATTCGGTTTAAAATAACAACATTACGATGTCTTTAACCTGTTTGGGGTCAAGGGGCGGTATTGAGTAGTCAGATAAAAGGTGCCCATTAGAATTTGCAATTCGAACAAAACATAAATGTATTGTGTAACATGATGTTATAAGACTGTCATCTGATGAAGTTGTTCAATGGTTAGTGATTAATCTTATCTCAATTTGTGGGTTTTGTGAAAGCTACCTTTGCGGTGGAAAAATGGCTGTGTGTTTTGGATATTGTGGTGAGCTAACATAAATATATGTGTTTTCGCTGTAAAACACTTAAAAAAATTGAAATATTTGCTAGATTCACAAGATGTTTATCTTTCATTTGCTGTACAACATGTATTTTTTATAAATGTTTTATGATGAGTATTTATGTATTTCACTTTGCTCTCTTTAATTATTCTGTCTTTTTTGGTGCCATTTATGATCATGGCACCAATGTAAAACCAGGATTTGTAGCTATAAATATGCACATTTTCGAACAAAACTTAAATGTATTGTATAACATGATGCTATTAGACTGTCATCTGATGAAGTTGTTCAAAGGTTAGTGAGTAATTTTATCTCTATTTGTGGGTTTTGTGAAAGCTATGTTTGCGATGAAAAAATGGCGTTGTGTGTTTGGCTATTGTGGTGAGCTAACATAAATATATATTGTGTTTTCGCTGTAGAACATTTTAAAAATCGGAAATGTTGGCTGGATTCACAAGATGTTTATCTTTCATTTGCTGTATTGGACTTGTGATTTCATGAAATTGTATTATATGATATCCCTGTGGCGCTGGGCTAGGCTATGCTAGTCAGCTTTTTTGATGAGGATGATCCCGGATCCGGTAGGGGGGGTCGGTAGAGGTTTAATGGGAGCAGTAGTTGACAATTAAATAACGTGCAATAGAATTCTGCAGCATCATGCAAGCTGTGCTGCAGTACACTGCAACTTTTAAAGGACAAACCACTGTAATATAATTTAAAAGTATGCAAAGGTGTCTGTAATAGAATAAATGTGTCAAAAACAAATGTAGACACCTCCCAAAAGTGGTGCAGCGGTCTAAGGCACTGCATCGCAGTGCTAGAGGCATCAATACAGAACCTGGTTTGACCCCAGGCTGTGTCGCAGCCGGCTACGACCAGGAGACCCATGAGGCGGCGCGCAATTTGTAACAGTCGTCGTAATCCTCCTCCTCGGACGAGGAGGAGAGGCGAGAAGGATCACACCAATATGCGGAGTGGTTTTTGTCCACGATTATTTATTAACAAAATAAACGGAACACTCACGAAACAAAATGACAAAAGAGAAACGAACCGAAAAACAGTCCCGTGTGGCACGAATACAGACACGAGATACAAACACCCACAAAACACACATGAATCCCAGGCTGCCTAAGTATGATTCTCAATCAGGGACAACGATTGACAGCTGTCTCTGATTGAGAATCATACCCGGCCGAACACAGAAAATAACACATCGACAACCCACCCCAACTCACGCCCTGACCAACTAAATAAATACAAGAAAAAGGAAAAACAGGTCAGGAACGTGACACAATTGGCCCAGCATTGTCCTGGTTAGGGGAGGCTTTGGCTGGCCAGGATGTCGTTATCCCATTGCGCTCTAGCAAGTCATTGTGGCGGCCCGGGCGCATGGACACAGACTTCGGTCACCGGCTGTCAATCAAATCAAATTTTATTTGTCACATGCACCAAATACAACAGGTGTACACCTTACCGTAAAATTCTTACTTACAGGTCCTTAACCAACAATGCAGTCAAGAAATATAGTTAAGAAAATATTTACTCAATAAACTAAAGTAAAAAGATTTAAAAATAAAATAAAAAATAAAATAAAAAGTTACACAAGAAAATTACATAACAATAACGAGGCTGTATAGAAGGGGTACCGGTACCGAGCTGTACGGTGTTTCCTCCGACACATTGGTGTGGCTGGCTTCCGGGTTAAGCGAGCAGTGTGTCAAGAAACAGTGCTGCTTGGCAGGGACGTGTTTCAGAGGACGCATGGCTCTAGACCTTTGCCTTCTCCCGAGTCTGTACGGGAGTTGCAGCGATGGAACAAGACTGTAACTACCAATTTGGGAGATAAAGGGGTAAAAAATAAATACAAATGTAGACATTAATAAATGCTTTTCTATAGCTTCCAAAATCTTTTTTTACAATTGAGGAGGAGTACCAAGATGGCTGCGAGGGTGTTTCAATACAGTACCCTGTCAGTCTTCCAGGGTTTATATACATCATTGGATCCCACTGATTTGCCGTGGTTCCGGTGTTTTCTTCGATTTCAAGCTGCTTTCAAACACCAACCTCTATTGTACACCGTACTTACAAACATAGTTAGGACTTTGAACTATAGAACAATCAGGGACTTGAGGGTGTGAGGTCAAATCCTGTTGAAGGCACAATATTGAGAATTTTTTAAATGTTAAACCATACTTTCTGCACTGTTGTTCAAATGATTTGTTTTAATTAATATTGTATAAGCTTGTCTTAAGCATCCTTAAAGCCGTAGTGTCTTTTTTAGAAAAATAGTTAACTTAAAGGCAAAAAAGGAAAGCATGATGTAAGATGCAAACCTGGTATTAAAACAGACTATAGGCTATAGCTGCACCACTGAGTTTTGATGAAAATACATAAATAAATAAAAAGTATATTATTTGCTATTTATTGCTGACCAACAGATGTCACTAACGAAGCTCCGAGTAATTAACTGTTTTTGGCACAATTTGGTGGAAGCTCCAAAGCTTTCAGAAAACATTGGTTTCCCATCACTACTGCCTGATAAAGCTAGCCAGCTCCTAGTAAAGCTAGGATGAATATCAGAGGACAGATAGCTAATGCAATAGTGGCTGTCAGTGCAATGGCTGGTCTGGAGTTCATCTAAAATGTACCATTATATTTCACCAGTGGTGTAAAGTACTTATGTAAAAATACTTTAAAGTACCACTTAAGTAGTTTTTTGGGGTCTGTACTTTACTATTTATGTTTTTTTTTCACTACATTCCGAAAGAAAATAATGTACTTTTTACTCCATACATTTTTCCCTTACACCCAAAACTACTTGTTACATTTTGAATGCTTAGCAGGACAGGAAAATGATAAAAAAAAATGGTTTAAAAAATGGTAAAAGAACATCCCTGATCATCCTTAATGCCGCTGATCTGGTGGACTCACTAAACACAAATGCTTCATCTATAAATGATGTCTGAGTTTTGGCACACCGGCTATCTGTAAAAAATATATATATATAAAAATAAAATAAAAATTGTGCCATCTGGTATAAGGAATTTGAAATTATTTTTACTTTTACTTTTGATACTTAAGTATATTTTAGCAATTACATTTACTTTTGATACTTAAGTATATTTAAAACCAAATACCTTTTGACTTTTACTCAAGTAACGTTAGTATTTTACTGGGTGACTTAGAAAAGACCAAGAGACGGGAGTAGGCAAGAAGGAGTCCACACAATTTCCTGTCCTACATCCCATACTCCCCACCTCCCCTTACTAAAAGCATCCCAACTCCCTTTACCAATGATCAAGCCCTTTTACCCGGATCAAGGACTTGACATCCCTGTGGCCCAGTGGGACCTGATCTCCAATCTCTCCTCACAGCACTCTTAGCCACAACATCGGCCTTCTCATTACCCTCCAGACCCACAAGGGCGGAAACCCAAAAGCTTACCACCACTCCAATCCTCTCCAGTCCCATTAACCACAGTAGTCCTCGTTGTTCCAGGTGAACAGATCGGTTGCCCCGGCCTGCTAAGGTTGGTCTGCGATACAGTAAGATAACATTGGTTCTTTGGTGTTTAAGGGGCGTCGTTCAAGACAGGTGCCGTATTTTCCAACAATGTCCTCTATTTGTTTGCACATTCCAGGCCAAAACAAAATGTCCCGTGCTCTCTGTTTGCACTTTTCCATGCCCATGTGTCCAGCATGAATCTTTGTCAAAATATCTTCTCTGAGACTGGCAGGAATGATGAATTTCTCTCCTTTGAAAATTATTCTGTTGATCTGTGATAGTTTATCACGATGGTTCCAGAACTCTGAAATGCTCTGTAGGCATTTTCCCCTCTCCTCAGGCCATCCATCCTGTATGACTTTCCTCAGCTGTGTGTGTTGTGGGTCCTTTTCTGTTTTAGCTCGGATCTCCTTCAGTTTTGTGTTACTAACTGGTAAGTTGCTGTACACAGTGTGCACTTGCATGTCCATGCCTTCGCTGAGGTTGCTGTTCTTGTAGGTAAGACACTTCCTGGAGAATGTATCTGTTACAGGGACGTCTTTGCCTGGACGGTGTGTGATTGTGAAGTTATATTTTTGTAGTTGAAGGATCATTCTCTGTAGCCTTGGTGGGGCTCCGGCTAGCGGTTCTATCATGATTGACTCGAGGGACTTGTGGTCTGATTCCACAATGACTTGTCATCCATATACAGTACGCACTGATGGAAACACATCAGAACATAATGGCGTACAGCTCCTTTTCTATTTGAGCGTAGTTGATTTCACAGTCTGTGAGAGATTTGGAAGCGTAGCCGATGTGCTTTCGTTCTTGCAGTAGCACTGCACCTAGTCCATACTTCGACCGTCCAATTGGAGTCTGAGCTCTTTGTTGGGGTCGTAGTAGGCAAAGATTGGTCCTGGTTCCCTCGTGATCAAGTCTTTCACTCTCTGGAAAGCAATGTCGTGTTGCTTTCTCACTGGACTGCTTTGCAGCTGACGCAGGGGTGCATTAGCATTGGAGAGGCTGGGTGCGAACTTGGCTAAGTAGTTGACCATGCCATGCACTGTTCTCAGCTCTGCACAATTCTTTGGTGGCTCCATTTCTTTTATGGCTGAGATCTTCTGTGGTTCTGGCTTGATTCCATTCACTGTGAGAAGATGTCCGAAATAGCTGACCTCTGTAGCGCCAACTGTGCTCTTCTCTGGATTGAGCCGGACTCCTCTCTCGCGGAACCTTTGCAGCATCGCGCAAAGGTTTCTGTCGTGTTCCTCTTTGGTTCGACCATTGACAAGGATGTCATCCACAGTTGCCACAACTCCCTCGAGGCCCTCGTACACTTTGTCCAAACGGTGTGTTGAACGTTGTGAGCTTAGATGACTCTTCTATTAACTTGATAGCCCATAGCCTGATCTGGCGTCCATGACACTGAAGTAGCGTGCTCCCGCTTGCTTATGTGTCATGCCGTCTCGTGTCGGTAAAGGGTAATGGGGGCATTTGATAGCCTTGTTCAAGTCTCTTGGGTCGAGATATACTCTGAACTTGCCTGTGCCTGGTTTCTCCACCATCACTAACGCATTTACCCAATCTGTCGGTTCTGTAACCTTGGTGACTATGTCAAATTGCTCCATGCTCTCCAACTTTCTTCAGACAGGTGCCTTTTACTGTGAGCTGTTCACCACCATAACCAGTCAATCTGCGCGTGGTGGGCTGTAACTCACACTCAGATGTCAAGGGTACTTATTCAGAGGAATAATGTTTACCTGTGTCAAGTTTGAACTTTAGCTCTATGCCTTGTGTTCCTATCTCAATGTCAGCAAAGGCTTGCTCTGTCTCTGATATTAGATTTTTCTGTGTCACTGAATCAATAAACAGTTCATCAGCATTTGACTCTTTGATTGACATTTCATCTTCACTCCACTGCATGTACTGTATTTTCACAGTACGCTCTGCACACTTTTGCAAAGTGATTCCATTTCCCATATTTAGTACACTGTTTGTCCCTGTTCGCCATGCACTTTGTATCCACAATATCTACATGTTTTGGGGCATTTTGAATCTGTGTGGCTCTGTTTTGGAGCGTGCTCTCTGGGCGCCAGAGGTGTGATTTGATGTCTGCCTGACTGCATGCACTGCTTGTTCACGTGATTCCCTCATGCTGCTGCCCGAAATGGTTTTCATCTGAACATGTGCTAGCTTGTGAGATCTGGCTATGTCGATAGCTTTGTCCAGCGTTAGCTCAGACCCAACATTCAAAGATGTGTATTCCAAATACAATACGGTCCCTGACCATCTCATCCTTGTTTGCAAAGTCACAGTATTTCACAAGCAGACACAAGCAGACACAAGCAGAGTCACAAACTGTTCAAACAATTCGCTAGCTTTCTGTACTTTCTCATGGAATTTGTACCTAGCGAAAATCGTATTGGTCTTTGGAACAACATATACTTCAAAACAATCATAGTATGTTTTCAGGTCCTTTTGATTCAGCCTCGGTTAGTGTCCATGTGTTATAACACAGGAGCAGGTAGCTGCATCTTCCCTCTTCTCCTCTATAATTCAGTGGACCCGTGAACATTAGCTCCACATTTTGTTTGAACTTATGCCATGCATCGGGTAAGTTTGTAGACTCACGGTCCATTCGAGTTGAAGGAACTCCAGCAAAATCCATCTTTTAGTCCTTTTACTCTGACACCATGTCTTGTCTTGCACGCATGGTACAAAATAATAAGCTCACCTGGGTGGTCTTAACCAATCATAGTGCAGTATGATATGGCAGTAAAATGCATCCAATTACAATTCAGTATGTTTATACATATGCATATTACAAGGGTGAACAACACCGGACTGACCACACTTCCCTGAGGAGTATCATTGTCCACTTCAAACCCCATTGACAATTCTGACCCCACCCACACCCGTATTACTCGATCAAACAGGAAGTCCATGATTACGTTTACATTTAAGTCATTTAGCAGACGCTCTTATCCAGTGCGACTTACAAATTGGAAAGTTCATACATATTCATCTTGGCCCCCCCGTGGGAATTGAACCCTGGTCCCCCCGTGGGAATTGAACCCACAACCCTGACGTTGCAAGCGCCATGCTCTACCAACTGATCCAGTTATACAGATGTCCGACAATGCCCAATGCACTCAACTTCATCAACAACCCTTCCCTCCACATGGTATCGTAAGCCTCTCAGTGTAAAAATACACAACACTCATCACCCCTTTTATTGTCAGGGCCTTCGCTATCTCTGTACTAACTGTCACCAGGGCATCCATGGCAGACCTCCCTCGCCTGAACCCACTCTGTACTACGCTCATCAAACTCCTAACTTCCAAGAGATACAGTGTATTCAGAAAGTATTCAGACCCCTTCCCTAATTCCACATTTTGTAACATTACAGACTTATTCTAAAATTGATTAAATATTTTTTTTTTCTCAATCTACACACAATAACTCATAATGACAAAGTGAAAACTGGTTTTTAGATGTTTTTTTGCAAATGTATTAAAAATTCAAAACAGATATCTTATTTACATAAGTATTCAGACCCTTTGCTTTGAGACTCATAATTGAGCTTGGGTGCATCCTGTTTCCATGGATCATCCTTGAGATGTCTCTACAACTTGAATTGAAACCACCTGTGGTAAATTCAATTGATTGGACACGATTTGGAAAGGAACACACCTGTATGGTAGAGTGGGCAGACGGAAGCCACTCCTCAGTAAAGGGCACAAGAGAGCCCACTTGAAGTTTGCCAAAAGGCACCCAAAGGACTTTCAGACCATGAGAAACAAGAGTATCTGGTCTGATGAAACCAACATTGAACTCTTTGGCCTGAATGCCAAGCATCATGTCTGGAGGAAACCTGGCACCATCCCTACTGTGAAGCATGGTGGTTACAGCATCATGCTGTGTGGATGTTTTTCAGCGGCAGGGATTGGGAGACTAGTCAGAATTGAGGGAAAGATGAACGGAGCAAAGTACAGAGAGATCCTTGATGATAACCTGCTCAGGACCTCAGACTGGGGCAAAGGTTCACCTTCCAACAGGACAACGACCAAAAGCACACAGCCAAGACAACACAGGAGTGGCTTCGGAACAAGTCTCTAAATGTCCTTGAGTTGCCTAGCCGGAGCCTGGACTTGAACCCGATCGAACATCTCTGGAGAGATCTGAAAAAACCTGTGCATTGACGCTCCCCATTCAACCTGACAGAGGTTATAGCGTCGTACACAAGGAGACTCGAGGCTGTAATCGCTGCCAAAGGTGCTTCAACAAAGTAATGAGTGAAGGGTCTGAATACTTAAGTAAAAGTTATATTTCAGTTTTTTATTTGAAAAATATTTGCTTAAATAAATAAAACGTGTTTTTGCTTTGTCATTATTACGTATTGTGTGTAGATTGATGAGGGGGAAAAAACTATTGAATCCATTTTAGAACAAGGCTGTAACGCAGGGATGGGAGAAAAATGCAGAAAAATTGTGACACCAATCAGGCTCCCGAGAACTGGAGTTGCCCAATCCTGCTGTAACGTAACAAAATGTGGAAAAAGTCAAGTGGTCTGAATACTTTTCGAATGCACTGTACATCATTCTACTTGCTATCATATTTTCCATCACTTTACACATGTCCCTATCATTTTTTATAACATTTTCCAAAGCACACCAATTTTGGTCCCTCTACCAGTAATCGTTCTTCTCGCCATCACTCTCTTCCTTTGATACTTCATGAGATTCCTTTCTGTCAAGCCATTCTTAAGTACCCGCAGTGCTATATCCCTTTCCCACACCACTTTTGAGCGCTCATCTGTCCACCACAGCACCACCTGCCATCGTCCTCCCCCATACGCACTGGAACAGTCACATCTGCATCTGATATAATTACAGACATTACTGCCTCAGCGCACTCATCCACAGACCCCTCCCTTGATAACTTTTGTCCTGCTCGCTCACACAGGTACTTGAACATGTTCCAGTTAGATTTCTCAAAGCACCACCCCTATGCCTCTACTCTGCACACACACACATATTGACCTTTCATCTAACCGTAAAATTATTCCAGAACCACCTATGTGAAGCTCGCCACAATAAAGATGAGCCACAATAGTGGAATTTGCAGTTCGCCTTAAAAAAAAAGTCCAGCATTGAAACGGATACAAATAGTGGAATCATGCCATATTTGGAATAGATATGTATCTATTTATAAACCCTTCACAGTTTTGTTCTGTGGGTGTCACTGAGTAGTCTGATACCCCATTTCATGGACCCAAGATCCATAGGTAAGGCTGTACATTGCAATATGAATGTTCAATAGACAGTAGGTTGAATGGTGAGCTAATGAGGCTCATTTCACAGTTGTGTCAAAGTGCTGCAATAAGAGCTAATATTTTGTGTAAACTCTTCACAGTTTTGTTCTGGACTGATCGGATTTCATGGACCCACAGTTAAGGTTCTGCAATAAGAGCTACAATGCTAATATTTGTGTAAACTCTTCACAGTTGTGAACATTTCATGGACCGAAGATAGATAGGCAAGGCTGTACATGCCCCCCAATGAAATTCTGAAGTCTAATACATCCACAGTGTGATTTCAACTGATAAAAAAAGTCAAATTAACAAATTAGTGTCTTTTGATGAATTTATATAAGAACATTTTAAACTTGTTAATATGGCATGATTCCACTATTTGTATGTGTTTGCCTCAGTTTCAATGCACACTTTTATTTTGAAGGCCAACTGCAATTTATACCGTTGGCTGGCTTCACATAAGTGGTGCCAAAGCAGGAAAAAGCAGTCCAGCAATGCATCGTGACACTGATCAACAAATGGTGTGTTTGATACGAAACACAGACATACCACCCATTGATTTACACCCCCCCATTATCATTTTGGAGGAAGAAATACAGAAATAAATGTATAAATAAATATGTAAATTAATTAAAGTATGAATAATTAGATAATACATAGATAAATAATTACATACAAACAGATATGTAGAGAAATTTGAAGAATTTTTGTCCGTATTTTTGTATTTTCTTGCTCATTTATTTAATGATGTGTTGAGTGTTGACCTAGAAAGAAGAAGAGAGGGGGATAAGATGGCAGAAACTGAGGTTTTGTTTGAAACCGCTAGTGAGTTGGGTGTAGCTAATAGTACATAAAGTGACAATGAGTGGGGGTTACATTGGTGAAGAAAAAGGGAAACAAGAGAAGTAAAGCTGTGGTGGAAAATAGGAAACCACTAGACTCGTTTTTTGTCAGAGTGAGGGTTTTGGATCAATGATACTTGGGAAATCCATTTAACGTCTCGAGAAAAATCTAGAATGTGTTGGAGGAAAGTGTGGAGTCGGAGTCACAAGAAGAGGTCTTATTTTTATTTTTTTATTGTGTCTGTGGAGCAGAAGAAACGTGTAAATGTAACAGATGTACTCTCCATGCGTTGTGTTTTCTCAAAATAAATCCCTTCGGCCAGTGGTCTCAATTGAGCATAATTTATTTCTGTTGTTAAATGGGAAACAGCACGTTAGTTGTGCAGGGCTTAACGGTATTGATGGCTGTCGATGGCAAAATCTGTAGCATGAAGACAACTGTGTTAGCAGTGGCTTATGTGAACATGACATCGGTGTATGCTAGCTAACACACTTATTTACAGTAATCATATGCCAAAGCACATCCCAGAAAGCACCTCAATTCCTAACAGGTACCATATACCCACACATGTATAAATCAGTAAGGTACAGCAAACTTGTACACATTGTAAAATAGAAAATAGAAAACAGTATTCAGAACGTGATCTACCCCTTGCATCACATTTTCATACTGGGAAGACCTGACGTTCGCGATCTCCCCCTATCTGCAAGCGGGGCCAATCACAACACACCTTATTGTCATCAGAGTTGAACTAACCAATAAGAATGCTTGAACATTAAATACACATTTCTTTAGAGGCAAGTGGAAACATAACCAACCCTGTTACATAAAGACTCAAAAAGATATTGGAGTGGAATGTTTCCTGTATGGATTTGCATATCAGGGCTCCTATCAAGTGGGTTATTTCTGGGGTCGCACAAGAAATAAAGGCAGAGGATATAACTGAAGACATTGATTAAGAGGTTGGTGCAAGTTGACTGACCTGTATGGTGGATGGAGAAAAGAAATTCACTTCATCCATGGTACCTACTGTTCTTTGATGAAGTCTCTCCTTTCTCATACAAAGTTAGGATTCATGAGATACTCTATAAGAGCTTTTGTACACAAGCCCCTCAGTGTCATAAATGTAAAAGATTTGGTCATATGTCAAGTGTGTGCAAAAGGGAGAGTATCATATGCCAGATGAAGTGAAATGCTACAACTGTGGAGGTGAACATGCGCCTGAATTCCTGGAGTGCCCTGTTAGAGTGAAGGAGTATGAGGCTGCAAGGGTAAGGAGTGTCCAACGTGTATCCTATCTGGAGGCGGTGAGAAGATTGGAAGGAAAGTGTAGTGGGGAAGAACTGAGGGATAATGAAATGCTACATGGTAAAAAGGTGGACTTTGTATTATTTATTGCAATGGTCATAAACTGTACAAAACAAGCGGAGAAGAAGTGCAAGAAAATTGGAATCATTGTGAATGCAGCTGAATGTTTTTTGTCTCTTCGTGATTTCACAGCCGAGGCCGTGTAAGAAATCCTGTCTGTGAATGTTCCGCCATTACAGGCGCCTGTGTTGGGGATGTCTTTTGGAGTGGACTGTGATTGAAGAAGTGGAATGTTTTTTTTTAGTTGACGTGTGTAACGGTCCTGACCAGTTTTATGTTGTTTTTGTATGTGTAATTGGTCAGGGCGTTAGTTTTGGGTGGGCAGTCTATGTTATCTGTTTCTATGTTGGTTTTGGTTGCCTGGTATGGCTCTTAATTAGAGGCAGGTGTTTTGCGTTCTCCTCTAATTAAGAGTCATATTTAGGTAGGGCGTTCTCACTGTTTGTTTGTGGGTGATTGTCTTCCGTGTCTGTATGTTATTTCGTACCACACGGGACTGTTTCGGTTTATGTAGTCTGTTTCCTATTCGTGCGTTCTTCGTGTCTATGTAAGTTCTCATGTTTAGGTCAGTCTACGTCGTTTTCTTGTTTTGTATTTTTGAAAGTGTTTTGTTTTTTTTCGTATTGCCATCAGCGTTATAAATAAAAAGATGGCTTATTTCCCTCAAGCTGCATTTTGGTCTGAAGATCCTTCTCTCCTCACCTCGTCCGAGGATGAGGAGAGAGACAGCCGTTACAGAATCACCCACCATACCAGAGCCAAGCAGCGGAGTCAACGGAGAAAGGGACAGGAAAAGAAGGAGCAATGGACATGGGACGATGTATTGGACGGAAAGGGTTGCTACACTTGGGAGGAGATCCTGGCTGGTAGGGATCGCCTCCCATGGGAACAGCTGGAGGCACTGAGGAGAGCAGAGGCTACCGGAGAGAGGAACCGGAGCTATGAGGGAACGCGTCTGGCACGGAAGCCCAAAAAGCCCGTAAGTAATTCCCAAAAATTTCTTGGGGGGGGGCTAGGAGGTAGTGGGCCAAGGGCAGGTAGGAGACCTGCGCCCACTTCCCAGGCTTACCGTGGAGAGCGGGAGTACGGGCAGGCGCCGTGTTACGCAGTAGAGCGCACGGTGTCTCCTGTACGAGTGCATAGCCCAGTGCGGGTTATTCCACCTCCCCGCACTGGTAGGGCTAGATTGGGTATTGAGCCAGGTGTCATGAGGCCGGCTCAACGCGTCTGGTCTCCAGTGCGTCTCCTCGGGCCGGCATACATGGCACCTGCCTTATGCATGGTTTCCCCGGTTCGCCTACATAGGCCGGTGCGGGTTATTCCACCTCCCCGCACTGGTCGGGCAACCGGGAGTATTCAACCAGGTAAGGTTGGGCAGGCTCAATGCTCAAGAGTGCCAGTATGTCTCCATGGTCCGGTATTTCCGGCGCCACCTCCCCGCCCCAGCCTAGTACCTACAGTGTCTACACTACGCACTAGGCTACCAGTGCGTATCCTGAGCCCTGTTCCTCCTCCACGCACTCTCCCTGTAGTGCGTGTATCTAGCCCGGTGCCTCCAGTTCCGGCACCACGCACTAAGCCACCTGTGCGTCTCCAGAGCCCTGAACACACTGTATCTTCTCCCCCTACTAATCCTGATGTGCTTGTCCTCAGCCCGGTGTCACCAGTGCCGGTACCTCGCATCAGGTATAGAGTGGGCTTTGAGAATGCAGTGTGCCCTGTCCTTGCTCCCCGCACTAGTAGGAAGGTGCTTATCCTTAGCCCGGTGCCTCCAGTCCCGGCACCACGCACCAGGTCTACAGTGTGCCGTATCCGGCCAGAGCCATCCGTCTCCCCAGCGCCATCTGAGCCATCCGTCTCCCCAGCGCCATCTGAGCCATCCGTCTCCCCAGCGCCATCTGAGCCATCCGTCTCCCCAGCGCCGTCTGAGTCATCCGTCTGCCAGGAGCCTGCAAAGCCGCCCGTCTGCCATGAGCCTGCAAAGCCGCCCGTCTGCCATGAGCCTACAGAGCCATCCGCCAGACAGGAGCCGCTAGAGCAGTCAGCCAGACAGGAGCCGCTAGAGCCGCCCGCCAGACAGGATCTGCCAGAGCCGCCCGCCAGACAGGATCTGCCAGAGCCGCCAACCAGACAGGATCTGCCAGAGCCGCCAACCAGACAGGATCTGCCAGAGCCGCCAACCAGACAGGATCTGCCAGAGCCGCCAGCGAGCCATGAGCAGCCAGAGCCGCCAGAGAGCCATGAGCAGCCAGAGCCGTCGGAGAGCCATGAGCTGCCAGAGCCGTCGGAGAGCCATGAGCTGCCAGAGCCGTCAGAGAGCCATGAGCAGTCAGAGCCGTCAGAGAGCCATGAGCAGCCAGAGCCGTCAGAGCGCCATGAGCGTCGAGAGCCGTCAGCCTGCCATGAGCGTCGAGAGCCGTCAGCCTGCCATGAGCGTCGAGAGCCGTCAGCCTGCCATGAGCGTCGAGAGCCGTCAGCCTGCCATGAGCGTCGAGAGCCGTCAGCCTGCCATGAGCGTCGAGAGCCGTCAGCCTGCCATGAGCGTCGAGAGCCGTCAGCCTGCATAGACCTGCCAGAGTCCCTCAGCCAGGATCTGCCAGAGTTTATCAGCCGGGACCTGCCCCTTGTCCCGGTGTTGCCCCTTGTCCCGGTGCTGCCCCTTGTCCCGGTGATGCCCCTTGTCCCGGTGCTGCCCCTTGTCCCGGTGCTGCCCCTTGTCCCGGTGCTGCCCCTTGTCCCGGTGCTGCCCCTTGTCCCGGTGCTGCCCCTTGTCCCGGTGCTGCCCCTTGTCCCGGTACTGCCCATTGTCCCGGGGCTGTCCCTTGTCCCGGTGCTGCCCCTTGTTCCGGTGCTGCCCCTTGTCCCGGTGCTGCCCTTTGTCCCGATGCTGCCCCTTCTCCTGGTGCTGGATGTTTATTTAGGGGATGTGAGTTTTAGGGTGGGCATTGGGAGGGGAAGACAAAAACGGGGAGTGACTAATGTAGTGTGGGGACAGCGTCCAGAGCCGGAGCCACCACCGTGGTCACCTGCCCACCCAGACCCTCCCCTGGACTTTGTGCTGGTGCGCCCGGAGTTCGCACCTTGAGGGGGGGGTTATGTAACGGTCCTGACCAGTTTTTTGTTGTTTTTGTATGTGTAATTGGTCAGGGCGTTAGTTTTGGGTGGGCAGTCTATGTTATCTGTTTCTATGTTGGTTTTGGTTGCCTGGTATGGCTCTTAATTAGAGGCAGGTGTTTTGCGTTCTCCTCTAATTAAGAGTCATATTTAGGTAGGGCGTTCTCACTGTTTGTTTGTGGGTGATTGTCTTCCGTGTCTGTATGTTATTTCGTACCACACGGGACTGTTTCGGTTTATGTAGTCTGTTTCCTATTCGTGCGTTCTTCGTGTCTATGTAAGTTCTCATGTTTAGGTCAGTCTACGTCGTTTGTTATTTTGTATCATTTCAAGTGTAGTTCGTGTTCGTTTTTCGTCTTGTTTAAATAAATATGTATTCAAACTTCGCTGCGCCTTGGTTCCCTCAATACTCCTCCTTTTCCGAAGATGGAGAGGAGGAGGAGGATCGCCGTTACAACGTGTTTAATTTTGTCTTTTGTATGATGTAATTTCCCCCCTTTCCCGAAATGTTTTTGTTGTTGTTTCTTATTCAATTCCCCATCCAGCTGGTGGCTGTAGTGCATCATTAACATTGGATACCAACCGCCGTTAAACCCCATCGAAGAAGAAGATAACATGATGATTTATTTATTTATCATTTCATTTAATTGTAATTTTTGGCAGGTTTGGTCCCCCATATAAATAGGCAAACAATGTAATCCAGTCGACTATCCAAAATGTGGTTCTTCTTATGTGTTTTTAATCATCAGGCAGAATGTTTGTAGGTAACGCTGTTTCAGACCGGGCAGCATTCGTGGTAGGACAGATTCCTTTATTGTTAACGTTACCTGTGGGAGGAGTAGGGTCAGTATCAGGGTTACAAAACGTGAAGATTTAATTGAAAAAACATTCTGATTCCTGCTTCTTAGTTGGAATACTTAAACATTGTAACTTTTGGAGGAGTGATGTATCGGCTACCATTGCAGTCCGTCGTGAGGAACATTATACATGTGTCAGCATCAAGAGCCACCCTCGGAAAGGTAATTTTCAAGGCTTGCTCACATGAAGGCTAATGTTAGCTAACTAGCTACCTAGTGTAGCTTAACATTAGCTAGTTAATGGCTTTAGCTTACCGTCAAGTCGCAACATTTATTGGTAGCCAAATTAAACAACTCTAGCGAGCAAGTCACTCGCACTGTGATTGGGGCATGAAGAATATATAACGTAAACTCGTACTTCGACTTGGTCCATATAATTGCCCTTATTTTAGCGCCCCAAAAACGTAATACTTCCAGATCAACTGTAATGTCAAAACCATTGTAAAGCACAATTTCTCCCCTTTCCAACAGAATCAATTATATGACCTAAACGCTGCACGTTTCTGCATAATTCAAGCAGGCAATGAGCCCCATCGGGTCTTTTTAAAAAGGGCGGGTGGGGAAGCGAAACTAATGCGTGATAGTGAGAAGGAGAGATGTTGTGTGGGAAAATTGCTTATTTTCACTCGATCTGTCCACCTTATCGCCACTACAATGTAAATAAAACACTTTAAAGAGTTTATATAATGTGTGATTACATACCTATTTGAAGGTTTGTGTCAAATTTGAATCGGGTTTTTAGGGCGGCGCAAAAGTGATCTTAGAAGTAAACAGCGGCTTTGAGAATGATGATCGCATGCAATGATGACGCAAAAATGACTAGGTATCCCCCCGTCACTGTCCATTAAATGTTTTTAAACGATGAGAGACGAGCTACACCTGGTGGAGAGAGATTGTAAGACAGAACTAGTTGCTTTATGCGTGCTGTACGTTACGACATGACACGTCACAATGTAACGGAGGGTCCGTTTTTTTCAACTTTTCTCCAGTACTATAGAGCCATTACCATGTCGATCAACGCTTGAATAGAAACCTAGTTCACACCCCCGATTTTGAAGTCAACACAGTCGCTACAGTCCCATTAGTTTTCTTTGTAGCCTCGTTTGAATGTTGCGGTTGCGCACATTTATACGGAATGGGGTGAGTTTACGTTAGTTGCCTTACTCTATTGAGTGTTCCAAAACATAATAAAAACATGATCTAACGTTAGGCTTTATCAGCTAACATTGATTCCAACCCAGGTGAATTTAAACGTGACCAGACTCACTAATTTATACCGCGTTCAGAAAACTGGGAACTCAAAGTATTTATACCCGTTGACTTATTCCACATTTTGTGTTACAGCCTGAATTCAAAATGGATTCTATATTTTAAAAAGCTCACCCATTTACACACAATACCCCATAATGACACAGTGAAAACATGTTTTTTTGTTGTTGTTTTTTTTACACATTTATTGAAGATAATTACATAAGTATTCACACCCCTGAGTCAATACTTTGTAGAAGCACCTTTGGCAGGGATTACATATGTTTGTCTCTAAGCGCTTTCCACACCAGGATTGTGCACCACTTTTTTTATTTTTTATTATTCAAGCTCTGTCAAATTGGTTGTTGATCATTGTTAGACAACCATTTTCAAGTAGATTTAAGTCAAAACTTTAACTCGGCCACTCAGGAACTTTCAATGTCGTCTTGGTAAGCAACTCCAGTGTATATTTAGCCTTGTGGTTTAGGTTCCAGTGTCTGGTAGAAAGCAGACTGAACCAGGTTTTCCTATAGGATTTGGCATGTGCTGAGCTCCATGCAGTTTATTTTTTATCCTAAAAAACTCCCCAGTCCTTATTGATTACAAGCATACCCATAACATAATGCAGCCACAACTATGTTTAAAGATATGGAGAGTGGTACTCCAAACATAACACACAGCCCCAAATATAACACACATGTCAAATTATGTTTATATTCAATCTTCAGGTTGTTTTTAGCCTAAATAATCGATAATATTTCAACCGGACAATAACGTCGTCAATATAAAAGGTAAACAAGAAAGGCGCGCTCTCGGGATTGCGCCTGAAAAAGCTCTGACACTTTAGGATCATTCAGACTGGTCTTACTCCCTCATTTTTCAGAATACAAGCCTGAAACAATTTCTAAAAACTGTTGACATCTAGTGGAAGGCATAGGAACTGCAATTTGAGTCCTAAGTCAATGGACTCAAATTGGCATTGAAAAGTGGCATTGAATAGAAAAATAAAAAAATCCTACTTCCTGGATGGATTCTTCTCAGGTTTTCGCCTGCTAAATCAGTTCTGTTATACTCACAGACATTGTTTTAACAGTTTTGGAAACGTCAGTGTTTTCTATCCAAATCTACCAATTTTATGCATATCCTAGCTTCTGGGCCTGAGTAGCAGGCAGTTTGCTTTGGGCATGCTTTTCATCCGGAGATGAAAATAGTGCCCCCTACCTTAGAGAAGTTAAGGAAAGTATAAATACTGTACAGTAGCCAAACTATTAGACTATACTTTGCAAAGGTTGAAGAGTCTATTCTCCTGCTAATAGCCCATCCTAGAAACATTGTTTTCAGAATTCACAGCCTGCTACGCTTGTTTTCACTCCCTGTTTATAGAGGAAGAGAAACCAAAAGCCCACAGCATGGCCGGCCAAACCCTCCCCTAACCTGGACGACGCTGGGCCAATTGTGCGTCGTCTCTTGGGTCTCCCGGTTGCGGCCGGCACGGGTATCGAACCAGCATCTGTAGCAACGCAGTTTGCACTGGGATGCAGTGTCTTAGACCACTGCGCCACTCGGGAGGTCCCATCCACAGTTTTTACAGCTGATTAATTGCCTTGCACAAAGTATCAAAATACTAAAGTAGTACTTGAACAGGACACTTAAAGAATTTAATTTAAATGTTAATTGTATTTTTTGATCCCAGAAACAATGAGACAATATGGAAAAATAAATAATGAAATGTTAATTATATTAAACAGCCTGTGTGCTCATCTGCCAGAGTAGCCACAATCTCCCAAAGTAATACATTTGGGCCATATAACTCATACCGGAATCGGCCCGAGCCAGATCATCAAGAGATATGCTGGACTATTTGTCAGAGAGGTGTTTTCGGGACCACATCGTGTCTATTGTCCTGCTTACAGCCCTTGTGAAAAAATATTTTCAAAACACCTCCAGGGCCGACAGAGAAGTTCCTTAAACTGTGTCAAGACGCAAGCAGAGTAAGTAGACCTTTATGTAGTAAAATAAAGGTTAATTAAAAATAAGACCTACAACACTTTTTTTAACAGCACATTACTCAATACTAGTGAGCCTCCTTTCGCCTACGGTAGGCCTACAGTATATCTACAAATATTTTTTTCTTCTCTACGTGTAGGTCTCCTGAATTAAACCCGATTTGAACTTGTTTAAATAATCTGCTTGTTTGACTGGCATGGATTCTGACTCCATCTCGTTCCTCACCCTCTTCAACTCCGCCAATGCCACCTGACTCTCCGCCAATAATTACTTTTAGATATTAATTTAGAATCCTCTAAGGGGCATTTTTCATTTGGGTAAATCTGATCTGTCAAAATATCTAAGGGGCTTTTTATAATATAATACAGGGTTAGTAATAATAATAATAATCGCTTTGTTTGAGATGATTTCGTTTCATATAACCGAAAGTGAGCGATTGTAATCTGAATAAAGGGAAAAAGGCCATTCTTGAACATGGGGTGAGACATCCTTATTAATTTGTAAATAAAGCCAGTTTGTTATTTAGAATTATTTATTTCTGTTTTTAGAGGGAGAGAAACCAAAAACCCAAGTTCTCTCCTAACTCCAGGACCACTGACAGTTTTTGTTGTTGCCTGATGCAGGACTCTAGTGCCAGAGGAGACTCCGACTGAAAATGCCTCCATTAATTACCACAGTTTAGAGTACCGATAGATCAGTGTTCAAACTCCCCTTTGTGATAGTGTGGTGCAATGACAGAATGCCACCATCTAAAACCCTAATCAAACCCTAATCAAATTACACGCGTAGCTAGCATGCCAACCACTGGAGACAGAGGACAATGTGTGTAGCAGAATGAAGCACATCGGTGCAAAATTGCAGGAGATCCTCCTACAGCTGAGATGATTAGGATATTAAAATATAGAAATCAAATGTATTTGTCACATACACATGGTTAGCAGATGTTTATGCGAGTGTAGCGAAATGCTTGTGCTTCTAGTAATCTAACCTAACAATTTCACAACAACTACCTTATACACACAAGTGTAAAGGAATGAATAAGAATAGGTATATAAAAATATATGAATGAGCGATGGCCGAACGGCATAGGCAAGATGCAGTAGATGGTATAGAGTACAGTATATACATATGACATGAGTAATGTAGGGTATGTAAACATTAAATAATGTGGCATTGTTTAAAGTGGCTAGTGATACATTTATTACATAAATTTTCATTATTAAAGTGGCTAGAGATGAGTCAGTATGTTGGCAGCAGCCACTCAATGTTAGTGATGGCTGTTTAACTTCTTCGGGATAGGGGGCAGCATTTTCACTTTTGGATAAATAGCGTGCCCAATTTCAACCTCCTTCTACTCATCCCCAGAATATAAGATATGCATATTATTAGTAGATTTGGATAGAAAACACTCTAAAGTTTCTAAAACTGTTTAAATCATGTCTGTGAGTATAACAGAACTTATGTAGGAGGCAAAAACCCGAGGACTAACCATTCAGATTATTTTTGTTTTTATGTCACTGTCTGGTCAATTAATTTTCATTGGGATACTAGATTTCTAATGGACTTGCTTGCAGTTCCTACCGCTTCCACTGGATGTCACCAGTCTTTGGAAATTGGTTGAGGTTATTCCTTTGTGAAATGAAGAAGTACGGCCATCTTGAAAAGACTAGAAAAGTAGCGTTAGTTTGTTGTCCTCCTGTATTGAAAACAGATAGACCCGTCTTCAATTTGACCGATTATTAACGTTTAAAAATACTTAAAGTTGCATTACAAAAGTAGTTTGAAATGTTTTGGCAAAGTTTACCGTTAACTTTTGAGATATTTTGTAGTGACGTTGCGCAAATTGGAAGCTGTTTTTTTCTGGATCAAACGCGCCAAATAAATTGACATTTTGGATATATATGGACGGAATTAATCGAACAAAAGGACCATTTGTGATGTTTATGGGACATATTGGAGTGCCAACAAAAGAAGCTTGTCAAAGGTAAGGCATGATTTATATTTTCTTTCTGCGTTTTGTGTCGCGCCTGCAGGGTTGCACTATGCTTCTCTGTCCTTGTTTACTATTGTGCTATCCTCAGATAATAGCATCTTATGCTTTCGCCGAAAAGCCTATTTGAATTCTGACATGTTGGCTGGATTCACAACCAGTGTAGCTTTAATTTGGTAACTTTCATGTGTGATTTAATGAAAGTTTGAAATTTATAGTAATTTTCATAGTAATTAATTTGAATTTGGCGCTCTGCATTTTCTCTGGCTTTTTGCCAAGTGAGACAGTATGAACTTTACCGAACAAAACATACATGTATTGTGTAACATGAAGTCCTATGAGTGTCATCTGATGAAGATCATCAACGGTAGTGATTAATTTTATTTCTGCTTTTTGTTACTCATCTCTTTGGCTGGAAAAATGGCTGTGTTTTCTGTGGCTATCTACTGACCTAACATAATCGTTTGGTGTGCTTTCGCTGTAAATCCTTTTTGAAATCAGACATGCTTGCTGGATTCACAGCAAGTGTAGCTTTAATTTGGTGTCTTTCATGTGTGATTTCTTGAAAGTTAGATTTTTATAGTCATATTTGAATTTGGCGCTCTGCATTTTTACTGGCTTTTGGCCAAGTGGGACGTTAGCGTCCCACATATCCTAGAGAAGTTAAGTCATACCACATCTTCTCAATTGGATTGAGGTCTGGTTTTTGACCAGGCCATTCCAGGACATTTAAATGTATCCCTTAAACCACTCGAGTTTTGCTTCAGCATTATGCTTAGGGTCGTTGTCCTGCTGAATGTGAACCTCCGTCCCAGACTCAAATCTCTGGAAGACTGAAACATGTTTCCATCAAGAATTTCCCTGCATTTAGCGCCATCCATTCCTTCAATTCTGACCAATTTCCCAGTCCCGGCAGATGACAAACATCCCCACAGCACGATGCTGCCACAACCATGCTTCACTGTGGGGAGGGTGTTCTCAGGGTGATGAGAGGTGTTGGGTTTGCGCCAGACATAGCGTTTTCCTTAATGGCAAAAAAAGCAAAATTTTAGTCTCATCTGACCAGAGTACCTTCTTCCATATGTTTGGGGAGTCTCCCACATGCCTTTTGGGAAAGACCAAATGTGTTTGCTTATTTTTTCTTTGAACTATTACTTTTTCTGACCACTCTTCCGTAAAGCCCAGCTCTGGAGTGTACAGCTTAAAGTGGTCCTATGGACAGATACTCCAATCACCACTGTGGAGCTTTGCAGCTCCTTCAGGGTTATCTTTGGTCTCTTTGTTGCCTCTCTGATTATTGCCCTCCTTGCCTGGTCTGTGAGTTTTGGTGGGTGGTCCTCCCTTGGCAGGTTTGTTGTGGTGCCATATTCTTAAAATGTTTTAATAATGAATTTAATGGCGCTCCGTGGGATGTTCAAAGTTTCAAATATTTTTTTATAATCCAACCCTGATCTGTACTTCTCCACAACTTTGTCCCTGACCTGTTTGTCAAGCTCCTTGGTGGTGCCCCTTGCTTAGTGGTGTTGCAGACTCTGGGGCCTTTCAGAACAGGTGTGTGTGTGTGTGTGTGTGTGTGTGTGTGTGTGTGTGTGTGTGTGTGTATACTGAGATCATGTGACACTTAGATTGTACACAGGTGGACTTTATTTAACTATGTGACTTCTGAAGGTAATTGGTTGCACCAGATCTTATTTAGGGGCTTCATAGCAAAGGGGGTGAATACATATGCACGCAACACTTTAACGTTTATTAAAAAAAAAAAAATAATCACTTCACAAATTAGGACTATTTTGTATGTATGTACATGAAATCAAAATAAAAATCTATTTAAATTACAGCTTGTAACGCAACAAAATAGGAAAAACACCAAGGGGGATGAATCATTTTGCAAGGCACTGTAAATGTGCCACATACGTCTATTTTCTGAGCCGTTGAATTGCGACTCCACTTTGTCTCTATACTGACGATTTGCCTGTTTGATTGCCTTGCGGGGGGAATGCCTACTCTGTTTGTATTCTGCCATATTCCTAGTCACCTTGCCATGGTTAAATGTGGTTGTAAAGGCAGTCAATGTTGTTCTCCTCCTCAAACGAGGAGGAGCATGGATAGGACCAAGATGCGGATTGAGGGAAATAAGCCATCTTTTAATAAAAACAGCAAACAAGACACTACAAAACTACAAAACAACAAAATGAGACTAACCTTCAACTGTCCTGTGAGGACACAGGAACAAACACCCACAAAAGCCTACTGCCTATGGCTACCTTAAATCTGGCTCCCAATCAGAGACAAATGAATGACAGCTGTCTCTGATTGAGACCCAATCTAGGCAGCCATAGACATAACTAGACAACCTAACAAACACTATCCCATACACATACAACACCCATGGACTAACCAAACACACACAACATACAATGCCCACCCCAACTCACGCCCTGACCAACTAAACATAATCAAAATAACATAAAAATAGGTCAGGAACGTGACAGTGGTGGTTCGTGCTTTCAGTTTTGCGCGAATGCTGTCATCTATCCACGGTTTCTGGTTAGGGTAGGTTTTAATAGTCACGCTGGGTACAACATCTCCTATACACTTCTTGATAAACTCAGTAACCATCTCGGTATATACACTACCGTTCAAAAGTTCAGGGTCACTTCGAAATGTCCGTGTTTTTGAAAGTCCATTTTTTAAATAACGTTAAATTGATCAGAAATACAGTGGAGACATTGTTAATGTTGTAACTGACTATTGTACCTGGAAACAGCAGATTTGAAAAAAAATTATATCTACAAAGGCACATTATCGGCAACCATCCCTCCTGTGTTCCAAGCACGTTGTGTTGGCTAATCCAAGTTTGTCATTTTAAAAGGCTAATTGATCAGTAGAAAACCCTTCTGCAATTACGTTAGCACAGCTGAAAACTGTTGCGCTGATTTTAAAGAAGCAATAAAACGTTAGACTAGAGTATCTGGAGAATCAGCATTTGTGGGTTCAATTGCAGGCTCAAAATGGCCAGAAACAAAGAACTTTCTTCTGATGCTTGTCAGTCTATTTTTGTTCTGAGAAATGAAGGCAATTTCATGCGAGAAGTTGCCAAGAAACTGAAGATCTCGTACAACGCTGTGTACTACTCCCTTCACAGAACAGCGCAAACTGTCTCTAACCAGAATAGAAAGAGGAGTGGGAGGCCCTGGTGCACAACTGAGCAAGAGGACAAGTACATTAGTGTCTAGTTTGAGAAACAGACGCATCAAGTCCTCAACTGGCAGCTTTATTAAATAGTACCCACAAACACCAGTCTCAACGTCAACAGTGAAGAGGCGACTCCGGGATGCTGGCCTTCTAGGAAGAGTTGCAAAGAAAAAGCCATATCTCAGACTGGCCAATAAAAAAATATTAAGATGGGCAAAAGAACACAGACACTGGACAGAGGAAGATTGGATTAACGTGTTACGGACAGACAAATCTAAGTTTGAGGTGTTCGGATCACACACAAGAACATTCGTGAGATGCAGAAAAAATGAAAAGATGCTGGAGGGATGCTTGATGCCATCTCAACCTTGGTGGATGCAATGTGATGGTCTAGGGGTGCTTTGGTGGTTAAGTGGGAGATTTGTACAGGGTAAAAGGGATCTTGAAGAAGGATGGCTATCACTCCATTTTGCAACACCATGCCATACCCTGTGGACGGTGCTTAATTGGAGCAAATTTCCTCTACAACAGGACAATGACCCAAAGCACAGCTCCAATCTATGCAATAACTATTTAGGGAAGATGCAGTCAGCTGGTATTCTGTCTATAATGGAGTGGCCAGCACAGTCACCGGTTCTCAACCCTATTGAGCTTTTGTGGGAACAGCTTGACCGCATGGTACGTAAGAGGGGCCCATCAAGCCAATCCAACTTGTGAGAGGTGTTTCAGGAAGCATGGGGTGAGATCTCTTCAGATTAGCTCAACAAATTGATAACTAGAATGCCAAAGGGCTGCATGGCTGTAATTGCTGCAAATGGAGGATTCTTTGACGAAAGAAAAGTTTGAAGGACACAATTATTATTTCATTTTAAAATATTTATTTATAACCTTGTCAAAGTCTTGACTATGTTTCCTATTCATTTTGCAACTCATTACATATATGCTTTCATGGAAAACAAGGACATTTCTAAGTGACCCCAAAAATGTTAAACGGTAGTGTACATCGGTATTATTCACTGAAGCTACGCGGAACATATCCCAGTCAAAACAATCTTGAAGCGTGGATTCCGATTGGTCAGACCAGTGTTGAAAGCACGGGTACTTCCTGTTTGAGTTTCTGCCAATAAGAAGTGTTTTTCCAGCACGAGGACTACAGTCAATATGCTAATAGAATTTAGGTAGCCTTTTCCTCAAATTTGCTTTGAAGTCCGCAGCTGCAGTAAATACAGCCTCAGGATGTATGGTTTCCAGTTTGCATAATAGGTCTGAACTTAAAAAGATGTTGCATAAAGGTTAATTTATTTTTCTTATTATTTTCACTGCATCAGGGCTTTACAGCCTTCTTCAGTGTGTAGGTACACGTTTATTTTAAGCAGCAGCAGGTACATCTAATCAAGGTTGCTACTCATCTGCCAATCAGGGATGTGGCTTTTCTGGTCTACCTGTGTACATGTTAGTCACAAAGACAAACAGAATTATAGGGTATGGGAGCGGGTATGAAGTGCAATTCATGAATCAATTAACTTGGGTGTCTGCTCACCTGGATACATCATATTAATTCATGAGATAGCTTACCACAAAGGACATCAGGCTCAGCAGTTCATAAATATGTGGGGATTACTCATAAACAATATGGACAGTGTTCTTGTATACCAGTCTAAATGTGGCTTATAGGAAGGAGGTGATGTCAAATTCTTTGTTTAAACAGTGTGGAGATACAGAATTGTATTTATATAGCCACATGGCTTTAGTTACCACATGCCTTGGTATTTGATCCAGACCAGGGAAAGAAAGGTATGCATGAGCTCATCAGAGTTGGGTGATGAATTGTGCTGCCACGGCCCTCTTCATCAAACATGCCCACCACTCCTCTGACTTCCTGTCAAAGCCACTTTCCTGCCACTAATTCTGTTGACATTGGGAAGCAGGGGATGACATAAGCTCCAGGCCTGGACTCAATCAGAGCTAAACATTCAGGAAGCTAAACATTGCATGAAAATGGTGTCATGTTGGGAGGGGGGGGGGCACACAAATGCAGATTCCTACTCACACTGGTTTAGGTTATTTGGGCCCAAGAACTTGTGAGTGAAAATGTAGAACGGAGTTCCCCAACTGACGGGTGAATTTTAATTGGCCCCCAAACATTCAAGCAAAAAAAAACACTTATCTATATATATTAATTCATTCATTCATTAATTACATTACAAACACACAGTCAAAAGTTTGGACACCTACTCTTTCAAGGGATTTTCTACATTGTAGAATAATGATGAAGGCATCAAAACTATGAAATAACACATGGAATCATGTAGTAATTAAAGTGTTAAACAAATATATTTTGTATTTGAGATTCTTCAAAGTAGCCACCCTTTGCTTTGACTGCTTTGCACACTTGGTATTCTCTCAACCAGCTTCACCTGGAATGCTTTTCCGAGTTGGCTGCTGAGCACTTGTTGGCTGCTTTTCCTTCATTCAGGGGTCCAACTCATCCCAAACCATCTCATTTGGGTTGAGGTTGGGTGATTGTGTAGGCCAGGTCATCTGATGCATCACTCTCCTTGATCAAATAGCCCTTACACAGCCTGGAGGTGTTTTGGGTCATTATCCTCTTGAAAAGGAAATGATAGCCCAAACCAGATGGGATGGTGTATTGTTGCAGAATGCTGTGGAGGCCATGCTGGTTAAGTGTGCCTTGAATTCTAAATAAATAAGGGTCACCAACAAAACACCATCACACCACCACCTCCATGCTTTACAGTGGGAACTACACATGCAGAGGTCATCTGTTCACCTACTTTAAATTGTTTAACTTGGGTCAAACATCAAACACAATAAGTTGGGTGAATTTTGGCCCATTCCTCCTGACAGCTGGTGTAACTGAGTCAGGTTTCTAGGCCTCCTTGCTCGCACACGCTTTTTCAGTTCTGCCCACAAATGTTCTATAGGATTGAGGTCAGGGCTTTGTGATGGCCACTCCAATACCTTGACTTTGTTATCCATAAGCCATTTTGCCACAACTTTTGAAGTATGCTTGGTGTCATTGTCCATTTGGAAGACCCATTTGCAACCATGCTTTTAAACTCTTTTTTCAACCACTACACAAATGTCTTGTTAACAAACTATAGTTTTGGCTAGTCGGTTAGGACATCTACTTTGTGCATGACACAAGTAATTTTTCCAACAATTGTTTACAGACAGATTATTTCACTTATAATTCCCTATATCACAATTCCAGTGGGTCAGAAGTTTACATACACGAAATTGACTGTGCCTTTAAACAGCTTGGAAAATTCCAGAAAATGATGTCATGGCTTTAGAAGCCTCTGATAGGCTAGTGAACATCATTTGAGTAAATTGGAGGGGTACCTGTGGATGTATTTCAAGGCCTACCTTCAAACTCAGTGCCTCTTTGCTTGACATCATGGGGAAATCAGCCAAGACCTCAGGAAACAAATTGTATACCTCCAAGTCCGGTTCATCCTTGGGAGCAATTTCCAAACGCCTGAAGGTACCACGTTCATCTGTACAAACAATAGTACGCAAGTATAAACACCATGGGACCACGCGTTATGCCACCTTAACCATCTAATTGGACTGTATTCTATCTACGTCCATGGTCTTGGCTAATGTCATGTCTAGGGCTTTCCTAGTTTGCGGGGTGTTGCTTAGGGTACTATCCTAAGTTGATAACTATATGATAAGTCTACAGCTGTAAGGCACTAGTTTTGGGCAGTCTACAGGGATGACCTATGGACTTCTGAAAAGAAAACTGGTGAGTGCTGTAGAGTTAAAGGCCTCAAAATATATGTTCAACTTTACTAAGGCTGGTATTTTGCTCGTACCCTTAAGTGATCCTAGCATAAATCCTAATTGGATGTTCCGTTGTGCATGTGCGTTTATGCTTACGCAAGTGCACATGTCAAGGGAAGTAAACCAAGTATCCTGGCAGACTACAACTTGTTCAGAATGAGTCTGACGTAGTCAGGTAATTTTCAGGTCAATGCCTGGAGGTCAGTCAGAATTGGTGTCGAGGGAGTCTGTAGTGGTTTTACTACCAGTCACTGTCTTCCACTATTTTAGTGGCGGTAGGTATGAAGAAGTATACTTCATAGCTATGTTATCCACGGAGGAGCTAACCTCATGATGGAAGTACTCTAAGTATTAGACCAGTCGTACGTGGTGTGATCGTGGTTCATGATTTCTAATAACTTTTCTCCTGAACGGAGGGTTCTATTTATTAGTGGCGTGTGTAACCTTTGAAAGAGTGCAATGGAGATTCCCTTCCGCATCCTGCACTCTGAGTGACTCCTATGTTGCTATTATCAATAGCAACTTAATGCAACCGCTGTGTCAGATTTCAAAAAAACTTTGCGGATAAAGCATAATCTGAGTACGGCGCTCAGAGCACAAATCAGCCAAAGAAATATCCGCCATAATGTGCAGTCAACATTAGTCAGAAATAGCATTATAAATATTCACTTACCTTTGATTATCTTCATCAGAATGCACTCCCAGGAATCCCAGTTCCGCAATAAATGTTTGATTTGTTCGATAAAGTTAATAATTTATGTCCAAACACCTCCTTTTGTTAGGGCGTTTAGTAAACAAATCGAAACTCACGAGGCGCGGGCAAGTTCAGCGGAAATGTCGGACGAAAATTCAAAAAAGTTTTATTACTGGTCGTAGAAACATATGAGACGATGAATAGAATCAATCTTTAGGATGTTTTTATCATAAATGTTCAATAATGTCCCAACCGGAGAATTCCTTTGTCTGTAGAAAAGCAATGGAACGAGAGGTAACTTTCTTATGACCGTGCGTGTCCAGCCTGTGGCTGCTGGCAGACCTCTGACTCCCTCTCCCCCTTCTCCCTAAATCCTCTAAATCCCCTTATATCAGCTGTGTTGGTGAACCTCTCCCGCATCTGAACTGCCTGACACAGAGGGCACAGTATGATCATAGGTGAGCGTTCACTTGGTTGGGTCAAAAGGAAGTATTATTAAAGATGCTTTACATTGAAATACAGATAGAGATGTAGTAGTCCCAGAGTTAATGATCCAAGGTCAGTTTTTCATTTCACCTCCTGATGATTATCATGACTGACCATGTTAGAATAAAAAAACAAGGAATAATCATGCTCTTTCTCTATCTGTTTCTCATCTGCAGGTATGTTTTGATGTGAGAGAAGGAAGCCAGTCCCGTCATCGCAACCTCACCCGCTCTTAATTAACACAGTGTCCAAAGAGAGGCCAGAAGTATACAGAATGGTGTCGTCTGCGTAGAGGTGTATCAGAGAATCACCCGCAGCAAGAGCAACATCATTTATGTATACAGAGAAGAGAGTCGGCCCGAGGATTGAACCCTGTGGCACCCCCATAGAGACTGCCAGAGGTCTGGACAACAGGCCCTTCGATTTAACACACTGAACTCTGTCTGAGAAGTAGTTGGTAAACCAGGCGAGGCAATCATTTGAGGAACCAAGGCTGTCGAGTCAGCCAATAAGAATGTGGTGATTGACAGAGTCAAAAGCCTTGGCCAGGTCGATGAATACGGCTGCATAGTAATGTCTCTTATCGATGGCGGTTATGATGTCGTTTAGAACCTTGAGCGTGGCTGAGGTGCACCCATGACCAGCTCTGAAACCAGATTGCATAGCGGAGAAGGTACGGTGGGATTCGAAATGGTCGGTAATCTGTTTGTTACCTTGGCTTTCGAAGATCTTAGAAAGGCAGGGTAGGATAGATATTGGTCTGTAGCAGTTTGGGTCTAGAGTGTCACCCCCTTTGAAGAGGGGGATGACCACGGCAGCTTTCCAATCTTTGGGAATCTCAGACAATACGAAAGAGAGGTTGAACAGGCTAGTAATAGGGGTTGCAACAATTTCGGCAGATCATTTTAGAGAGGGTCCAGATTGTCTAACCCGGCTGATTTGTAAGGGTCCAGATTTTGCAGCTCTTTCAGAACATCAGCTATCTGGATTTGGGTGAAGGAGAAATGGTGGGGGCTTTGGCGGATTGCTGTGGAGGGTGCCAAGCAGTTGACCGGGGTAGGGGTAGCCAGGTGGAAAGCATGGCCAGCCGTAGAGAAATGCTTATTGAAATTCTCAATTATAGTGGATTTATCGGTGGTGACAGTGTTTCCTAGCCTCAGAGCAGTGGGCAGCTGGGAGGAGGTGCTCTTATTCTCCATGGACTTTACAGTGTCACAGAACTTTTTTGAGTTAGTACTACAGGATGCAAATTTCTGTTTGAAAAAGCGAGCCTTAGCTTTCCTAACTGCCTGTGTATATTTGTTTCTAACTACCCTGAAAAGTTGCATATCACGGGGGCTATTCGATGCAAATGCAGAACGCCACAGGATGTTTTTGTGCAGGTCAAGGGCAGGTCAGGAGTGAACCAAGGACTATATCTATTCCTAGTTCCATTTTTTTTAATGGGGCATGCTTATTTAACCTGTCTAGGATCAGCGTGGCGCTAGCGGCACTCCCCCCCCCCCCCCACTGAAAAACCAGTGCCGCGAAATTCAAAAAAAATATTTTTTTAAAATATTTAACTTTCACACATTAAAGTCCAATACAGCTAATGAAAGACACAGATCTTATGAATCCAGTCAACATTTCCGATTTTTAAAATGTTTTACAGGGAAGACACAATATGTAAAGATGTACATCTATTACCTAAAAACACATTAGCATAATCCACCATCTTTTATTTGTCCACCAACACCAGTAGCCATCACCAATTCGGCTAAACTAAGATATTTATAGCCCCTAACCAACAAAAAAACTCATTAGATGACAGTCTGATAACATATTTATGGTATGGGATAGGTTTTGTTAGAAAAAAGTGCATATTTCAGGTATATGGCATAGTTTACAATTGCACCCACCATCACAAATGGACTAGAATAATTACAATGAGCAACGTGTTTACCTAACTACTAATCATCAAACATTTCGTAAAAATACACAGCATACACGAATCGAAAGACACAGATCCTGTGAATACAGACAATATTTCAGATTTTCTAAGTGTCTTACAGCGAAAACACAATAAATCGTTATATTAGCTTAGCACATAGCAATTAGCAGCCCAGCATTGATTCTAGCCAAAGTGAGCGATAAAAGTCAACATCGCCAAAAGATATTAATTTTTTCACTAACCTTCTCAGAATTCTTCCGATGACACTCCTGTAACATCACATTACAACATGCATATACAGTTTGATCGAAAATGTTTATATTTAGCCACCAAAATCATGGTTAGACAATGTGAAATGTAGACAAGCTGGTAAAGAAAACGTCCTTGCGCCACTTAGACAGTGATCTACTCTTATACATAAATACTCATAAACGTGACTAAAAAATATAGGGTGGACAGGGATTGATAGACAATTTAATTCTTAATACAATTGCGTTATTACATTTTTTAATTTATCCTTACTTTTCAATACAGTTTGCGCCAAGCGAAGCTACGTCAAAAAACATGGCGTCCTAAGCCACTAAAATGTTTCGACAGAAACACGATTTATCATAATAAAAATGTCCTACCTTGAGCTGTTCTTCCATCAGTATCTTGGGCAAAGGATCCTTTCTTGGGAGAAATCGTCTTTTGGTGGAAAGCTGTCCTCTTGCCATGTGGAAATGTCAACTACGTTCGGGATGAACTGAAAAGCGTGCCCAACTTTTCACATCGTTGCAAAAATAAATGTCCCAAAATCGCACTAAACGGATATAAATTGCTATAAAACGCTTTAAATTAACTACTTTGTGATGTTTGTAACTCCTATAACGAGTGAAAAGATGACCGGAGAAATATAACAGGCTAAACTAACGCTTGGAACAGGAGAGGGTCGGTGTCTTCCACGCGCGTTACGCAGCAAGAAAAGACTTGCTAGCTAAAGGTTTTTTTCATTTGTAGGGCCTGTGAACGAGCAATCGAGCCCGTTGGAATCGTCATCACGTAAAGGCATCCAGGGGAAGACGTAAGAAGTGTCCGTATAGTCATAGCAACGACAGTGCCCGTTTAAATGACTTCAGAAAAGTGGCCAACGTTTCTCAAATCTGACTCCATGTCAGGGAAATTGCTGTAGAATGGGCTCTGTTCCACTTAGAGACAAAATTTCAACTCCTATAGAAACTATAGACTGTTTTCTATCCAATAATAATAATAATATGCATATTGTACGATCAAGGATTTTGTGGGAAGCCGTTTAAAAAATTAGCCACATTAGCATAAATAGTCTAAACAGCGCCCCCATCCCCAACAGGTTAAGATGGTGAGGAAGGCACTTTTAAAGAAAAGCCAGGCATCATCTACTGACGGGATGAGGTCAATGTCATTCCAGGATATCCCGGCCAGGTAAATTAGAAAGGCCTGCTCGCAGAAGTGTTTTAAGGAGCGTTTGACAGCGATGAGGGGTGGTCGTTTGGTCGCAGACTCATTAAGGATGCAGGCAATGAGGCAGTGATCGCTGAGATCTTGATTGAAAACAGCAGAGGTGTATTTGGAGGGCGAGTTAGTTAGGATGACATCTATGAGGGTGCACGTGTTTACGGATTTGGAGTTGTACCTGGTAGGTTCATTGATCATTTGTGAGATTGGGGGCATCAAGCTTGGATAGTAGGACGGCCGGGGTGTGAAGCATGTCCCAGTTTAGGTCACCTAGTAGCACGAGCTCAGAAGATAGATGGGGGGCAATCAATTCACATATGGTATCGAGGGCACAGCTGGGGGCAGAGGGAGGTCTATAGCAAGCGGCAACAGTGAGAGACTTGTTTCTGGAAAGGTGAATTTTTAGAAGTAGAAGCTCGAATTGTTTGGGTACAGACTTGAATAGTAATACAGAACTCTGCATGCTATCTTTGCAGTAGATTGCAACACCGCCCCCTTTGGCAGTTCTATCTTGGCGGAAAATCTTATAGTTAGCAATGGAGATTTCAGGGTTTTTGGTGGTTTTCCTTAGCCAGGATTCAGACACGGCTAAGACATCCGGGTTGCCGGATGTGAAAAGCAGTGAGTAAAACAAACTTAAGAAATACTCATTATAGAAATTCAGAAAACAAAACATATTTTACATAGGTTTAAAGATAAACTTCTTGTGAATCCAACCACGGTGTCAGATTTAAAAAATGCTTTACGATGAAAGCATACCTTCCGATTATTTGAGAACATAGCCCACTAGACAAATCATTACAAACAGTAACCAGCCAAGTAGAACAGTTACACAAGTCAGAAATAGAGATAAAATGAATCCCTTATCTTTGATGATCTTCATATGGTTGCACTCAGCAGACATTAATTTACTCAATAAATGTTCCTTTTGTTCGATAAAGTCTCTTTATATCCAAAAACCTCAGTTTTGTTTGCGCGTTTTCTTCAGTATTCCACAGGCTCAAACGCAGTCAAAACAGGAAGACAAAAAAATCCAAATTGTATCCGGAAAGTTCATAGAAACATGTCAAACGACGTTTATATTCAATCCTCAGGTTGTTTTTAGCCTAAATAATCGATAATATTTCAGCCGGACAATAACGTCGTCAACTTAAAAGGTAAACAATAAAGGCACGCTCTCGGTCTCTCGCATGAAAAAGCTGTGTGACACTTTAGGGTCCACTCATTCGGACTGATCTTACTTCCTCATTTTTCAGAATACAAGCCTGAAACAATTTCTAAAGACTGTTGACATCTAGTGGAAGGCATAGAAACTGCAATTTGAGTTAAGTCAATGGATACTGTAATGGCATTGAATAGAAAACTACAAAACCAACAAAGAAAAATCCATTCAGGAAGTAGTTTTCTCAGGTTTTTGCCTACCGAATCAGTTCTGTTATACTCACAGACACTATTTTAACTCTAAAGTTTTGGAAACTTTAGAGAGTTTTCTATCCAAATATACCAGTTAGATGCATATCATATCTTCTGGGCCCGAGAAGCAGGCAGTTTAATTTGGGCATGCATTTCATCCAAAATTCCGAATGCTGCCCCCTACCCTAGAGAAGTTAACATGCATGAAATCAAGGCTTTTACGGTTATAGAAGTCAACAAATGAGAGCACCTGGGGAGTGGGAGTGGAGCTAGGCACTGCAAGACCTGGATTAACCTCTACATCACCAGAGGAACAGTAAGATAAGGGTACGGCTAAATGCTATACGAACTGGCCGTCTAGCACATTCGGAACAGAAAGTAAAAGGAGCAGGTTTCTGGGCATGATAGCATAGATTCAAGGCACAGTGTACAGACAAAGGTAAGGTAGGATGTGAGTACATTGGAGGTAAACCTAGGCATTGAGTAGTGATGAGAGAGATATAGTCTCTAGAGACGTTTAAACCAGGTGATGTCATCGCATATGCAGGAGGTGGAACAACATGGTTGATTAAGCCATATTGAGCAGGGCTAGAGGCTCTACAGTGAAATAAGACAGTAATCACTAACCAGGACAGTAATGGACGAGGCATATTGATGTTAGAGAGAGGCATGCGTTGCCAAGTGAACATATGGGTCCAGTGAGTGGTTGGGCTGACTGGGGACACGGCGATTCAGACAGTTAGCAGGCCGATGCTAACACGCTAACAGTTAGCAGGCCGGGGCAGGCAAGCTAGCAGTTAGCAGAACGGGGCAGGCAAGCTAGTAGTTAGCAGATGGGTTAGCAAGCAAGCAGTTAGTAGGGGCTAGCAGTTAGCAGACCTGGGCAGGCAAGCTAGCAGTTAGCAGACCGGGGCTAGCAAGTTAGCCTATGGGGGACGTCGCGATTGGGGTAAGTCTGTTTTTGCCTCTTCGTGCGGTGACGTCGATAGACCAGTCGTGGAATTAGTAGGGTTCCATGTAGCTCTAGGTAGCTAGCGGGTTAACAGAATGGGCCTTCAGCGGGCGTCGCGCCTGAGGGATCTGTTGGAATCCGAGCAGATTATGTCGGTATTCCAGTCGTAGAGGATCGGCGGGTTCTGTTCCCCGTACTGGCAGTAGAAGGGGTCCGGATATTGTAGCCCAGGAGTGAGCCGGGAGATGGGTCTAGCATGGGCTAGCCCCAGGCTAGTTGGTGCTAGCTCCGGGACGGAAACGTTAGCCAGGAGTAGTCAACCCGGGTTGCGGTTAGCTAGCTGTGATGATCCAGATGAAAAGGTTCAGAGTTTTTGGTAGGAATTCGGGGATATGGAGAGAAAAATAGGTCCGGTATGCTCTGGTTTGAAACGCGTTGTACGAACTGGCGAGAGCTTTCCAAGCTAAAGGTTAGTTGATGACCACTAGCAGTGGTTAGCTGACTGATAGCTGGTAGCTAGTTAGCTAGCTAGCTTCAGTTGAGGTATTCCAGTTCGGAGGTAAATAGAAATACTTTAGAAAAAAAAAAATAACAGATCCACACCACATTGGGTGAGGTGGGTTGCAGGAGAGTATTTTGAAGTTGAGGTTTAGGAAAAATATTAAAAAGATCACGAAGAAAAATATATATACACATCGGACGAGACAAGACAAAGACATCTGACTACGCCATCTTAGAATCCAAAATATTTGATAAACTTCCAAATAATGTTTTACAAAGTAAAACAAGAGAAAGATCCGCTTTTGGCACAACCGCATTGGCCATCAACGGCTAGTGAAATTGGAAAGCATTTTTAGGAGAATGATTTCCACTTCATATTGTAGCCTACAATATGAGTCTCCACACATCTAGACAATTGATGGATTCAAGACAAGGTTGTTTTAGTGATCTAAGATTCTCAGTTTGTCAGTTTCAAACTAGCCTGTCATTTCGATCATTTGTGCAGTATTAAAAACGATTCTGACAAAGTCTCCAGTCATGTAAAACTATGTAGAATTTATAAAAAGGCACCAAAAAAAACTGAACCCTAGGCTACAAAAAAATATCCCCATGTGTGTAACTTCAAGTGCCTCTACTCTTCTGCTCTATGCAAATGCGATGATATGCATGCAATGCTTATCAAACACAGGCTTCCAGGGTAGGCAATTTTGGAGATTCACCATGTTTCATCGAAATGTACAGCTGTGTGTTGTCCGTGTAGCAATGAAAGTTGACATTGTGTTTCCGAATGACATCACCAGAGGTAGAATATATAGTGAAAACAATAGTGGCGCTAAACGGAACCTTGAGGAACGCCGAAAAATACAATTGATTTGTCAGAGGACAAACCATACACAGAGACGAACTGTCATATTTCTGACAGAGAAGATATAAACCAAGCCAGAACTTGTCTGTGTAGACCAATTAGGGTTTCTAATCTCTTCAAAAGAACGCAGTGATCGATAGTGTCAAAGCAGCACTAAGGTCTAGGAGCACGAGGACAGATGCAGCCTTGGTCTGACGCCATTAAAAGGTAATTTACCACCTTCACGAGTGCAGTCTCAGCGCTATGATGGGGTCTAATAGCCTACTAAAGTTTCAGCCTCCTGGCAGAGGCAACCAGGCTTTTGGCTAAAATGTCATGGTACTGGGTAAAGTTCAGAGAGGGGTAGCTCGACATTTTCTTTCTCTCTTTTATTGAGTAGGTTACCGTCCGGTTGAAATATTATCGATTATGTATGTTAAAAACAACCTGAGGATTGATTATAAAAAACGTTTGACATGTTTCTACGAACATTACGGATACTTTTTGCAATTTGTCTGCCTTTCAGGAACGGAGTGAGGCTGTGGTTTTCTGAACATAACGGGCAACCCAAATGGCATTTTTTTGTTATAAAACTAATATTTATCGAACAAAAAGAACATTTATTGTGTAACTGGGAGTCTCGTGAGTACAAACATCCGAAGATTATCAAAGGTAAGCGATTCATTTTATTGCTTTTCTGACTTTCGTGACCAAGCTAATTTAAGGCTAACTGTTTTAGCATTGACTGATACACTCCAAAACGCTTGGATTGCTTTCGCTGTAAAGCATATTTTCAAAATCTGACACGATAGGTGGATTAACAACAAGCTAAACTGTGTTTTGGTATATTTCACTTGTGATTCCATGATTACAAATATTTAAGGATTATTTTTGAATTTGGCGCTCTGCAATTCAGTGGTTGTTTTGGAAAATGATCCCTGTAATGGCGTAGCGCCAAGAAGTTTAACTAATTTACCGCCTTTTAGAAATAGCCGTGGGATGGTTTTTCAATACCGTTAAAACTATTTCATTGAAGTTTAAAAAATATATACATATTTGTAGCTACTCTTTAAGAAAATACCTGCAGTCAACTGCAGTTAGGAGATAAAGCAGATCGCATTCTTCATTTCACTAGTCACAATATTTTACATTATGAAGCTTACCGTAGTTCCCCAGAACAGTTGAGCCAGTCACGTTTGTTTGTAAATAGCACATTGGGAGAAAGCGGGAACAGGTGAGTCCAGATGTCTATTGACAGGGGTTGCGTTTTATACTGAAAGTCAGTGTTTTTTTTCTTCAATAGAGTGATCAGGGGAGTGCAACTATAGTTTTCGTTCACAGAAAGTGCAACACATTCAGCAGAGAAATTCAGCAGAGAAAAGCTTAATTTTCATCAGATGACAATGAACGCTATTTGGCTGGCAACCACACAAGTAAATGCTTACAATGAAAATGCAAGGTATTTTATGCAAAAACTATGCATGGTCATCATATTTCTAATGTTAATCATAGAAAAATGGAGACAGTATAATTTTCTAATGTTTTGCTTGAAGTTAATTTAGTATTTTATCTGCATGAGAAAAAAAAATATTCTGGGTTAACGCAGAAGTTTAACTTGCTAGTTTTCTAAGTGGCTGAATTAATAAGAGGCATCATATGGTGTTAACTTTTTGCCGTGTTTGAGAAATCTGTCCAGCTGCCACTGCTATCTTGATTTGCTTGCGTTTTTTCTCCTCTCTGTTCTCAGATAGTCTGCTCCCCCCACCCCTCTGTTCTGAGCAGATTAGGCAGGCTCGTTATCCAGGCAACTCCAGACTCCACACAGACACAGCATGTACACATGCCGTTCCAGAGCCAGTACGGTTCTTCCTTCATGCTTCAAAATGAAGTTCATTTGCACAATGTATCTCATTAACTTCTTATGGCTGGGGGGCAGTATTGAGTAGCTTGGATGAATAACGTGCCCAGAGTAAACTGCCTGCTATTCAGGCCCAGAAGCTAAGATATGCATAGTATTAGTAGTATTATTAGTTGATTTGGATAGAAACCACTCTAAAGTTTCTAAAACTGTTTGAATGATGTCTGTCAGTATAACAGAACTCATATGGCAGGCAAAAAAACTGAGAGAAAAATCCAACCAGGAAGTGGGAAATCTGAGGTTTGTAGTTTTTCAACTCTTTGCCTATCCAATATAGAGTGGAAATATGGTCCGATTGCACTTCCTAAGGCTTCCACTAGATGTCAACAGTCTTTAGAACCTTGTTTCAGGCTTCTACTGTAAAGGAGGAGAGAATAAGAGCTTATTGAGTAAGGGGTCTGCCAGAAGGCCATGAGCTCATTCAGGAATTCTCCGGTTGAAACATTATTGAAGATTTATGTTAAAAACATCCTAAAGATTGATTATATACATCGTTGACATGTTTCTACAAACTGTAATGGAATTTTTTTACTTTTCGCCTGGCCTGCGCATCATGAATTTGGATTTTTGACCTAAATGCGCGAACAAAAAGGAGGTATTTAGACATCAATTATGGACTTTATCGAACAAAACAAACATTTATTGTGGAACTGGGATTCCTGGGAGTGCATTCTGATGAAGATCATCAAAGGTAAGTGAATATTTATAATGCTATTTCTGACTTCAGTTGACTCTACAACATGGCGGGTGCCTGTATGGTTTTTGTGTCTGAGCGCCGTACTCAGATAATTGCATGGTGTGCTTTTTACGCAAAGTTTTTTTGAAATCTGACACAGCGGTTACATTAAGGAGAAGTTTATCTAAAGTTCCATGTATAACACCTGTATCTCTTATCAATGTTTATTATGAGTATTTCTGTAAATTGATGTGGCTCTCCTCAAAATCACTGGATGTTTTGGGGGCAAAACATTACTGAACATAACGCGCCAATGTAAACTAAGATTTTTGGATATAAATATGAACTTTATTGAACAAAACATACATGTATTGTGTAACATGAAGTCCTATGAGTGTCATCTGATGTAGATCATCAAAGGTTAGGGATTCATTGTATCTCTATTTCTGCTTTTTGACTCATCTCTTTTGCTGAAAAAATGGCTGTGTTTTTCTGTGACTAGGTACTGACCTAACATAATCAGATCGTGTGCCCGTCTTTGCAATTTGTTTATTTTCGTTTACACTCGTTAGCATATTTAACTAGCAGTCTCCATGGAACTTCACTATTACTTGTGCCCAATGGCCTTTTTGTTTTTTTGCGCACCATGTGTACTAAGCCGGTAATACCGTAAATCCCGGGATGAGAGAAGGACGGAACGATATGAAAACCCGCTGTCCCTCTCATTGGTACCTTTTCGGCACACTGATTCAATGGAGATATCCAATATGTAATTAATCCCCATTTTGTTTCCTGCCAGTAAAAATGTAATGTAGCCTTGATCTGAAATTACTGCATGAGTATTGAGCAAGCAAAATAGTGGAAACTCCATCTAGCCAATCAGAAGGCTGAGTGGAGTCATTATCAGCAGTCCGATTATAGGATCAGTTTAGCCTTTTAGGTCATAATGAATAAGATTACATGGGCAGAGGGCCCTGATCGTAGAGCAGCACTGCTACTTTCAGTCGCTTGATAGATACGGAACCAGATTTTAGACCGCTAAAGACATGAGGTTGGAGTTTAAGGGACATACTCCGATGATCTTGCTCCTCTGCTCCACATCCTCCCACATTGAGTGGACGCTGTAGCAGCACATGTACTTCCCCTCACGGCCTTGTTGCCTCATCCGCACCAGACACATCCTACAGAGGAGAAAACAAAGAGAGTTAACACTATACCTGACAGGGACGGACAGACTCTTGCCCTGAAGGGCCAAATCCCAACTTGAGATACACATCCATACCTAGGAAGTTGAAATCCTCTACTTATGTCATGAATGATTTATTTAAGTTACAGTCACACGTTTGTTTCAAGTTACAATTTGTCATTTGGCATCTTATCTACACAGTGCTGCTCTTACAGTGGTTCCTCCTTTAACCTGTTTGGGCTGCAGGGGCAGTATTGAGTAGCCAGATAACAGGTGCCCATTTCAAACGGTCTCGTACTCAATTCTTGCTCGTACAATATGCATATTATTATTACTATTGGATAGAAAACACTCCAGTATCTAAAACCGTTTGAATTATATCTGTGAGTCAAACAGAACTCATTTGGCACAAACTTCCTGACCAGGAAGTGGAAAGTCTGAAATGGGGGCTCTGTTCTACTTCCTGCCTATAAATGGGCATGATACGTAAGAGTATACGTGCACTTCATAGACCTTCCCCTGGATGTCAAGAGGCGGTGAGAGAAGAAATTTAGTGTTTATCTTGGTCTGAAGTGGAATACAGGCTCTTTGTATGACGTGTCCGCCCATTTCCTGTTTTCTGGAGGCGCGAAAGGGTACTTGGATTTGCCTTCTGTTTAGCTGCCGTTATGGACGACTAATATCTCCGGCTTTAATTTTATTTGATACATGTGACCATATCATCGTAAAGTATGTTTTATCAATATAGTTTCATCAGAATATTGAAAATTTTTCGGGAGTTTTGCCGTGTTCCGTTCTCTTCCGTTTGACATGGAGAGCTTTGTGCCAATAGGCTAGCGCGCTTGCTAATTCAAGAGGGAAAATGAACGTTCTAATTCCAAACAACGATTGTTCTTGACAAAGGACACCTTGTCCAACATTCTGATGGAAGATCAGCAAAAGTAAGAAACATTTTATGATGCTATTTCATATATCTGTCGTGAATGTGAACTAGTCGTCGGCACCCAACGTTTGGGTACTCAGCTATACCGAAGCTGGATGTCGTAATGAAGTTATTTTTTAGAATTCTAACACTGCGATTTCATTAAGAACTAATGGATCTATCATTTCCTATACAACATGTATTTTTTAGTTATGTTTATGAATAGCTATTTGGTCAGAATATGTGTGTCAGAAAACGTGAAAAATATCGTTGCTGTTTAGACGTTGTGGAAAAAGTAGCTAAGTTAGCACAATGTGTAACCACTGATTTCAGCTCTAAATATGCACATTTTCGAACAAAACAAAAGTGTATGTATAACCTGATGTTATAGGACTGTCATCTGATGAAGAATATCAAGGTTAGTCAAAAATGATATATCTTTTGCTTGTTTGTTACGATCGCTAACCTTTTGCTACTGGGAAATGGCATGTCTTTCTGGCTATTGTGGTAATTAGTAATTAGGTATTTGACGTTGGTGTCTGTAATTATTATGGCTGCTTTCGGTGCAATTTCTGATTGTAGCTGCAATGTAAACTATGATTTATACCTGAAATATGCACATTTACGAACCAAACATAGATTTATTGAATAACATGTTATAAGACTGTCATCTGATGAAGTTGTTTGTTGGTAGTTTGGTTGGTTCTTGGTTAGTTAGGTTGGCTTTGTGCATGCTACCTGTGCTGTGAAAAATGTCTGTCCTTCTTTGTATTTGGTGGTGAGCTAACATAAATATACGTGCTGTTTTCGCTGTAAAACATTTAAAAAATCGGACATGTTGACTGGATTCACAAGATGTGTATCTTTCATTTGCTGTATTGGACTTGTTAACCTGTTGGGGATGGGGGCGCTGTTTAGACTACTTATGCTAATTTGGCTAATTTTTTAAACGGCTTCCCACAAAATCCTTGATCGTACAATATGCATATTATTATTATTATTGGATAGAAAACAGTCTATAGTTTCTATAGGAGTTGAAATTTTGTCTCTAAGTGGAACAGAGCCCATTCTACAGCAATTTCCCTGACATGGAGTCAGATTTGAGAAATGTTGGCCACTCTTCTGAAGTCATTTAAAAGGGCACTGTCGTTGCTATGACTATACGGACACTTCTTACGTCTTCCCCTGGATGCCTTTACGTGATGACGATTCCAACGGGGTCGATTGCACGTTCACAGGCCCTACAAATGAAAAAACCCTGAAGCTAGTCATTCTTTGGGAGCTGCGTCATGAGCAAAGTGGACACCGGCGCGCACCTGTTCCAAGCGTTAGTTTAGCCTGTTATATTTCTCCGGTCATCTTTTCACTCGTTATAGGAGTTAAAAACATCATAAGGTAGTTAATTTAAAGCGTTTTATAGCAATTTATATCCGTTTAGTGCGATTTTGGGACATTTATTTTTGCAACGATGTGAAAAGTTGGGCACGCTTTTCAGTTCATCCCGAACGCAGTTGACTTTTCCACATGGCAAGAGGACAGCTTTCCACCAAAAGACGATTTCTCCCAAGAAAGGATCCTTTGCCCAAGATACTGATGGAAGAACAGCTCAAGGTAGGACATTTTTATTATGATAAATCGTGTTTCTGTCGAAACATTTTAGTGGCTTAGGACGCCATGTTTTTTGACGTAGCTTCGCTTGGCGCAAACTGTATTGAAAAGTAAGGATAAATTAAAAAATGTAATAACGCAATTGTATTAAGAATTAAATTGTCTATCAATCCCTGTCCACCCTATATTTTTTAGTCACGTTTATGAGTATTTATGTATAAGAGTAGATCACTGTCTAAGTGGCGCAAGGACAAATTCTGACCAGCTGAGTTACATTTCACATTGTCTAACCATGATTTTGGTGGCTAAATATAAACATTTTCGATCAAACTGTATATGCATGTTGTAATGTGATGTTACAGGAGTGTCATCGGAAGAATTCTGAGAAGGTTAGTGAAAAAATTAATATATTTTTGGCGATGTTGACGTTATCGCCCACTTTGGCTAGAATCAATGCTGGGCTGCTATGTGCTATGTGCTATGCTAATATAACGATTTATTGTGTTTTCGCTGTAAGACACTTAGAAAATCTGAAATATTGTCTGTATTCACAGGATCTGTGTCTTTCGATTCGTGTATGCTGTGTATTTTTACGAAATGTTTGATGATTAGTAGTTAGGTAAACACGTTGCTCATTGTAATTATTCTAGTCCATTTGTGATGGTGGGTGCAATTGTAAACTATGCCATATACCTGAAATATGCACTTTTTTCTAACAAAACCTATCCCATACCATAAATATGTTATCAGACTGTCATCTAATGAGTTTTTTTGTTGGTTAGGGGCTATAAATATCTTAGTTTAGCCGAATTGGTGATGGCTACTGGTGTTGGTGGACAAATAAAAGATGGTGGATTATGCTAATGTGTTTTTAGGTAATAGATGTACATCTTTACATATTGTGTCTTCCCTGTAAAACATTTTAAAAATCGGAAATGTTGACTGGATTCACAAGATCTGTGTCTTTCATTAGCTGTATTGGACTTTAATGTGTGAAAGTTAAATATTTTAAAAAAATATTTTTTTTGAATTTCGCGGCACTGGTTTTTCAGTGGGGGGGGGGGGGGTGTGCCGCTAGCGCCACGCTGATCCTAGACAGGTTAATGTGTGAAAGTGAAATATTTCAAAAAAATATTATTTGAATTTCGCGCTCTGCCTTTTCAGTGGAATGTGGGAGGAGTTCCGCTAGCGGAACGCCTGGGCGAGACAGGTTAATGTTTTAGGGACTCCTGAGAACCAGCAAACCAGGCTGTCGTCTTGTGAAACAGTGTATGTAAAGAATCTAGCTAGGTAAAGCATTTACTGCAAATTGAATGTACAATTGTGTAAGCGTGCATTGCTTATCTTCTTATGGCTGCAGGGTGAATATTGAAAAACTGGAAAATATGTGCACATTTTCAAACGGCCTCTTAAGAAATTTTTGCTCTTACAATATGCATATATTTACTACTATTGGATAGAAAACAGTCTCTAGTTTCTAAAAACGTTTGAATTATTTCTCTAAGTGGAACATAACTATTTTTACAGCCCATTTCCTATCCGGAATTGAGATTTCCAAATGCGAGGTCTCTCTTTAAGAGCTTGTCTATAAAAGGGCATTTCACTTAGGACTGTAGAAACACGTCATACGCCTTCCTCTGGGTGTAATGCGGTGAGAGAAAGTGAGAGCAGAAAGCAGTTGAATATCTCATCCAGGGACTGAACACAACATCTTTGAGTGAGACCTGCGCACTTAAAAAAAAATTCTGGTCACGAAGTAGAATATGGACTTGGCTCATGGAAAACGCTCGTTAAAGGTGATTATGAGCTCTGGCTACGATATTATTTGATACATGTCACAAAATCATCCTAAAGTATGTTTTTTCAATATAGTTTAATTATATTATTGAAATTTATTCTGGACTTTAGACGTGATGTGACGCAAGAATTGTTTGAAGAAAGAGAGATTAGCGCCGCACGGCCAGTGTGCTTGCTAATACAAGAGGGAAATAGTTCGTTCTGGAACCCAAACAAAGACTGTACTGGACAATGGACCCCTTTACAACATTCTGATGGAATATCAACAAAGATAAGGACCCAATTTGGGATGCTTTTTCATATATCTGTCGAACTGTGCTATGCTACCGTTTGACTAGAATCAATGCTGCCGTATGCTAGCTAATGTAGTAAGCTAATATAACGATATATTGTGTTTTCGCTGTAAAACATTCAAAAATCTGAAATATTGGCTCTATTCACACGATCTTTGTCTTTCATTAGCTATCCACCATATATTTTTCTGAAATGTTGTTGAGGTGTAATTAGTAGTTGACGTTGGTGTCTGTATTTTCTCTGGCTACTCCCGTGCGATTTCAGACTGTAGCTATGATGGGAGCAGTAATGTAAAACTGATTTATAGCTAAAATATGCACATTTTATGAACAAAACATAGATTTATTGTGTAACATGTTATAGGACTGTCATCTGAGGTGGTTTTTTCTAGGTTGTTTAGGTTGGTTCTAGGTTAGTTAGGTTGGCTTGTGCATGCTACTTGAATCCTACTTGTGCTGTGAAAAATGTCTGTCCTCTTTTTTATTTGGTGGTGAGCTAACATAAATATATGTGGTGTTTTCTCTGTAAAACATTTAAAAAATCGGACATGTTGGCTGGATTGACAAGATGTTTATCTTTCAAATGTTGTATTGGACTTGTTAATGTGTGAAAGTTAAATATTTAAAAAAAATAGATTTTGAATTTCGCGCCCTGCACCTGAGCTGGATGTTGTCATAAGTGTACCGGTGACGGGCTGCCCCCCTAACAGGTTATATTTGCCATACAATGCAGCTGAAGTTACATAGCTAGCTAACTATTTACTTGCTTATTGTATAGTGGAGGATACAAATAACTGTATGCCTATGGATGTGTAGCTAGCTACAGTATGTAGCCGATCTATGTATGGACCCTAAAACGTTTGGTATGAATATTAGTTCAGAACCTATGAACCTTAGCTATCATAGCTGGTGTATCAACTTCAAGTCTGAATGGCATTAATGAAGCCTATTGATTGAGTAGAATATAATAAATGCATTATGCCAAGGATGCAAGTCCTAAATACATGTTTCTTTACCACACATGAGATACCCACATTGTAGCATGTACATTGAATATATTCACTGATCATGTAATCTTCCTTGACAAATAAAGTTGCGGTTCCATTCTTTGAATGATGCTGGTGTCTACGTGTATGTATTACAATTATACACTTCAACAGTGTTTACCACTCCTGCTCCTGGAACATCAATGATTACACATTGTAACTATGCAAAAGACAAGAAACATGATTTAAGTAAAGGCTGATTTGTAATACATATATACAGAAAAAAAACAGTACACTACACTTCCTATGCATATCTAACTCCCTTCATCTACATTAATCTGAGGACACAGGATAGGTGGAGTATTTCAATGAGATACTTAATTTCAACCAGTGGAAAATGTGAAACACTTTATTGAAAGTTCATTATCCAGGTGTTATAAATACATAATACTTGCAATATAAATACTATAATATTATAAATACAAGTTCAATCTGTACTTCAATGCACATATGCTGTGCCTTATAAAAAAAGAGGAACAAAGAGGAGGTGGGGAGAGAGGTGTAGAAGACATAGAGATAAGAACAGAGGAGGAGGGAAGACGTCAAATAATTAACGAATTACAGTGCTACCCTAAAATTCTCTCAGTTCATCACAATTACATAGTGTCCATAGCGGTGTCTCCTAAACAGCCTTGGGCCCCCAGTTAGCCTGAAGCTTAGCTTAATTAACTTCTTGCGAATATAGGGGGTGCTGTTTCGACTTAGCATAAGTTGGTCTCCAGATTAAACTGCCTAGTACTCAATTCTTGCTCGTACAATATGCATATTATTATTATTATTGGATAGAAAACACTCTCTAGTTTCTATAGCTGTTGGAATTATGTCTCTGAGTGAAACAGGACTCATTCTACAGCACTTTTCATGACAGGGAGTGAGATATCAGAAATCTTGGCCCCTGTTCCCAGGTAAGTTGTAATGTCCCTGTGAATGCTATGGGGATACAAACACTGCGTACGCCTTCCTCTAGATGTCAGTAAGTGGTGACAATTTGAATGGAGTCGATTGCGCAATCAGGGCCTGTATAAAAGACCAAAGAGCGGAAGTACATTTATTTTCCTCCCTGCGCCTGACGCACGATGGACGTCGGACTGGCCTCCTTCCAAGCTGTTGTTTAGCCAGTAATATATCTCCGGTCATGTTTTTACTCGTTATAGGTGTTAAAAACTTCATAAGGTAGTTAATTTAAACCGTTTTATAGCAATTTATATCCGTTTAGTGCGATTTTCTGGCATTTCTTTGTGACGCATCTCCAAGAGTTGGGCACTTTTCCAGTACATGCCGAACGTTAGTGGCCATTTCGACGTTCCACTTAGAAAATCTGAAATATTGTCTGGATTCACAGGATCTGTGTCTTTCAATTACTGTACGCTGTGTATTTTTAAGAAATGTTTTATGATTAGTAATTAGGTAATACACGTTGCTCTCTGTATTTATTCTAGTCGAGTTGTGATGGTGGGTGCAATTGTAAACTATGATTTCTACCTGAAATATGCACATTTTTCTAACAAAACCTATCCTATACAATAAATATGTTATCAGACTGTCATCTGATGAGGGTTTTTCTTGGTTAGTGGCTATCAATATCTTTATTTGGCCGAATTGGTGATAGCTACTGGTGGAGAGAAAAAATGGTGGACAAAGAAAAATGGTGTCTTTTGCTAACGTAGTTAGCTAATAGATTTACATATTGTGTCTTCCCTGTAAAACATTTTACAAATCAGAAATGATTGCTGGATTCACAAGAAGTGGATCTTTCATCTGGTATCTTGGACTTGTGATTGAATGATATTTAGATGCTACTATTTACTTGTGACGCTATGCTAGCTATGCTATTCAGCTTTTTTACTGGTGGGGGAGGTGGGGGGTGCTCCCGGATCCGGGTTTCTGAGGCGGTAGAAGTTAACAAACCTCCAGACGAGCTTCAATGCCATACAACTCTCCTTCCATGGCCTCCAACTGCTCTTAAATGCAAGTAAAACTAAATGCATGCTATTCAACCGATCACTGCTCGCACCTGCTCGCCCGTCCAGCATCACTACTCTGGACGGCTCTGACTTAGAATACGTGGACAACTACAAATACCTAGGTGTCTGGTTAGACTGTAAACTCTCCTTCCAGACTCACATTAAGCATCTCCAATCCAAAATTAAATCTAGAATTGGCTTCCTATGTCGCAACAAAGTTTCCTTCACTCAAGCTGCCAAACATACCCTCGTATAACTGACCATCCTACCGATCCTCGACTTCGGTGATGTCATCTATAAAATAGCCCCCAACACTCTGCTCAACAAACTGGATGCAGTCTATCACAGTGCCATCCGTTTTGTCATCATAGCCCCATACACTACCCACCATTGCGACCTGTACGCTCTCGTTGGTTGGCCCTCGCTTCATACTCGTCGCCAAGCCCACTGGCTACAGATTATTTACAAGTCTCTGCTAGGTAAAGCCCCGCCTTATCTCAGCTAACTGGTCGCCATAGCAGCACCCACTCGTAGCACGCACTCCAGCAGGTATATCTCACTGGTCACCCCCAAAGCCAATTCCTCCTTTGGTCGTCTTTCCTTCCAGTTCTCTGCTGCCAATGACTGGAACGAACTGCTAAAATCTCTGAAGCTGGAGACTCATATCTCCCTCAGTAGCTTTAAGCGCCCGCTGTCAGAGCAGCTCACAGATCACTGCACCTGTACATAGCCCATCTGTAAACAGCCCATCTATCTATCTACCTACCTCATCCCCATACTGTATTTATCTTGCTCCTTTGCACCCCAGTATCTCTACTTGCACATTCATCTTCTGCACATCTACCATTCCAGTGTGTAATTGCTATATTGTAATTACTTCACCACCATGGCCTATTTATTGCCTTAACTCCCTTATCTTACCTCATTTGCACTCACTGTATATATATACTTTTTGTTTTCTTTTGTTCTACTGTATTATTGACTGTTTTGTTTATTTCATGTGTAACTCTGTGTTGTTGTATGTGTCGAATTGCTATGCTTTATCTTGGCCAGGTCGCAGTTGCAAATGAGAACTTGTTCTCAACTAGCCTACCTGGTTAAATAAAGGTGTGAAAAAATATATATATAAGTAAGACAATAATGCTAATCTTTCTATCTGCTTTTTCACATTACGTTTTTTTGGAGGTACAGCGGAATTAACAAATAGGCCATAATTACAATTATCGAATTAACTTTGATCATTTTATTCGAATTTTTACATTGCCAAAAGTGAAAATTAGTTTTCATGCCACAAGGTACCAGATCCGGCCAAATAGGTTCTGGAACGAAACAGACCAAAATGGAGAGTTCCGTCAGGATCCGGCTCAAATTAAGCACTGGGTAACATCTCTCCTTCATAGCGCCATCCTGAAACATGAAGCAGCTTTGTGCGACCTGTGTTTAGGCCTACACTATTGTACATGGAAGTTCCATATCACGCCAGGAACACCTTAAGTCAAAGATCTCCATGCTTTAGTCACCCAAACATGCCTGGTTAAAACCTGTTTTCCGTGGAGGATGTAGACGCCCGTTGACTTTACCTCATTCTTGACGCCAGTGGGGGAATGAGAACTCAAACGGTAAAGATTGAAGATGACTGCAGGAGCTGGGCCCTCGCTGGAAGCTCAGTCCTTTGCCTTCTCCCAGATATTAACCACTCCTGAGCCCTGGCTGCCCGAGGCCTGCGTGGCAGTGCCCCAATCTGGCCTCATTTTCCTGGTCTTCCACCCAACAGGCCTGAGGGCACCACGGGGGCAAGCCCATATAACTCCAGAAGAGAGGGTTCCTAGAATGAAGGGACCCCTTGTTAACACTGTGGGGAACATGGCACTGAGCGAATGGCTTTGCCGATGCATATTCTGTTCTTTACCTGGATAATGGAGCTACAGACTAGTACAAGGCTGACACACACAGGCTGTTTTGTAGAAGCAGAGCTTCTTTTTGTTTTGGATTCAGACTTAGGGATGAGCCTACTGCATATGTTTGTAATCATCCACACTGCCAGATATATTACAGCCTCTCACTGCTAAAACCCATGCAGTTGCTTCAGATCTAATGTTACTAAAACAAAGGAAAAACCCTTGCCGGGCTCTCCTCCATATGTGAAGCACCATATGTAGAGCACAGCAAAGCTAGTTTCAGGTAGGCTGGTGTTTGGGAGGCGGGAGTTGGGGGATTTATATCTGAGCAATAACAAAGTGAGATATGACACTCATTTCAAGCGAAAGGGCACCGGCAGGGCCTTCCCCTGCGCTCTCTGGGGTGATTAGTGAAGCATATTAAATATCTTGCTTAAAGGGGCTGTGTCAGCCAAAACAGTTGTAGAAAAACGCTGCCAGATGTGGGTGATTATGCGCAGGTCCCCAATTATGCACAGGTGCATGACCTCACGCCATGCTGATAGCCAACACAGACATGGATGGAAGCCCTTAAACTGATTTTTAGTAAAAAAGATCCCAAAAAATTCTCCAAAAAGACCAGGGCCTGTATCCAGTAAGTGTCTCAGAGTAGGAAATTGGTTATAATTGCTGAGAATAGAGACATTTTCTGGGTAAAAATGAAAGCTATGCAGTATGAATCCTTTAGTCCCACCTAGTCGACAGATATTTAGTAGACCTGATGAGCTGTCCTAACCAATTAAGAGTAACCAGCAGGTGTCTTAATAATATGAAAATGCAGTGGTTATTCAAATAATGTTTTGATATTTCTATATGATCAATCCATGCAACGCTAGCTCTTGTGCTTTTGAAAGTGATGAGGCCTGTTTCACATGATATGCCTAAATACTTATAACTACGAGGATAATAAATAATCACGTTTTTCTTTAAATTATTTAGTTACCTACATCATGTTAAAAACTTCTTGCGGATCAGTGGGACGCCAGCGTCCCATTTCGACAACTTCCGGTGAAATTGCAGAGCGCAAAATCCAAATCACAGAATTAGTCATATTTAACATTCTTGAAAATGAAAGTGTCATACATCAGTTAAAAGCTTAACTTCTTGTTAATTCAGCCGCTGTGTCAGATTTCAAAAAGGCTTTACGGCAAAAGCACACAATGCGATTATCTGAGGACAGCGCCCAGCACACAAAAGCATTAAAAACATTTTCCATCCAGACAGATGCGCCACAAGTCAGAAATAGCAATAAAATAAATAATTAACCTTTGAAGATCTTCTTCTGTTGGCACTCCAAAAGGTAAAACTTAAAAATAAAGGAGAGCCGCACACTCTAGGAGCTCAGATGCAAAAATATTTAATTTACCAACGTTTCGACAGGCAAGCTGTCTTCGTCAGGGTACAATCACAGACACTGCGGGATGACTCGTTTATATATAGTGTCAAGACACACAGGTGTCTGTAATCACGGCCAAGAGTGGCCTAATATCATTGGTTAATTTCTCAAATATTAAAATGGCATAGAAAGAGCAGCATACAAAAAATACAAATGGATTGCATACGATCATAGACTCACTTAAGACCACACAAGCCTACAAACAACCACAATGGCAAAGTCACAACAATCACAAGACCTCCAGGGCGCCCTATGGTAGCGGGCATTGATACAGTAACGGCCCCTCTATCTACTTTTGTTGACTTTTTTATTAGACCACTCGCAGAACAGCTCCCCTCATTTGTAAAGGACACCAGCAGTATGATCTCTGTCATAGAATCTCTTGATCCTCTCCCTGAGAATACCTTGTTAGTTACTTTTGATGTTGAGTCGTTATACACAAATATTCCTCACGAGGGCGGTATTGAAGCTATGGAACATTTTCTACTGCAACGTGACCCTAATAAACTACCTTCCAGTGAATGCATTATAACATTGGCTGAAATAGTACTTACACACAACTATTTCATGTTTCTAAATTATTTCTTTATTCAGACGAAGGGTACTGCTATGGGATCCCCCATGGCTCCTAACTATGCTAATTTGTATGTGGGTTACATGGAGAAACAGTCTATTTTCAATCCTCTCAAAAACATTTTCTTGCCTAACATCATTATTTGGAAACGGAATATTGATGATATTTTTGTTCTATGGAGGGGTGATGCAAAACAGCTCGAGGCGTTCCATGCTTTTCTTAACTCCTGTTCTGAGCACCTGAGATTTACTATGCAATCTGATACACGTCAAATCAGTTTTCTTGATCTTCTGATCTTGTGTGAAAATAATGTTCTATACACTGATCTTTACAGGAAACCTACTGATCTAACAGTTTGTTGAGGGCTGATAGTTGTCACCCACTTCCCTTGAAAAATAGTTTGCCCTACAACCAATTCTGTCGAATCAAAAGAATTTGCAAAAAACAATCAGATTTCGACAGAAATATGGCTGAGTCGCAAAGAAAGTTCAAGGAGAGGGGGTACAAAAATGATCAGATTAATATTGCCATTGAGAAAATTCAAAACAAAACGAGACATGACCTTTTTCAAGGGCAGTCTCGCAAAAAGACGCATTCTTGTATTCTAACTACCCGCTATTCAAAGCGTTCTGAACAAATTAAGGGAATCATTCACAAACATTGGCACATTCTAAAATCTGATGATAGTCTCGGTAATGTGTTTTCAGACCTTCCCTTGGTTGTGTTTTCGCTGGGCAGAAATCTCAGAGACCAATTGGTACACTCTGATTTGCCACCCAAGATGTTCCTGAACAACGTCTATTTGCGCCCCTACTGGATGGAAATTATAAGTGTAATGGCTGTGCTCAATGCAATGGCACTTATAAATGCAGATCCTTCAAACACCCACAAACAGGGAAATCGATCCCAATCAAAGGTATTATTACGTGCTCCACTAAGGCAGTTATTTATCTTATAACTTGTCCTCGTGGTAAAAATTATGTGGGTAAAACAAAGCGTGAATTAAAAGTACGTATCTCAGAGCATCGTAGCACCATTAGGTGCCAAAACTTGACCTACCCAGTTGCGGCCCACTTTTTGGAGGCAGGCCACTCGATTTCGTCTCTGCGTTATATTGGCATCGAACATGTCACCCTCCCTAGGAGAGGGGGTGACCTTGATAATTTATTGTTAAAACGTGAGGCTGCTTGGATCTTTAACTTAAAGACCCTTGCTCCCTTCGGTCTCAACGTGGACTTTGATCTGAAGCCATTCTTGTGATTGTTGTGACTTTGCCATTGTGGTTGTTTGTAGGCTTGTGTGGTCTTAAGTGAGTCTATGATCGTATGCTATCCATTTCTATTTATTGTATGCTGCTCTTTCTATGCCATTTTAATATTTGAGAAATTAACCAATGATATTAGGCCACTCTTGGCCATGATTACAGACACCTGTGTGTTTTGACACTATATATAAACGAGTCATCCCACAGTGTCTGTGCTTGTACCCTGATGAAGACAGCTTGCCTGTCGAAACGTTGGTAAATTAAATATTTTTGCATCTGAGCTCCTAGAGTGTGCGGCTCTCCTTTATTTTTAAGTTTTCTTCTCCGCTAGCCAGCACCTCGCCTAAATAGGTGTGCGTTTCTTTTTCTTCTAGATGGCACTCCAAAAGGTCCCAGCTACATCACAAATGGTCATTTTGTTCGATAACGTCCTTCTTTATATCCCCAAAAACTCAGTTTAGCTGGTGCGCTTCATTCAATAATCCACCGGTTTCCCTCTTTCAAAATGCATACAAAATGAATCCCAAACGTTACTAATAAACTTCTCCAAACAAGTCAAACAATGTTTATAATCAAACATCAGGTACCCTAATATGTAAATAAACGATTAAAAATGAAGGCAGAAAATTGTTATTGTCATTGCAGGAGATAAACAACAAAGTACACACATTCGCCAGTACGCGTAACAAACACTACAGCAAAAATGGGAGCCACTTAGAAAAACTACAAATTCTAGCTCATTTTTCCAAAAACAAGTCTAAAACTCTTTCTAAAGACTGTTGACATCTAGTGGAAGCCCTAGGAACTGCAATCTGGGAGGCTTTCCCTTCATATTAAAAATGACAGCCATTGGAATCAATGGTGGGCTGAATTTTTTTTTTCTGGATGGTTTGTCCTTGGGTTTTCACCTGCCCTATCAGTCCTGCTATACTCAGACATGATTTTAACAGTTTCAGAACCGTTATAGTGTTCTCTATCCAAATCTACCAATTATATGCATATCCTAGCTTCTGGGCTTGAGTAACAGGCAGTTTACTTTGGGCACGCTTGTCATCCAGATATCAAAATACTGCCCCCTAGCCCAACAAAGTTATTTAAAGTTATCCCTTTGGAGCGCAACATCACGTTGTTAAACAAGATGCCTATATTGGGCATGTCTATGTTGGGCAATTTAAGCCATCTTTGAGTTTCGATTATAATGATAGATCTTTGAAACGTTGTATGCAACATTATCGGCAAGTGACTTCATGCCTACTCTGCTGCCAAAGTGATTTAGAGTTGTTGACGTGTGTGTAGATATAACGGTAATATTGTCAAATCCACATTTAACAACCATCAGAATTGGTTCAAGAAAAAGTTTATGCATGCCAACATATTAGGAAATAATTAAGTGTAAGCAAAGTGATCGTGTCAGGTGAAAATGATCTCAAACGTTTTACCATTGCAACAATTGATGTACAGTCACATTCACTATGGTTATCTGAAGCATGCTATAGAGTTCACAGCTGGCGATGTCTCTTCACATTTGGTTATTCCCCATTATTTGCAACAATGTCAATGAGCGTCAGCACTATCTTTCCTTTGCGTTACCTCAAACTGTCATGATTACCAGCTGAAAAACTTTTATGAGTTGATTCTACTCCTGGGTAGTGTCTTAACGCCATCCTAAAACCTACTCTGAGCTGGGAGTTTTTTGTTGTTGTCATAAAACACACTAGTGCAGTACAGCTGTTTTTCACAGCATTGCAACCACCTTTGAAAATATATGGATAATTTGACATTTTTTTATATTGTATTATACCAGCATTTCTTTAGAAAGTTTACACACATATTAGTATGTTGAAAGCTATATTTAAAGAAATACACCTTTAATCAAAAAACAAATATGTAATTAGAATTACTCAATAGAATCTGAAAAACTTAAATTGGTGTCTTATGCTGACTAACGGGTTTGATACAGAGTGCTGGTGACCCCTTACTACACCCACCATATTCACTGCAATATACTATATGAATTACATATTGGCTTGTAGAGGAAAAAAATATTCTACATGCTGAGGTAAAAGTGATGTTGAGAATACTCAGTAGGGACTGTAGAATCTATATATGGTGTTATTTATTGGGGGACTTATGTCTAAATACCCAGCAGCCCTTTCTACCCCACCCACTCCATTGGTCCCAATGCAATACACCGTGGGCCTATAAATGACGTACAGTGCTTTCGGATTCAGACCCATTGTAACGGATTTCCTCCTCCTCTTCATCCGAAGAGGAGGAGCAGGGATTCGACCAAAACGCAGCGTTGTGAAATGACATAATGATTTATTTCCAGACGAAGACGAACACGGAAAACACTTGGAGAATTACAAAAAACAACAAACGACGATGTAGACAGACCTGGACATGGAACTTACATAAAACACGAAGAACGCATGAAACAGGTACAGACTACATAAACGAACGAACAAACCGAAACAGTCCCGTATGGTGCGACAAACACAGACACAGGAGACAACCACCCACCACAATCAAAGTGAAAACACCTACCTTAATATGGCTCTCAATCAGAGGAAATGAAAACCACCTGCCTCTAATTGAGAGCCATATCAGGTCACCCTGTAACCAACATAGAAACACATAACATAGACTACCCACCCAAACTCACGCCCTGACCGTCAAACACATACAAAAGAACAGAAAACCGGTCAGGAACGTGACACCCATTGACTTTTTCCACGTTTTGTTACGTTACAGCCTTCTTCTAAAATGGATTAAATAAATAAAAATCCTCAGCAATCTACACACAATACCCAGTAATGACAAAACGAAAACAGGTTTTAAGAAATGTTTGCAAATTTATAAAAAAGAAATACAGAAACACCTTATGTAAATAAGTATTCAGCCCCTTTGCTATGAGACTCCGAAATTGAGCTCAGGTGAATCCTGTTTCCATTGATCATCCTTGAGATGTTTCTACAACATGATTGGAATCCACCAGTGGTAAATCAATTTGATTGGACATGATTTGGAAAGGTACACACCTGTCTATATAAGGTCCCACTGTTGACAGAGCATGTCAAGGCAAAAAACCAGGCCATGAGGTCGAAGGAATTGTCCTTTGATCTCCGAGATAGGATTGTGTCGAGGCACAGATCTGGGGAAGGGAACCACATTTAAAGAACACAGTGGCCTCCATCATTCTTATATGGAAGATGTTTTGAACCTCCAAGACTTTTCCTAGAGCTGGCCAAACTGAGCAATCTGGGGAGAAGGGCCTTGGTCAAGGAGGTGACCAAGAACGTAATGGCACTCTGACAGAGCTCTAGAGTTCCTCGGTGGAGATGGGAGAACCTTCCAGAAGGACAACCATCTCTGCAGCACTCCACCAATCAGGCCTTAATTGTAGAGTGGCTAGACAGAAGCAACTCCTGAGTAAAAGGCACTTGACAGCACGCTTGGAGTTTGACAAAAGGCACCTAAAGACTCTCAGACCATGAGAAAGAAGATTCTCTGGTCTGATGACACCAAAATTGAACTCTTTAGCCTGAATGCCAAGCGTCACATCTGGAGGAAACCTGGCACCATCCCTACGGTGAAGCATGGTGGTGGCAGCATCATGCTGTGGGGATGTTTTTCAACGGCGGAGACTGGGAGACTAGTCAGGATCGAGGCTTGAACCCGATCGAACATCTCTCGAGAGACCTGAAAATAGCTGTGCAGCCACACCTCCATCCAACCTGACAGCTTGAAAGGATCTGCAGAGAAGAATGGGAGAAACTCCCCAAATACATGTGTGCCAAGCTTGTAGCGTCATACCCAAGAAGACTTGATGCTGTAATCACTGCCGAAGGTGCTTCAACCAAGTACTGAGTAAAGGGTCTGAATACTTATGTAAATGTGATATTTCAGTTTTTTATTTGTAATAAATTAGCAGAAATTTCTAAACCTGTTTTTGCTTTGTTGTTATGGGGTATTGTTTATAGATTGATGGGGGCGATGATTTAATCAATTTTAGAAGAAGGCTGTAACGTAACAAAATGTGGAAAATTTCTGTGCCAAAGTAAAATGGGGGTTGGGATAATTCAGTAGGGTCTGTAGAATCTATACAGTGCCTTCAGAAAGTATTCACACCCCTTGACCTTTTTCACATTTTGTTTTGTGTTGCAGCCTGAATTTAAAGTGGATTAAATTGGGATTAATTGGAGTCGGCTATGAACTTTACTTCAGTAAAATGTCATTCTAATGTACACAGACAAGTTCAACAATATAGGCCACCTACTGTTGTGCAATGGTAGCAACGTTATCTGCTTGATCTCTTGCCATTCAGACACACACAATCGACCCTCGGGAACTATAGGGTTGAATTATAAAATACATTTGCGATCAAAAGTTTAATAGTAAACTCAAAGTCCAAGAGGAAAACAATTATCAACTCCAGCAAAGTTTGCAAGTAAGTATATGAATGTTTTTTTGGCTGTAGGCTAACCAGTAGGCTATGTACATTTGCAAGCAATGCATATGTGGATCCATCTGTTTATTAGCCAGCTGGATTAGCTAGCTTGCTTCACTTACCAATAGTAGAGAGAGCTGGCATTTGTGATTATTATTCATAGTGCACAGCATGCTGGTACTGGTCATGCTAAGGAGTCTAAAATGTGGTCCAACTAGCAAGAAAGTATTCTCAACCACTTGCTGAATGAAAATCACCCACAATTACAGTTTTGATAGCAACATCAAAACAACTTTGACCCGCCAGTGTTTTCAAAATCTGCCCTCCTGTGCATCTTCGGCTGGTGCACAGACAGGAGCCAATATTACCCCCCTTCTTTTTTCAAACCACTTGAGCATGCTGTGTCTGACCAATTATCTTGTTAGCTCTCTCAGAACAATCGACCCTAACCAGTCAGGCCTCAAGGGGGCTCACTCAACTGAGACCGCTTTCCTCTGTTTTCATCCTCCTATATCTATCCACTGCCTTAGACACCATCAGATCCTCCTCTCCACCCTCTCAGGACGTCTCAGGCTCTGCACACTCCTAGATTGCATCCTACCTGGCAGGTTGCTCCTACCAGGTGGCGTGGAGAGGATCTATGTCTGCACCACATGCTCTCACTACTGGTGTCCCCCAGGGCTCAGTTCTAGGCCTTATCCTCTTTTCTCTTTACACCAAGTCACTTGGCTCTGTCATATCCTCTCCTATTATTGCTATGCGGATGACATTCAACTACTCTTCTCCTTCACCGTTTCTGACACCCAGGTGGCAACATCTCACCGTTTTGTCGAGCTTAACCTCGACAAAACGGAGCTGCTCTTCCTCCTGGAGAAGGTTTACTCCCTCCAATACCTCTCCATCATGGTTGACTACTTAATGGTGTCACCCTCCCAGAGTGCAAAAAACCTTGACCTTGATCCTGGACAACACCCTGTCGTTCTCTGCAAACATCAAAGCAGCTCCTGCAGGTTCATGTTCTACAATATCCGTAGAGTACGACCTTTCCTCACACTAAACCAGCCACAACAAAGCATTTCTATCCCCCCAAAATATTATGGGTGACATTTTAGTCACTCAAAAGGCTATTTTACATGGGAATCAGAATTACTGTTCGGGACCTTTAAGATAAATGCACTAATTGTAAGTTGCTCTGGATAAGAGTGTCTGCTAAATGACAAAAATATATATATTAACCTTTACGACATGCATTTTTCAGCTAAGTTAAAATTGTATTCTCTATAACGCAACTCTCATTTATAATAACTATTGTTTGTAATGAGAGGGATATACAGTGGCAAGAAAAAGTATGTGAACCCTATGGAAATACCTGGATTTCTGCCTAAACAATAGAATTACAGTATACAGTCTGCTTAAACTAATAATACACCAACAATTATACGTTTTCATGTCTTTATTGAACACACCGTGTAAACATTCGCAGTGTAGGGTGTAAAAACTATGCGAACCCTTGGGTTTAATAACTGGTCGACCCTCCTTTGGCAGCAATAACCTCAACCAAACGTTTTCTGTAGTTGCGGATGAGACCTGCACAACAGTCAGGAGGAATTCTGGACGATTCCTCTTTACAAAACTGTTTCAGTTCAGCAATATTCTTGGGATGTCTGGTGTGAACTGTTCTCCTGAGGTCATGCCACAGTATCTCAATTGAGCTTCAATTGGCGGACAGATACAGTGGTTGCTCAACTAAAAGATTTGCGATTATGCTGCGGGACTTAGAGGTAATCTGTGGTTTAGTACGGTACCCTGCGTCAACACTACATTGCTCCAGACCAGTGCAAGGGGGGAGTTAGAGCACTGATTTATGCTTTTGGGTCCCAAGGCGCTACTGTGTCTCTAACTGACAATGAATGGGCAACATAAACCAAATTGAAACTGATAATTGTACACGACTTCAAAATGTAATTTCAATTAACTGAATGATGAAGATGAAGGTGATTGAATTTAGAACAATAGTGTAAGAATTGCTATTCTTCTGCCCTGCAGCGCACATATCTTTTGTTACTACTCGTCAGTATTACTTACTAAAAGTGTTGTTACACTAAGATTTTTATTCTAAGAGAAAATTAGACTACAATTAGGGTGTGGAAACGTTAGGATTATTTTGCTCTTACTGTAGTACTGTAGCCTAAACCTGACCTTTCACATTGTACAGCGCCCTTTTGGCGCTGCGTTCTAAGACACTGCATCGCAGTGCAAACTGCTTTGCTGCAAATGGTGGTTAAATACCTACACGTTCCAGGGTTAGGACTTGAAATTGAGCCGAGTCTGAGAGGATCCCCAAAACTTAAGGTATTTTGGTTTCAGTTTTTTTTCTTAAAAAAATATATATATAGCCTATCAATGTGTAGGCATACAGTTGTGGCCAAAAGTTTTGAGAATGACACAAATATTAATTTTCACAAAGTTTGCTGCCTTAATGGCAATTTGCATATACTCCAGAATGTTACGAAGAGTGATCAGATGAATTGCAATTAATTGCAAAGTCCCTCTTTGCCATGCAAATGAACTGAATCCCCCAAAAACATTTCCACTGTATTTCAGCCCTGCCACAAAAAGGACCAGGTGACATCATGTCAGTGATTCTCTCGTTAACAGAGGTGTGAGTGTTGACGAGGACAAGTCATGCTGAGTTCGAATAACAGACTGGAAGCTTCAAAAGGAGGGTGGTGCTGGAATCATTGTTCTTCCTCTGTCAACCATGGCTACCTGCAAGGAAACACGTGCCGTCATCATTGCTTTGCACAAAAACAGCTTCACAGGCAAGGATATTGCTGCCTGTAAGATTGCACCTAAATCAACCATTTATCGGATCATCAAGAACTTCAAGGAGAGCGGTTAAATTGTTGTGAAGAAGGCTTCAGGGCGCCCAAGAAAGTCCAGCAAGCGCCAGGATCGGGGCACCACCAGTTCAGAGCTTGCTCAGGAATGGCAGCAGGCAGGTTTGAGTGCATCTGCACCTGCACGCACAGTGAGGCGAAGACTTTTGGAGGATGGCCTGGTGTCAAGAAGGGCAGCAAAGAAGCCATTTCTCTCCAGGAAAAACATCAGGGACAGACTGATGTTCTGCAAAAGGTACAGGGGTTGGACTGCTGACTAGGGTAAAGTAATTTTCTCTGATGAATCCTGAATCCTCTGATGAACTACAGACCAGTATCCCTTCTTTCTTTTCTCTCCAAAACTCTTGAACGTGCCGTCCTTGGCCAGCTCTCCTGCTATCTCTCTCAGAATGACCTTCTTGATCCAAATCAGTCAGGTTTCAAGACTAGTCATTCAACTGAGACTGCTCTTCTCTGTGTCACGGAGGCGCTCCGCACTGCTAAAGCTAACTCTCTCTCCTCTGCTCTCATCCTTCTAGACCTATCGGCTGCCTTTGATACTGTGAACCATCAGATCCTCCTCTCCACCCTCTCCGAGCTGGGCATCTCCGGCGCGGCCCACGCTTGGATTGCGTCCTACCTGACAGGTCGCTCCTACCAGGTGGCGTGGCGAGAATCTGTCTCCGCACCACGTGCTCTCACCACTGGTGTCCCCCAGGGCTCTGTTCTAGGCCCTCTCCTATTCTCGCTATACACCAAGTCACTTGGCTCTGTCATATCCTCACATGGTCTCTCCTATCATTGCTATGCAGACGACACACAATTAATCTTCTCCTTTCCCCCCTCTGATAACCAGGTGGTGAATCGCATCTCTGCATGTCTGGCAGACATATCAGTGTGGATGACGGATCACCACCTCAAGCTGAACCTCGGCAAGACGGAGCTGCTCTTCCTCCCGGGGAAGGACTGCCCGTTCCATGATCTCGCCATCACGGTTGACAACTCCATTGTGTCCTCCTCCCAGAGTGCTAAGAACCTTGGCGTGATCCTGGACAACACCCTGTCGTTCTCAACTAACATCAAGGCGGTGACCCGTTCCTGTAGGTTCATGCTCTACAACATTCGCAGAGTACGACCCTGCCTCACGCAGGAAGCGGCGCAGGTCCTAATCCAGGCACTTGTCATCTTCCGTCTGGATTACTGCAACTCGCTGTTGGCTGGGCTCCCTGCCTGTGCCATTAAACCCCTACAACTCATTCAGAACGCCGCAGCCCGTCTGGTGTTCAACTTTCCCAAGTTCTCTCACGTCACCCCGCTCCTCCGCTCTCTCCACTGGCTTCCAGTTGAAGCTCGCATCCGCTACAAGACCATGGTGCTTGCCTACGGAGCTGTGAGGGGAACGGCACCTCCGTACCTTCAGGCTCTGATCAGGCCCTACACCCAAACAAGGGTACTGCGTTCATCCACCTCTGGCCTGCTCGCCTCCCTACCTCTGAGGAAGTACAGTTCCCGCTCAGCCCAGTCAAAACTGTTCGCTGCTCTGGCACCCCAATGGTGGAACAAACTCCCTCACGACGCCAGGTCAGCGGAGTCAATCACCACCTTCCGGAGACACCTGAAACCCCACCTCTTTAAGGAATACCTAGGATAGGATAAAGTAATCCTTCTAACCCCCCCCCCCCCTTAAAAGAGTTAGATGCACTATTGTAAAGTGGTTGTTCCACTGGATATCATAAGGTGAATGCACCAATTTGTAAGTCGCTCTGGATAAGAGCGTCTGCTAAATGACTTAAATGTAAATGTAATCCCCTTTCCGATTGTTTGGGGCATCCGGCAAAAAGCTTGTCCGGAGAAGACAAGGTGAGCCCTACCATCAGTCCTGTGTCATGCCAACAGTAAAGCATCCTGAGACCATTCATGTGTGGGGTTGCTTCTCAGCCAAGGGAGTGGGCTCACTCATAAATTTGCCTAAGAACACAGCCATGAATAAAGAATGGTACCAACACATCCTCCGAGAGCAACTTCTCCCAACCATCCAGGAACAGTTTGGTGACAAACAATGCCTTTTCCAGCATGATGGAGCACCTTGCCATAGGGCAAAAGTGATAACTAAGTAGCTCAGGGAACAAAACATTGATATTTTGGGTCCATGGCCAAGAAACTCCCCAGACCTTAATCCCATTGAGAACTTGTGGTCAATCCTCAAGAGGCGGGTGGACAAACAAAAACCCACAAATTTCTGACAAACTCCAAGCATTTATTATGCAAGAATGAGCTGCCATTGGTCAGCATGTGGCCCAGAAGTTAATTGACAGCATGCCAGGGCAGATTGCAGAGGTCTTGAAAAAGAAGGGTCAACACAGCAAATATTCACTCTTTGCATCAACTTCATGTAATTGTCAATGGAAGCCTTTGACACTTATGAAATGCTTGTAATTATACTTCAGTATTCCATAGTAACATCTGACAAAAATATCTAAAGACACTGAAGCAGCAAACTTTGTGGAAATTAATATTTGAGTCATTCTCAAAACTTTTGGCCACGACTGCAATGTGTAATATAATCGATAATTAAATAAAGGTTTATTTAAAAAATCAAAACATAAGTGTACTAAAAACGTGAAGGTGTTTTTATAGAGCATACACCCATGTCGACAACCAGCTGTGTAGATCAGTGGACAAAGGGCTGGACAGCGGGCCACACCGAAGAAAAAAACGCATGGTTGCCAAGAAAGCGGTTTGTTTTGCTAGATTCTTATAATGTGTAAGCAGCATTTGTGTGTTGGAGTCGCATTTAATTCTTAATTGATCTACTGTTTCTATCATAGGCCACTATAATCGATGGGGGGTCAGGGCGGTACCAATCTGCTCATCTATTGAAGGTGCACATAGATCAGATTCAAACTTTGAAGACCGAGATTGAGTCATTGAAGGCAGAGAAAGAGAAACATTATCTGAGGGTAGAGATACAGGCGACAGCTAATGCATTGGTCCAGAGTCAGGCGATATTAGCAGAGAGTCACTCGACATTGGCAGAGTGTCAGGTGGCATTGGCGCAGAGTCAGGTGGAGAATGATGCGTTGAAGAGGGCAAGGATCGAGATGGAGTCAAAATCCATCCACCTGTGAGCTCTGGAACTCCACTTCTGACAGGTAGAGTCAACATACCTGGCGGGGTCGTCGGTTCACCCTGACATTTACATTCCTCTTCTGACAACAGAACTTGACCAACTGCTCACCAGGCATAGCAAGGGCCGTCCGGACCATTATGCTGTTCTGCTATTGCAAGATGTATAACCGAAGAGAGATACCACGAGTGAACACAGAATACCAACTGGGATGGATCCCGAGGCAAATGTGGCTTAACAGTGAACCTCCGGATGTTCATCATTAATACTGTGTCTCAGTGTTTCTGTCCATGACTGATGCAACCCGAAAAAGCATTAAAGAATGAGTTAATGAGTACTTGATGTCACCGAGAAAGTCTGGACATGGCCTGCTCTCCCTTATGGGAAAGTGCCTAATTCCTTACATGTTTACTACAGTATGTACTGTAGGCTATGTTTACTTGTTAAACTGCACAGTAGCCTGATAAACTATCTTCAAAGTCTTTAAATTCTTTGTTATCCAAATGTTTAAAATACGCGTGGGCGCAACCGCAAAAAAATCAGATAAAGCATATACTGTACAGTACTGTATTTCTTCATCAGCATCGTTATGCTTTCCTTAATAAAATAATGATAAAAGTACTCTTTTCAAAATGTCAATGTTTATTTAGTTATGTATCCATAACGAATTACTATGGGAATAAATATCACTGAATAACAGAAATATTGGAACAAAGTAGGCTAATGAAGTTAAATATATTGTTGCTGACTGGAAAATACCATCTCTAACACACACGTCATGTTTTACAGCGCCATTATGGCTATTAGCAGGGCTATTAGCAGGACAATAGACTTGCCTAGAAGGAGGGTAGGGGTAGAATTCTATCGCCAAATGTATTTCTTAGTTAGGTTGGCTGTATCACAACCGGCCGTGATTGGTTGCAATTTCAGTTTAATCCACCAGAAAAGACAGAACAAATAATACAACAAATATTGTGGTTAAATTTAAATATACTAATTGATTAAAAACATGATCAATTGTAACCTTTAACATGTGGATGGGGGAAAAAGTATTATTATTATTAACCCTGTTTTTCACAAGCGTAGCAGGCTATGATTTCTGCAAACAATGTTTCTAGGACGGGCTTTTAGCAGGTCATGGCTCCCGAGTGGCGCAGTGGTCTAAGGCACTACATCTCAGTGCTAGATGCTTGACTACAGTCCCTGGTTCAAATCCAGGCTGTATCACATCCGTCCATGATTGGGAGTACCATAGGGCGGCGCACAATTGCCCCTGCGTCATCTGCGTTAGGGGAGGGTTTGGCTGAACGGGATGTCCTTGGTTTCTCTCCCTCTAAAAACATAAATATTTTGGCCTTTATAAATATTATTTTGGCCTTTATTCAGATTACAATAGTACACTTTCGCCTAAAAAAAAATAAGAATCTCCAAAATATCGTTATATATAGCCTACCCGCTGTGGTCAACTATTTCAGCACCGTTTCGTGCTGCTCTGAGACAAGCATGGAGAAACGAAAATGTTCAATTATATTCCATGATATTCTTATGATATGTGTTGACTGAATATGAGCAAGTGATGTCTGCTAAATAATCGAGTTGATGGCACAGTCATATAGCCTCGGCACATACATAAAGCTTTGGATCATTCATGGCTTTGGATCAAAATAAATATGTACCAACATTCTTTCTGATAGACTCTAAAGAAATATTTTGGTTATGATGACCTGGACACCATGTACAATATTACAATAGCCAATTATGGCTATTAGCAGGAAAATATACGCTTACCAACACCTCTCTGTATTTTGATACTTTGTGCAAGGCATTTGATCAGCATTAAAAACTTTGGATGTGGCCTCCGGAGTGGTGCAACTGTCTAAGACACTGCATCGCTACAGATGCTGGTTCAATACCCGTGCTGGCCGCGACCAGGAGACCCATGTGGCGGCTTTTGGTGTCTCCTTCTAAAAACAAAAATAAATAATTCTAAATAACAAACTGGCTTTATTTACAAATTAGTATGAATATCTCACCCCATGTTCAAGAATGGCCTTTTTCTCGCTCACTCTAGGTTAAATGAAAACGAAATAATCTCCAAAATATCGTACATTTTTAAACAATTATTATTGTTTATTTATTGTGATTATTATTATTATTATTTATTAGTTAAAAATTATATATAAGCACCTTAGATATTCTCACAGTTCAGATTTGCCCTAACGAAAAATTGCCCTTTTAGATATTAATTTAATCCAATCGTCTAAATGTAATTATTGGCGGAGAGTCACGTTATAAAAAAAAATATTATTAGATATACTGTAGGCCCAACGTAGGTGAAGTGAGTCTCACTAGTGTTGATTAACCTCTAACGAGCCTCTACCCCGGATCTGGGAGCCCCCCCCCCCCCCCCCCCCCCCCCCACACTGATTAGCATCGCTAGCATAGCGTCACAATTAAATAGTAGCATCTAAATATCATTAAATCACAAGCCCAAGACACCTAATGAAAGATACAGATCCTGTGAATAAAGCCACCATTTCAGATTTTTAAAATGCTTTACAGGGAAGACACAATATGTAAATCTATTAGCTAAACACGTTAGCAAAAATCACCATTTTTCTTGTCCACCATTTTCTCTCAACACCAGTAGCTATCACCAATTTGGCTAAACTAAGATATTGATAGCCACTAACCAAGAAAAAACCTCATCAGATGACAGTCTGATAACATATTTATGGTATAGGATAGGTTTTGTTAGAAAAATGTGCATATTTCAGGTAGATATCATAGTTTACAATTGCACCCACCATCACAACTGACTAGAATAAATACATAGAGCAACGTGTATTACCTAATTACTAATCATCAAACATTTCGTAAAAATACACAGCATACACTAATCGAAAGACACAGATCCTGTGAATACAGACAATATTTCAGATTTCTAAGTGTCTTACAGCGAAAACACAATAAATCGTTATATTAGCATACCACATGTGCAAACATTACCAGAGCATTGATTCAAGCCAAAGAGAGCGATAACGTAATCATCGCCAAAATATATTAATTTTTTCACTAACCTTCTCAGAATTCTTCAGATGACACTCCTGTAACATCATATTACAACATACATAGAGAGTTTGTTCGAAAATGTGCATATTTAGCCACCAAAATCATGGTTAGACAATGACAAAAGTAGGTCAGCTGGTCAAAAAATGTCGTGCATCATATTAGACAGTGATCTAGTCTTATACATAAATACTCATAAACTTGACTAAAAAATACAGGGTGGACAGCGATTGATAGACAATTTAATTCTTAATACAATCGCGGAATTACATTTTTTAAATTATCCTTACTTTTCAATACAGGTTGCGCCAAGCGAAGCTATAGCAAACATAATGGCAGCATAAGCGTGTAACATATTTCGACAGAAACACGATTTATCATCATAAATTGTTCTTACTATGAGCTGTTCTCCCATCAGATTCTTGGGCAATTAATCCTTTCTTGGGTCTAATCTTCTTTTGGTCGAAAGATGTTCACTTGTCCGTCGAAATGCTCACTAACGTACGACCGGGACCCCGAAACGTGCCCGGAGCTTCAAAGTCTATTACAAAGCAATGCCTCAAAATCGCACTAAACGGATATAAATTGCTATAAAACGGTTTAAATTAACTACATTGTGATGTTTCTAACACCTATAACGAGTAAAAACATGACCGACGCTATATTACTGGCTAAACCAAGACTTGGAAAAAGGCCAGTCAGATATCCTTCTTGCGTTGAGCGCAGACTCCAAAGGAATCCTACTTCCGGTCTTTGGTCATTTATAGAGCCTGTGATTGCGCAATAGACTCCATTCAAATTGTCATCACTTACTGACATCTAGTGGAAGGCGTGGGCAGTGTTTGTATCTCATAGGATTAACAGAGACTTTAAAAACTGATCTGAAACCAGAGGCCAAGATGTCTAAATCTCACACACTGGGAGGAAAAGTGCTGTAGAATGAGTTCTGTTTCACTCAGAGACATAATTCAAACGACTATAGAAACTAGAGAGTGTTTTCTATCCAATAATAATAGTTAATTATAGACGTATGAAGTGCATCTAAACGAATAAATATCAATGACTTTAATAGGCAGCCCCTAGAAGAGAGCATCGATTTCAGATTTTCCACTTCCTGGTCAGGAAGTTTGTGCCAAATGAGTTCTGTTTTACTCACAGATATAATTCAAACGGTTTTAGAAACTAGACAGTGTTTTCTATCCAATAGTAATAATAATATGCATATTGTACGAGCAAGAATTGAGTACGAGGCCGTTTGAAATGGGCACCTTTTATCTGGCTACTCAATACTGCCCCTGCAGCCCAAACAGGTTAACCTGCGTATCGTGTTTGGTGTGGGGGGACAAAATACATTTATGCATGATGGCGCACGTGCACAGCTGGTTTGGGTTCAGTGTTAGGTCTTCTGAGATCTATTTTGTTTGAGGCATGGTTCACATAAGGCAATGCTTCTTGTGAATAGCAAACTCAAATTGTGTGGGGTTTTTTATAGGGCAAGGCAGCTCTAACCAACATCTCCAATCTCGTTTCATTGATTGGACTCCAGGTTAGCTGATTCCAATTAGCTTTTGGAGAAGTCATTAGCCTAAGGGTTCACATGCTTTTTCTTGCCACTGTAGCTAGATATATGTATTGTTGATGTGTTGTTGTATTCCTGGATGGATCAGAGGAATAGATAGAATGTGCACAAGAGAAATTATCAATAAGCATATTCCTACAATTATCTGGAGAAATCTGACCTGCAATTTGTAAACAAGCTGCTGTACTTATTTGTAAAACCTTAACTTTTATCACTCATTTTTTGTTTTGCGATGTACTTAACCTGAATGTTTTTATTTGGGACTAACTGTCTCTGGCTTTAAGGGACTGGTACTTGTATTTTAAGGCCCTCTTGTTATTGTTCTAGGAGGGAGTTCTACTTCTCACTATCGCCCCTGCTCGAAATTGGCATATTTTCTATGCATTTGTGTCTCATCACTCTAGAAATGTGACATGGGGTGTGTTAAACAGGTAAAACATAGGTCCTCATCAGTGGTGTTTACACAGGCAGCCCAATTCTTAGTTTTTTTCACAAATTGGTATTTTGACCAATCAGACCAGCTCTGAAAAAGATCTGATGTGAAAATACCAATTAGTGGACAAATATCAGAATTGGGCTGCGATCATGAGTTCTCAAACAGCTTCCAGGTCACATGATTTTTATGCTGCTGAGTTTGTATGGAAGATTTCTCAAGAGGCGATCTCTGATTCGTTCTTGTCGTAGCCTATTTTGTTCCGTGCTTCTACACCCCCTAGTCTATTATCGGGCATTCCTTTTTGAAACCCCATGAGTCTTATTACTGACCTTGGTGTACGTATCTAAGTATGAGTGCTGTACCTGTGTATTTAAGTAAGGATAGTCTACTCAGTCTGCTGGACACACTCTTTGAGTGGCCACTAAAGCCTTCTTCACACTGGCAGTTTGAAGTAACTCCAATTTTTTAAATGTGCCTGTCCAATTTGAATCTGTTCTTTTTCCTGCAGTCTGAATATCCAAACAGCACATGGAATCAGATGTTTGATTCCTGGCTATGTGACATGCCTGAACGGTTAAATCTAATTAATTTGCCCTCGAGTGGTTTTTAGGCTATTATTTTGCATATCTAGTTGCTTGCTAGCTACACAGTTGACCGTTTTCCAAGAACTGTGCTAGATAGCTAGCTTGGTAATTGTTTACAAACAAATTAGTAGCTAGTTGACTGCTGTGGCTATCCAAAAAATAATTGTTTTGAAAGTTGGACCATCACATCCTTTTGAGGCTTTAAAAGTGTTCTTAAACCATGATTATGAACATTGAAATCAGCTGGGAAACATCCCTGGCAGGCATTGTCACCTTAGCTATCTACACAACTTCTGAGTGATAGGAAGCAGGAGCACCACCACTAATCAGCCTTCACCACTGCGCACACACCTGTTGTTACTAAGGCAACGAACGTAGCCATGTCAGCAAATGACTTGTCTGAACACACACATCCGATTTGGTCACTTGTACAGTCAGTATTCTAAAACTGATTTGAGCATTTAGGCCTGCAGTATGAACAAGGCTAAAGATCCCCGGCTCTCAGCCTAATCCGGTACAATAAACTGGCTCCAACAGCCCAAGGAAATTGTACAGTGTATTCGCGAATAAATTCAGACTCCATGACTTTTTTCACATTTTGTTACGTTACAGCCTTATTCTAAAATGTATTATATTGTTTTTTCCCCTCATCAATCTACACACAATACACCATAATGACAAAGCAAAAACAGGTTTTTAGAATTGCAAATGTATTAAATATAAAAACCTGAAACATCACATTTACATAAGTATTCAGACCCTTTACTCAGTACTTTGTTGAAGCACCTTTGGCAGCGATTACAGATGTTCGATCAGGTTCAAGTCCAGGCTCTGGCTGGGCCACTCAAGGATATTATGAGACTTGTCCTGAAGCCACTCCCGCGTTGTCTTGGCTGTATGCTTAGGGTTGTTGTCCTGTTGGAAGGTGAACCTTCGCCCCCAGTCTGAGGTCCTGAGTGCTCTGGAGCAGGTTTTCATCAAGGATCTCTCTGTACTTTGCTCTGTTCATCTTTGCCTCAATCCTGACTAGTCTCCCAGTCCCTGCCTCTGAAAAACATCCCAACAGCATGATGCTGCCACAACCATGCTTCACCGTAGGGATGGTTCCAGGTTTCTTCCAGACATGACGCTGGCATTCAGGCTTTGTTCAGGTTTGTTTCATCAGACCAGATAAACCTTTTTCTCGTGGTCTGAGAGTCTTTAGGTGCCTTTTGGTAAACTCCAAGCGGGCTGTCATGTGCCTTTTTACTGAGGAGTGGCTTCCATCTGGCCACTTTACCATAAAGACCTGATTGGTGGAGTGCTGCAGAGATGGTTGTTCTCCCATCTCCACAGAGGAACTCTGTGAGCTCTGTCAGAGTGACCATTGGGTTCTTGGTCACCTCCCTGACCAAGGCCTATCTCCCCGATTGCTCAGTTTGGCCGGACTGCCAGCTCTAGTAAGAGTCTTGGTTGTTACAAACCTCTCCCATTTAAGAATGATGGAGGCCACTGTGTTCTTGGCTACCTTCAATGCTGCATAAATATTTTGGTACCCTTCCCCAGATCTGTGCCTCGACACAATCCTATCTCGGAGCTCTGACATGCACTGTCAACTGTGGTGGGACCTTATATCGACAGGTGTGTGTGCCTTTCCAAATCATGTACAATCAATTGAATTTACCACAGGTGGACTCCAATCAAGTTGTAGAAACATCTCAAAGTATGATCAATGGAAACAGGATGCACCTAAGCTCACTTTCGAGTCTCATAGCAAAGGGTCTGAATACTTATGTAAATAAGGTATTTCTGTTTTTTATATGTAATACATTTCCAAATGTTTCTAAAAACCTGTTTTTGCTTTGTCATTATGAGGTATTGTGTGTAGATTGAGGATTTCTTTTATTTAATCCATTTTAGAATAAGGCTGTAACGTAACAAAATGTGGAAAAAGTCAAGTGGTCTAAATACTTTCTGAAGGCACTGTATTTGTGTGTGCGCTCAATGTGGTAAATGTGAGAAAAAAAATGATTAACTCAAGTTTTGGGAAAATAGTGTTGTAACCAACTTGGGTCCTTGCTCTCTCCTTCCCCCATCCTCTTTTTCATCCTTCTAGATTGATGCCATTCACCGAAAGGAAAGCGTGAGGGCTATGACAGAGACTTTATACGTTGCTATTTTTGGATATGATGAGATAAGACCCAGCTATAACCATTATGCTTATCTTTGCTTCGACTATGCCAGGTAGTGTAAAACACAACACACACTGGACAAGATGACTGGGAAGTGAAGGGCCCCAGAGACCCAGCCTGCTTGGGAACGGGTCAAGAGCTAGCATGTCGTGGTTCTGTCCTAGGCCTGGCTGACGGAACTGTCTGTCGGGAACCAGTGTCTCTTGTTCATTCTGGTCCAGTCCTTAGTGCTATTAGACTAGGCAGTGATTCATGATTCACCTCTGTGTTGCTTTTGAAGGGAATCTTGTCGGACGATGGGTTGCTGGCGGCCGCCCTGTGGAGGAACATGTTCAACCGTCAGTGCGAGGACCCCAGGCAACTGGAGCTCATGCTGGATTATGTCCACAAACAGGTGAGAGAGGAAGACAACACTCCATATCACCAAATAATGAAAAATGTTTCTGGCCACAAAGTGTTCAGCGTGCACCTAAAAAGAGTCAACACTGACTATCATGTGAGGAAAGACCTGAGGGACATTTCACAATTTTGTTGTAGCTCTGAACTAGCTCACTTGATTCACCTAGTCAAGGCCTTTATGGTTAGTTGACACGTTAAATCAGATGTGCTACAGTGGTTCCTCATTTAAAAGTTGCGAGCTTACACCGCGGGACTTAGAGGTACCCAGCGTCACGGCTTCATTGCTCCAGACCACCACAGCGGGGAGTTAGAGCACTCATTATGCATTTGGTTCCCAAGGATATTATATGACCAATCATATCGAGTGGTTCCAATGACAAATTTGATGTGAGCCACCCGTCCCTGGTGACTTTCTTCAGCAAAGATGGCTAACAAAACATTACAGGGGAAGCAAATGTAAGTAATTATAACGTCATAACGAGTCAAGATAAAAATATACAATGGAGAGACAAACAATTGTGTATATTATTTTTGTCATAAAGTTAATTTATGAAAATCGCGATTTAGCAAATTGACTGACTAGCTAACATTACCCAGCTAGCTATTTATTTATCCTTTATTTAACTAGGCATGTCACTTAAGAACAAATTTTTATTGACAATGACGAGCTAGGAACAGTGGGTTAACTGCCTTGTTAATGTCACGCCCTGGCCTTAGTATTTTTTGTTTTCTTTATTATTTTAGTTAGGTCAGGGTGTGACATGGGGAATGTTTGTGTTTTGTGGGTTTTGGGTGTTTCTATGGTAAAGGGGTTGTTGGGTGTAGTATATGGGTTTGTGTTGAGTTCATGTGTCTAGCGTTGTCTATGTATGTTTAGTTGTCTAGGAGAGTCTATGGTTACCTGAATGAGTTCCCAATTAGAGACAGCTGATTTCGGTTGTCTCTGATTGGGAGCCTTATTTAGGGTAGCCGTAGGCTTTCATTTGTTGTGAGTAGTTGTCTATGTGATACGTTTGTAGCCAGTGTGTGCACATCGTTATTTAGCTTCACGATTGTTTTCTTGTTTTGTTTATTTCGTAAGTGTGTTTGTTTCGTTTGCCTTCTTCTTAAATAAAAAGGAGATGGCTTATTTTCCTAAAGCTGCGTTTTGGTCCATCAATCCTCCACACGATCGTGACAGAACTACTCACCAAAACAGGACCAAGCGGCATGGAAAGCGGCAACAGGACCCACCTACACAGGATTCGTGGACATGGGAGGAGATACTGGATGGTAAGGGGCCGTGGGCACAACCGGGAGAATATCGCCTTCCTCGTGAAGAGCTGGAGGCAGCCAAAGCCGAGAGGAGGCGATATGAGGAGGCAGCACGGAGACAAGGCTGGAAGCCCGTGAGTACAACCCAAAAATTTCTTGGGGGGGGCCTTAAAGGGAGTGTGGCGAAGTCAGGTAGGAAACCTGCGCCTACTCCCTGTACTTACCGTGGAGAGCGAGAGTACGGGCAGACACCGTGTTACGCAGTAGAGCGCACGGTGTCTCCTGTACACGTGCATAGCCCGGTTCGGTACATTTCAGCTCCACGTATCGGCCGGGCTAGACTGAGCGTTGAGCCGTATGTCATGAAGCCGGCCCAACGCATCTGGTCACCAGTGCGTCTCCTCGGGCCGGCGTACATGGCACCAGCCTTACGCATGGTGTCCCCGGTTCGCCTACATAGGCCGGTGCGGGTTATTCCACCTCCCCGCACTGGTCAGGCGACGGGGAGCATACAACCAGGTAAGGTTGGGCAGGCTCGGCGCTCAAGGGAGCCAGTACGCCTGCACGGTCCGGTATTTCCGGCGCCACCTCCCCGCCCCAACCCAGTACCACCAGTGCCTCCTCCACGCACTAGCTATATGGTGCGTGTCTCCAGCCCTTTACCACCAGTGCCTAAACCACGCACCAAGCCTCCTGTGTGTCCCCAGAGTCCTGTGCGTCCTGTTGCTGCTCCCCGCAATAGCCCTGAGATGCGTGTCCCCAGCCCGGTGCCACCAGTCCCGGCACCACGCACCAGGCCTACAGTGCGCCTCAGCCGGCAGGAGTCTGCCGTCTGCACAGCGATGCCTAAACTGCCCGTCTGCCAAGCGCCATCTGAGCCATCCGTCTCCCCAGCGCCATCTGAGCCATCCGTCTCCCCAGCGCCGTCTGAGCCATCCGTCTGCCATGAGCCTGCAAAGCTGCCCGTCTGCCATGAGCCTGCAAAGCCGCCCGTCTGCCATGAGCCTACAGAGCCGTCCGCCAGACAGGAGCCTCTAGAGCCGCCCGCCAGACAGGAGCTGCCAGAGCCGCCAACCAGACAGGATCTGCCAGAGCCGCCAACCAGACAGGATCTGCCAGAGCCGCCAACCAGACAGGATCTGCCAGAGCTGTCAGCTAGCCATGAGCAGCCAGATCCGTCAGCCAGCCATGAGCAGCCAGATCCGTCAGTCAGCCATGAGCAGCCAGATCCGTCAGCTAGCCATGAGCAGCCAGATCCGTCAGTCAGCCATGAGCAGCCAGATCCGTCAGTTAGCCATGAGCAGCCAGATCCGTCAGCTAGCCATGAGCAGCCAGATCCGTCAGCTAGCCATGAGCAGCCAGATCCGTCAGCTAGCCATGAGCAGCCAGATCCGTCAGCTAGCCATGAGCAGCCAGATCCGTCAGCTAGCCATGAGCAGCCAGATCCGTCAGCTAGCCATGAGCAGCCAGATCCGTCAGCTAGCCATGAGCAGCCAGATCCGTCAGCTAGCCATGAGCAGCCAGATCCGTCAGCCAGCCATGAGCAGCCAGATCCGTCAGTCAGCCATGAGCAGCCAGATCCGTCAGTTAGCCATGAGCAGCCAGATCCGTCAGCTAGCCATGAGCAGCCAGATCCATCAGCTAGCCATGAGCAGCCAGATCCGTCAGCTAGCCATGAGCAGCCAGATCCGTCAGCTAGCCATGAGCAGCCAGATCCGTCAGCCAGCCATGAGCAGCCAGATCCGTCAGCCAGCCATGGGCCGTCCCTCAGTCCGGAGCTGCAGTCCCTCAGTCCGGAGCTGCAGTCCCTCAGCCTGGTGCTGCCCATTATCCTGGTGCTGTCCCTTACCCTGGTACTGCCCCTTAGTTCGGAGCTGCCCCTGACCCTGGTACTGCCCCTTACCCTGGTACTGCCCCTTAGTCCGGAGCTGCCCCTTAGTCCGGAACTGCCCCTTAATGCAGTGGGGTTAATGTGGAGGGGGGTCATTTGGAGGAAGCTTAGGAGACGGTTAGGGACTGTGGTGACGTGGGGACCACGACCAGAGCCGGAGCCGCCACCGTGGATGGAAGCCCACCCAGACCCTCCCCTAGACTGGTTAATGGTGCGCCCGGAGTTCGCACCTTAAGGGGGGGGTTATGTCACGCCCTGGCCTTAGTATTTTTTGTTTTCTTTATTATTTTAGTTAGGTCAGGGTGTGACATGGGGAATGTTTGTGTTTTGTGGGTTTTGGGTGTTTCTATGGTAAAGGGGTTGTTGGGTGTAGTATATGGGTTTGTGTTGAGTTCATGTGTCTAGCGTTGTCTATGTATGTTTAGTTGTCTAGGAGAGTCTATGGTTACCTGAATGAGTTCCCAATTAGAGACAGCTGATTTCGGTTGTCTCTGATTGGGAGCCTTATTTAGGGTAGCCATAGGCTTTCATTTGTTGTGAGTAGTTGTCTATGTGATACGTTTGTAGCCAGTGTGTGCACATCGTTATTTAGCTTCACGATTGTTTTCTTGTTTTGTTTATTTCGTAAGTGTGTTTGTTTCGTTTGCCTTCTTCTTAAATAAAAAGGAGATGGCTTATTTTCCTAAAGCTGCGTTTTGGTCCATCAATCCTCCACACGATCGTGACAGTTAAGGGGCAGAATGACAGATTTTTACCTTGTCAGCTCGGGGATTCGATCTAGCAACCTATCGGTTACTGACCCAACGCTCTAACCACTTGCCGCCCCCGAGCTAGCTGGCGTTATGATATGAGTATGACATTGTAATTCATGTTGTTTAATGTTTTAGGGACTCCTGAGAAATCCAGCAAACCAGGCTGTCGTCTTGGGAAACAGTGGATGTAAAGAATTTATCTAGCTAAAGCATTTACGGCAGATTGAATGTACAATTGTGTAAGCTTGCCTTGCCGTGCAACGCAGCTGAAGTAACATAGCTAGCTAACCATTTACTTGCTTTTTGTGTAGTGGAGGATAAAAATAACTGTATGCTTATGGGTGTGTAGCTAGCTACAATATATAGACGATCTTTGTATGGACCCTAAAACGCTATGTTCTGAACCAATCTATGAACCTCAGCTATCATAGTTGTTGTATCAACTTCAAGTCCGAATGGCATTAATGAAGCCTATGGATAGAGTAGAATATAACAACTTTATTGTGCTAAGGACGCAAGTCCTATATACATGTACTGTAGTTATTACCACGCATGAGTTCCCCACATTGTAGCCTGTACATTGAATATATTCACTGATCACGTACTCTTCCTAGCAAATAAAGGTATGAATCTCTGTGAGACAAAATCTTTCAGTCATATCCAATACCAGGTGTATCAAACCCCATTCTTTGAATTATGCTGTATCTGCATGTATGTATTACAATTATACACTTCAACAGTGTTTACCGCTCCTGGGACATCAATGATTACACATTGTAACTATGCAATAGACTAGAAACATGATTTAAGTAAAGGCTGATATTTAATTCATGTATACAGAAAAAAACTATGCTTATCTAACTCCACCTGCATTAATCTGAGGACACAGGATAGTATTTCAATGAGATACTTAATTTCAACTAGTGGAGAATGTGAAACTCTTTATTGAAAGAAGTTCATTATCCAGGTGTTATAAATACATAATACATGCATTATGATAATTGTAATATTATAAATACAAGTTCAATCTGTACTTTAATGCACATATGGTGTGCATTATAAAACGAGGAAGAAAGACGAGGTGGGGAGAGAGGTGTAGAAGACAGAAAGGGAAAGAGGTAAGAACAAAGGCAGACAGCCTATGATTAATGAATTACAGTGCTCCCTTAATATTCTCTCAGTTCATCACAATTACAGTGTCTCTAGCCAGCCTTGGGCCCCCAGTTGGCCCGAAGGTTATCTTAAGAGCGGGTGAGGTGGCGATGACGGCACTGGCTTCCTCTCTCACATCAAAAACATACCTGCAGACGAGAGACAGATGGATAGAGAGAGAGCATGATTATGCCTTGTTTTTTTGGTCAGTCATCATAATCATCAGGAGGTGAAATGCAAAACTGACCTTGGATCATTAGCTCTGGGACTACTACATCTCTATCTGTATTTCAATGTAAAGCATCTCTTTAATAATACTTCCTGTTGACCCAACCAAGTGACCTCTCACCTATGAGCATGCTGTGCCCTCTGTGTCAGCCAGTTCAGATGCGGGAGAGATTCACCAACACAGCTGATATAACCTAGAGGATTTCAGGGAGAAGGGGGAGAGGGATGACGTGAAGGAGAGAGACTGTTGTTGTGTGTGTGTGTGTGTGTGTGGTCTCACCTGGTGTCCACATTATGTTACTACAGAGTAATTTATGCTGAAAAACAGACACATGAGGACAAACAGAAGATAATGTAATTATTAGACATAAATACCACTTGAAGCTTGTAAAACAAAAGGTAACCGTTACACTGTCATGAAATATGATTATATACTGTATCGACTTTGAAACAAATAGCACATGGCCTGCTTATGAGTTGCCATGAATGAAAGTTAGATTAATTCAACTGAAAAAGTTGAATTATGTAAAAGTATGTAAAAGGTGGATGGAAGAACGCCCAGTGCTGCTTACCTGAGATGCCATCATCACACAGTCCTTCTTCGTAGGTGTCCGCTGTGTTTGAAAAAAGTAGCTTTCAGAAGAATTCTTTTTTAATGAAAATAAAAAGTTTTGCTCTCGACAAAAAGACACAAATGTACCTCCATAGCATAGAACAATTTGCCTTTGAATAACCACACCTTCATACAAACTTGATACTGTATGCAGAATTCTTGATGCACAACCGAAGGTGCTGCCATATCCTGCCAGCACTTCCACTAGCGAGCAACTCAGGCGCAGAATGATGACGCGTGGAAGAAGGCGAGGAACGAGGGGCTAATAGCTGAACAATAGACTAAGGTTAAATAAAATAAATACAAAATAAAGGAGTGCAAAGCTGCTCTAGGGTGTCCTCTCAAACAGGTCAGTCCTGGGTCATATTTGTTGTGAACAATTTTTTTCAAATTCTACCCTCGAGCACCTAGTTATTTTAGTTACACACTTAAGATTTTTAGAACCAGAATAGCTGAGCGGTGTATCGCAAGCTTTGAACCAAATTATTTTAGATCTCAGCAGCCCAAAAGTTTGAAGCGACTATACTTAAACATTGCATTCTTGTGTGTCCTTACAGCCTTAATAGTCTCTTACAGTAGCTCTTGGTTAGGTGCTGGAGAATGGTGCTTTTGACTGGTTTAGTTGTTTGTCACTGCAACACTGCGCACTTCACGGTCAGCCATTGGGCTCCATATTAGATTGGCTCATTGTGACTCTCACTGCCATTTTTTCAGGCCATACTCTATGCAACATCCCTGTTATTAGAGTGATAAGAGGAGAGTAGCTAGTCACCCAGTCCCACCCTCCTCTCCCTTCCCGCCCCCTTGGGCTCTGCTACAGCTACCAGGGAAGCCCCCTCTATATATTTTCCTGCCCTCTGTGGTTGAAAACACACCTGCTTGGAGAAACACCTGCAGGCTGCGTCCGCAAGGGCCATATGTTCTCTAAGAATGCGCTCCTCACTGCTTGCTCTCTCCATCATCTATATCCCCCTACAAACCAAAAGGCAGCACACATTGGGGAAACGAGCTACAATGCATCAGTCTGCTAGTCAGGTTCTTGATCCTTCCCTGTTCCCCGGAACACAGTATCTTGCATCAAGCTTGGGCAATAGCTGTTAAAGGTGGCGGATTTACGGCCAAACTCAATCAAGTGTTTCACCGTTTTCTCGACCCAAGCCAGTGCTGCAACAGTGAAACTGTGACGTTAGCACAAAAACAAATGAAAGTGGCTTTGGGGAACGTGTGACTGGGCCACTCCACTGGCACCCCCTGTTGTGTGTTACTGGTGTGTACGTAGTCCAAGGCCTGCCCCACTCTCCTGCCTGCTTCCATTAAAGGTGTCCTCCATCACTGCACACTGAGACATGGCCCTGCCACAGGTTCCAGCCAGCTGCAAGCGCACATTACAAGCATCACCAAGAATTTATGAGACAAGGGGGGACTTTTCAAGAGGAAAACAAATGGGATACTGTTTCTCTGAGCTCGCAGGGATTGCAAGAGCATAGTCGAGCTCTTGGAAGAAGGCGGGGGTCAAGGGGGCCAGAACCGTTTCATCACAGGTGCAGCACATAAAACCTGGCCGTGCCTGATGACACACTATAGGAGAGGAAATTGCAAGCCCCTGCGATGAAGTCACGTACAGTGGTCACGCGCTGCTCTGGCACCGTCACGGCATTATTACTCACACTAATTACTTTCATCAAATGCTCCTTCCATGAGCTCAGGCCACTGGTTTAATTAAGACACCAGGTCGAGGTGAACTCGCCTTGCCATATTAAGAAATAAATCCATCTCTATGCAGCCTCCCAAACTGTAGCGTGACCATGGTCACTGCACTGTCCCCAGGGTAAGCTATAATAACTGCACTCTGGTGGCTAACTCTGTAATAGAGCTGTTGTTGAGCTTTTGAACAACACAAAATACCATGTTAAGAAAAATACTGTGTTTAGTAGGTTGCTTTTGTCAATGTTCTACACACTTATCATTGACTATTCAGTACATAGTGGTAGCCTAGTGGTCCGAGCGTTGGGCCAGTAACCTAAAGATTGCTGGATCGAATCCCCGAGCTGACAAGGTAAAAATCTGTTGTTCTGACCCTGAGCAAGGCAGTTAACACACTGTTCCCCAGGTGCTGAAGACTTGGATGTTGATTAAGGCAGCCTCCAGCACCTCTCTGATTCAGAGGGGTTGGGTTAAATGTGGAAGACACATTTCATTTGAAGCCATTCAGTTGTACAACTCACTAGGTATGCCCCTTCACATAAGAAAAATATGAAGCATCATTTGCCTCCTCTGTAATAGATGTCCTTGAACCAGTCTTAATGGTACTTTCTTTATGTGTCTGCTTGTTCCACACAGATGCAGTTCATCGAAACTCTGGACGGGGGGGACCTGTTACTGACAGGGGAGGTAAAGTGGCGTCCCCTCCTGGAGGAGAATGCACAGAGCATCCTAAAGGTCCCCAGCTCCACCTACAATGACGCTGGGCTCTGAGATGCCCATCCCTACCACCCTGCTCCGCCTTGTTATCTACCTATATTCCTCTGTTTCTGAACACACTATACTATAGGCAGGATAGCCAATCAGGGACTCTCACACTTGATCTACACACACACACCCTCTTTCTCTCTTCACCCAAACAATATATGTAAAATGTAAATAACATGAGTAAGTCTACCTCTGATAAGCTTCCCAGTAAAGCATTAAAATAATCAAACAACCCAGAAAAGTGCTAAAAAATAGCCTATATTAACATATGTAGCCTAATAAACAGTAAAGTCAATAACTTGCTTGTAACATATGACATTCATATTCTGTCCATCTCTGAAACTCACTTAGATAATACCTTTGATACAGTGTTAGCAATACATGGTTATAACATCTACCAAAAAGACAGAAATGCCAACGGAGGCGGTGTTACGGTCTACAGTCGTGGCCAAAAGTTTTGAGAATGACACAAATATTAATTTCCAAAAAGTTTGCTGCTTCAGTATCTTTAGATATTTTTGTCAGATGTTACTATGGAATACTGAAGTATAATTACAAGCATTTCAAGTGTCAAAGGCTTTTATTGACAATAACATGAAGTTGCTGCAAAGAGTCAATATTTGCAGTGTTGACCCTTCTTTTTCAAGACCTCTGCAATCTGCCCTGGCATTCGTCAATTAACTTCTGGGCCACATCCTGACTGCCCATTCTTGCATAATTAAGGTCTGGGGAGTTTCCTAACCATGGACCCAAAATAACAATGTTTTGTTCCCCGAGCCACTTAGTTATCACTTTTGCCTTTTGGCAAGGTGCTCCATCATGCTGCAAAAGGCATTGTTTGTCACCAAACTGTTCCTGGATGTTTGGGAGAAGTTGCTCTCGGAGGATGTGTTGGTACCATTCTTTATTCATGGCTGTGTTCTTAGGCAAAACTGCCTACTCCCTTGGCTGAGAAGCAACCCCACACATGAATGGTCTCAGGATGCTTTACTTTTGGCATGACCCAGGACTGATGGTAGCGCTCACCTTGTCTTCTCCGGACAAGCTTTTTTTCTGGATGCCCCAAACAATCGGAAAGGGGATTCATCAGAGAAAATCACTTTACCCCAGTCCTCAGCAGTCCAACCCCTGTACCTTTTGCAGAACATCAGTCTGTCCCTGATGTTTTTCCTGGAGAGAAATGGCTTCTTTGCTGCCCTTCTTGACACCAGGCCATCCTCCAAAAGTCTTCGCCTCACTGTAGGTGCAGATGCACTCACACCTGCCTATTGCCATTCCTGAGCAAGGTCTATACTGGTGGTGCCCCGATCTCGCAGCTGAATCAACTAACAGTCAGTATCTGGATAATATTTTTATTTGATTTGATTTAACCTTAATTTAACTAGGCAAGTTAGTTAAGAACAAATTCGTATTTACAATGACGGCTTACCAAAAGGCAAAAGGCCTCCTGCGGGGACGGGGGCCTGGGATTTAAATAAATAAATACAATATAAATACTGTTGAAGTCGTAAGTTTACATACACTCAATTAGTATTTGGTAGCATTGCCTTTAAATTGTTGAACTTTGATCAAATGTTTCAGGTAGCCTTCCACAAGCTTCCCACAATAAGTTGGGTGAATTTTTGCCCATTCCTCCTGACAGAGCTGGTGTAACTGAGTCAGGTTTGTAGGACTCCTTGCTCGCACACGCTTTTTCAGTTCTGCGCACAATTTCTCTATAGGATTGAGGTCAGAGCTTTGTGATGGCCACTCCAATACCTTGACTTTGTTGTCCTTAAGCCATTTTGCCACAACTTTGGAAGTATGCTTGGGGTCATTGTCCATTTTGAAGACCCATTTGCGACCAAGCTTTAACTTCCTGACTGATGTCTTGAGATGTTGCTTCAATATATCCACATAATTTTCCATCCTCATGATGCCATCTATTTGGTGATGATACTGGAGGTCATTTTGCAGGGCGCTGGCAGTGCACCTCCTTGCACAAAGGCGGAGGTAGCGGTCCTGCTGCTGGGTTGTTGCCCTCCTACGGCCTCCTCCACGTCTCCTGATGTACTGGCCTGTCTCCTGGTAGCGCCTCCATGCTCTGGACACTACGCTGACAGACACAGCAAACCTTTTTGCCACAGCTCGCATTGATGTGCCATCCTGGATGAACTGCACTACCTGAGCCACTTGTGTGGGTTGTAGACTCCGTCTCATGCTACCACTAGAGTGAGAGCACCGCCAGCATTCAAAAGTGACCAAAACATCCGCCAGGAAGCATAGGAACTGAGAAGTGGTCTGTGGTCACCACCTGCAGAATCACTCCTTTTTTGGGGGTGTCTTGCTAATTGCCTATAATTTCCACCTTTTGTCTATTCCATTTGCACAACAGCATGTGAAATTTATTGTCAATCAGTGTTGCTTCCTAAGTGGACAGTTTGATTTCACAGAAGTGTGATTGACTTGGAGTTACATTGTGTTGTTTAACCTTTCACGAGCCTCTACCCCGGGTCCGGGAGCACCCCCCACCCCCCCCCCCCCCACCCCCCCACGCTGATTAGCATCGCTAGCATAGCGTCACAATTAAATAGTAGCATCTAAATATCATTAAATCACAAGTCCAAGACACCTAATGAAAGATACAGATCCTGTGAATAAAGCCACCATTTCAGATTTTTAAAATGTTTTACAGGGAAGACACAATATGTAAATCTATTAGCTAAACACGTTAGCAAAAATCACCTTTTTTCTTTGTCCACCATTTTCTCTCAACACCAGTAGCTATCACCAATTCGGCTAAACTAAGATATTGATAGCCACTAACCAAGAAAAAACCTCATCAGATGACAGTCTGATAACATATTTATGGTATATGATAGGTTTTGTTAGAAAAATGTGCATATTTCAGGTAGAAATCATAGTTTACAATTGCACCCACCGTCACAACTAGACTAGAATAAATACATAGAGCAACGTGTATTACCTAATTACTAATCATCAAACATTTCGTAAAAATACACAGCATACACTAATCGAAAGACACAGATCCTGTGAATACAGACAATATTTCAGATTTTCTAAGTGTCTTACAGTGAAAACACAATAAATCGTTATATTAGCATACCACATGTGCAAACATTACCAGAGCATTGATTCTAGCCAAAGAGAGCGATAACGTAATCATCGCCAAAATATATTAATTTTTTCACTAACCTTCTCAGAATTCTTCAGATGACACTCCTGTAACATCATATTACAACATACATAGAGAGTTTGTTCGAAAATGTGCATATTTAGCCACCAAAATCATGGTTAGACAATGACAAAAGTAGCTCAGCTGGTCAGAAAATGTCCTGCACCATATTAGACAGTGATCTAGTCTTATACATAAATACTCATAAACTTGACTAAAAAATACAGGGTGGACAGCGATTGATAGACAATTTAATTCTTAATACAATCGCGGAATTACATTTTTTTAATTACCCTTACTTTTCAATACAGGTTGCGCCAAGTGAAGCTATAGCAAACAAGATGGCGGCATAAACGTTTAACATTTATTGACAGAAACACGATTTATCATCATAAATTGTTCTTACTATGAGCTGTTCTCCCATCAGAATCTTGGACAATGAATCCTTTCTTGGGTCTAATCTTCTTTTGGTCGAAAGATGTCCACTTGTCCGTCGAAATGCCCACTAACGTACGACCGGGACCCCGAAACGTGCCCGGAGCTTCAAAGTCTATTACAAAGCAATGCCTCAAAATCGCACTAAACGGATATAAATTGCTATAAAACGGTTTAAATTAACTACATTATGATGTTTCTAACACCTATAACAAGTAAAAAGATGACCGACGCTATATTATTGGCTAAACCAATGCTTGGAAAAAGGCCAGTCAGATATCCTTCTCGCGTTGAGCGCAGTGTCCAAAGGAAGGCTACTTCCGGTATTTTGTCATTTATAGAGCCAATGATTGCGCAATCGACTCCATTCAAATTGTCACCACTTACTGACATCTAGAGGAAGGCGTGGGCAGTGTTTGTATCTCATAGGATTAACAGAGACTTTTAAAACTGATCTGGAACCAGAGGCCAAGATGTCTAAATCTCACACACTGGGAGGAAAAGTGCTGTAGAATGAGTTCTGTTTCACTCAGAGACATAATTCAAACGGCTATAGAAACTAGAGAGTGTTTTCTATCCAATAATAACAATAATATGCATATTGTACGAGCAAGAATTGAGTACTAGGCAGTTTAATCTGTAGAGACAATTATGCTAATTTGAAACAGCACCCCCTATAGTTGCAAGAAGTTAAGTGTTCCCTTTATTTTTTTGAGCAGTGTATAAACAATTGTTGGAAGATTTACTTGTGTCGTGCACAAAGTAGATGTCCTAACCGACTTGCCAAAACTATAGTTTGTTAACAAGAAATTTGTGGAGTGGTTGAAAAACTACTTTTAATGACTCCATCCTAAGTGTATGTAAACTTGCGACTTCAACTGTAGCTTGGTCAACAGGTGGGGCAATGGCATACTTAAGCTGTTTGGGCTGCAAGGGGCAGTATTGAGTAGCCAGATGAAAGGTGCCCATTTCAAACGTCCTCGTACTCAATTCTTGCTCGTACAATATGCATATTATTATTACTATTGGATAGAAAACACTATCTAGTTTCTAAAACCGTTTGAATTATTTCTCTGAGTGAAACAGAACTCATTCTGCAGCACACTTCCTGACCAGGAAGTGGAAGGTCTGAAATCGAGGCTCTGTTCTTCTTCCTGCCTATAAATGGGCACGAGACCTATTAGTATACATGCACGTCATACACCTTCCCCTGGGTGTCAAGATGCTGTGAGAGAAGAAATGAGGTGATTATCTTGGTCTGAGATGGAACACATCATCTTGGAATGACGTGTCCCCCATTTTCGGTACTCTGAAGAGCGCGAGGTGGACAGTGGGATTGCCTTTTGTTTAGCTGCCGTTATAGGCGACTACTATCTCCGGCTTTGATTTTATTTGATACATGTCACCATATCATCGTAAAGTATGTTTTTTCAATATAGTTTCATCAGATTATTGAAAATTTTTCGGGAGTTTTGCCGTGTTCCGTTCTCTTCCGTTTGTTGACATGGACAGCTTCGAGCCACTTGGCTAGTGCGCTTGCTAGATCAAGAGGGAAAATGAACGCTCTAAATCCAAACAACGATTGTTCTTGACAAAGGATACCTTGTACAACATTCTGATGGAAGATCACCAAAAGTAAGAAACATTTTATGATGCTATTTCATATATCTGTCGTGCATGTGAACTAGTCGTCGGCGCCCAACGTTTGGGTACTCAGCTATACCGAAGCTGGATGTCGTAATGAAGTTATTTTTTAGAATTCTAACACTGCGATTTCATTAAGAACTAATGGATCTATCATTTCCTATACAACATGTATTCTTTAGTTATGTTTATGAATAGCTATTTGGTCAGAATATGTGTGTCAGAAAACGTGTCAGAAAAATATCGTTGCTGTTTAGACGTTGTGGAAAAAGTAGCTAAGTTAGCAGAATGTGTAACCACTGATTTCAGCTCTAAATATGCAAATTTTCGAACAAAACATAAGTGTATGTATAACCTGATGTTATAGGACTGTCATCTGATGAAGAATATCAAGGTTAGTCAAAAATTATATACCTTTTACTGGTTTGTTACGATCGCTACGTTTTACTGCTGGGAAATGGCTTGTCTTTCTGGCTATTGTGGTAAGCTAATATAACGCTATATTGTGTTTTCGCTGTAAAACACTTCATAAATCGGAAATGTTGGCTGGAATCACAAGATGCCTGTCTTTCATTTGCTGTACACTATGTATTTTTCAGAAATGTTTTATGATGAGTAATTAGGTATTTGACGTTGGTGTCTGTAATTATTATGGCTGCTTTCGGTGCAATTTCTGATTGTAGCTGCAATGTAAACTATGATTTATACCTGAAATATGCACATTTTTCGAACAAAACATAGATTTATTGTATAACATGTTATAAGACTGTCATCTGATGAAGTTGTTTGTTGGTTAGTTTGGTTGGTTTTTGGTTAGTTAAGTTGGCTTTGTGCATGCTACCTGTGCTGTGAAAAATGTCTGTCCTTTTTTGTATTTGGTGGTGAGCTAACATAAATGTACTTGCTGTTTTCGCTGTAAAACATTTTAAAAATTGGACATGTTGGCTGGATTCACAAGATGTGTACCTTTCATTTGCTGTATTGGACTTGTTAATGTGTGAAAGTTAAATATTACAAAAAATATATATTTCGAATTTCGCGCCCTGCACTTGAAGTGGTTGTTGTCATATTGTACCGGCACCACCCTGCAGCCATGAGAAGTTAAACAAGACGAAACACGAAGAACACTTGAAATGATTACAAAATAACAAAATGACGTAGACAGACCTGAACATGGAACTTACATAATAACACGAAGAACGCACAAACAGGAACAGACTACATACACGAACGACAACGAAACAGTCCCGTGTGGTGCGACATACACAGACATGGAAGACAATCACCCACATACAAACAGTGAAACCAGCCTACCTTAAAACCTGTTAGGGCTGTAGGGGGCGTTTTGGAAAAAATGGAAAATATGTGCAAATTTTCAAACGGCCTCCTAATATATTTTTGCTCTTACAATATGTATATTGTTAATACTGTTGGATAGAAAAGAGTCTATAGTTTCTAAAACCGTTTTAATTTTTTCTCTGAGTGGAACACAAGTCCTTTGGCAGCACTTTCCCCGACCAGGAAGTAAAATGCAAGATGTTTATGCTCGCTTCAACGCTCTGCCTATATATGGTCATGCCACCTATGACCCGAAACACACCTCGTACGCCTTCCTCTGGGTGTCAAGAGGACGTCAGAAGAGAAATCTTGCGTTTATCTTGTTCTGACGTGAAATAAGACCTATTTCTTTAGCGTGACCGTCAATTTCAGGAAGTCAGAAGCGCGCGACTTGGGAGAGATATCATGTTTTGTTTGCTGCCGTTTCTGATGTGAACTATCTCCAGCTCGGATTTGATTTGATAAATGAGACCATGTCATCGTAATGTATGTTTTTTCAATATAGTTTAATCAGATTATTTGAATTTTTTCGGGAGTTTTGCTGTGTTCTGTAATGTTTCCTTTGTTTACTTTGGAGAGATCCATGCCACTCGACTAGTACCCAGGCTAAAGGAAGATGGAAAGTTGCCATTCTGAATGGATTGAACGACTATTCTGGACTAAGGACAACTTGATCAACATTCTGATGAAAGATCAGCCAAAGTAAGACCAAATTTATAATGTTATTTCATATATCTGTCGTGCATGTCAACTGGTCGCGCGCGCCCAAGTGTGTCTGTCTGGCGTGGCTATGCTAATTTAGCGCTACATTTAGTTTTCGATGTAAAACATTTCATAAATCGGAAATATTGTCTGGAATCACAAGAATCCTGTTTTTCAATTGCTGCACAGTATGTATTTCTCCGAAATGTTTTATGAGGAGTAATTAGGTATTTGATGTTGGTGTCTGTAAATGTTATGGCTGCTTTCGGTGCCATTTTTGAGTGTAGCTGAAATGTAATTTATGATTTATACCATAAATATGCACATTTAAAAAAAAAAACATATGCTATACAATAAATATGTTATCAGACTGTCATCTTAGGAAGTTGTTTCTTGGTTAGTGGCTATATATATCTTCATTTGGTCGAATTTGTGATAGCTGCTGATGGAGTAAAAAACTGATGGAGTTAGAAAAAGTGGTGTCTTTTGCTAAGGTGGTTAGCTAATAGATTTACATATTTTGTCTTCCCTGTAAAACATTTTAAAAATCGGACATGTTGGCTAGATTCACAAGATGTCTGCCTTTCATATGCTGTATTGGACTTGTTAATGTGTGAAAGTTAAATATTTAAAAAAAATGTATTTTTTGAATTTGCCGCTCTGCCTTTTCAATGGAGTGTGGGAGGAGTGCCGCTAGCGGCACTCCCATCCTAGACAGGTTAATATGGTTCTCAATCAGAGGAAACGTCAAACACCTGCCTCTAATTGAGAACCATATCAGGCAACACATTAAACCCAACATAGAAACATACAACATAGAATGCCCACCCCAACTCACGCCCTGACCAACTAAACACATACAAAACAACAGAAAACAGGTCAGGAACGTGACAATACCTTAATAAATAAGGCTGGCAAGAAGAATATGGAGACCATTTATTATTATGTTTTCCATATGACCAATTTAGTAAAGTCAGATTTTGTAGTTCTGAGAATATATTATGCCCACTCAAACTCAGCAAGGTCCTCCTGCTGTGTATCATTGATTGTGATTTTTAAGTGATCAGCCGGGAAAAAAAAGTTGGTCAAATCAAATGTTATTGGTTGCGTACACATATTTTGCAGATGTTATTGCAGGTGCAGCGAAATGCTTATGTTTTTAGCTCCAAAAGTGCAGTAATACCTAACAATACAAAACAATACACACAAATCCAAACAGAAAACTAAAATAATTAAGAAATATCAGAACAAGCAATGTCAGAGTACGGAATATAAATATATACACTGAGTGTACAAAACTTTATCAACACCTGCTCTTTCCAAGACATAGACATAACAGGTGAATCCAGGTGAAAGCTAAGATTCCTTAATGATGTCACCTGTTAAATCCACTTCAAACAGTTCAGGTGAAGGGTAGGAGTAAGGTTAAAGAAGGATTTTTAAGCCTTGAAACAATTGAGACATGGATTGTGTATATGTGCCATTCAGAGGGTGAATGGGCAAGACTAAAGATTTAAGTGCCTTTGAATGGGGTATATTAGTAGGTGCCAGGAGTGTCAACTGCAACACTGCTGGGTTTTTCACGCTCCACAGTTTCCAGTGTGTACTGTATCAAGAATGGTCCACCACCCAAAGGACATCCAGCCAACTTTGGGAAGCAATGGAGTCAACATGGGCCAGAATCCCTGTGGAATCCTTTCGACACCTTGCAAAATCCCTGCCCCGATGAATTGAGACTGTTCTGAGGGCAAAAGGGGGTGCAACTCAATTTTAGGAAAGTGTCCTAGTGTTTTATATAGTCAGTGTATGTGCAGTATACTGTATGATGGTGGTTATATACATTATTGACAGTATATGAATAGAAAAGATGTTTACAGCAAAAGTTATATAGGATGAGCCTTGGCTAGAATACAGTATATGCGTACAGTATGATATGGGTAAAACAGTATGTAAACATTATTAAAGTGACCAGTGTTCAATGACTATGTACATAGGACAGCAGTCTCTAAGGTGCAGGGTAGAATACCGGGTGGTAGCCGGATAGTAACAGTAACTAAATTCAGGGAAGGATACTGGGCGGAGGCCAGCTAGTGGTGACTAACAGGCTGATGGCACATTTGTGGCCTGCTGGAGGTCATTTTGCAGGGCGCTGGCAGTGCACCTCCTTGCACAAAGGCGGAGGTAGCGGTCCTGCTGCTGGGTTGTTGCCCTCATACGGCCTCCTCCACGTCTCCTGATGTACTGGCCTGTCTCCTGGTAGCGCCTCCGTGCTCTGGACCCTACGCTGACAGACACAGCAAACCTTTTTGCCACAGCTCGCATTGATGTGCCATCCTGGATGAACTGCACTACCTGAGCCACTTGTGTGGGTTGTAGACTCCGTCTCATGCTACCACTAGAGTGAGAGCACCGCCAGCATTCAAAAGTGACCAAAACATCAGCCAGGAAGCATAGGAACTGAAAAGTGGTCTGTGGTCACCACCTGCAGAATCACTCCTTTATTGGGGGTGTCTTGCTAATTGCCTATAATATCCACATTTTGTCTATTCCATTTGCACAACAGCAGGTGAAATTTATTGTCAATCAGTGTTGCTTCCTAAGTGGACAGTTTGATTTCACAGAAGTGTGATTGACTTGGAGTTACATTGTGTCATTTAAGTGTTCCCTTTATTTTTTTGAGCAGTGTATATTTAAAAAATTGAACCATCATTTAACTTCTTCTGGCTGCAAGCCCGAGGCCGCCCACAATATTACAACAGCCAGCTCAAGTGCAGGGCGCGAATTTCAAAATACATGCAATACAATACAATACAATGTTTTCTATCCAATAGTAATAATATGCATATTGTACGAGCAAGAATTGAGTACGAGGCCGTTTGAAATGGGCACCTGTCACGTTCCTGACCTGTTTTCTGTTGTTTTGTATGTGTGCGATGGTCAGGGCGTGAGTTTTGGGTGGGCAGTCTATGTTTTCCGTTTCTATGTTGGTTTTGGGTTGCCTGGTATGGCTCTTAATTAGAGGCAGGTGTTTTGCGTTTTCCTGTAATTGAGAGTCATATTAAGGTAGGAGGTTCTCACTGTTTGTTTGTGGGTGATTGTCGCTGTGTCTGTGCATTTTGCACCACACGGTACTGTCTCGTCTCGTTCGTTCGGTCGTTCCTGTTTATTGTGTTCCTCGTTTCATGTAAGTTCATAGTTTAGGTCTGTCTAGTTCGTTTTGTTATTTTGTAAATCATTCAAGTGTATTTCGTTTCGTGTTTTTCCGTCTTGTCATTAAAACATTATGTATTCATCACCCGCTGCGCCTTGGTCAACTCACTCACCGAAAGAGAGCCGTTACAGCACCTTTTATCTGGCTACTCAATACTGCCCCTGCAGCCCAAACAGGTTAAACGGCCAATGACTAATATGGTCCCTAAAAGGCACGGGTTATTTTCCGACCTCTATCCACTCCTGTGGCATTGTTAGAGTTATGGCCTATTTTGCTGACCAACAGTTGAACAATTTGACGTCATGTCTAAACATGCCCATGTATGCATGTTTTACAATCTTATCTGGAAAATCAGTGTGTAGTCACTAGTCACATTAATTGAAAGGAAATGGGGGGGGCATACACATTTTGTTTTGGAGCAAGAGGCATCACAATACGGACAGTAGCCAATACGCCTAGGCTATTATTTTGTTTGTTTCTTAAGGTCCTCTAAGTTTCATACATTCATTGAAGCCTGTTTTATGTGTAGCCTTGTGAGAAAAGGTAGCCTAGTGACATAGCAAGAAGTTTTACACCAGTCTTTACAGAGGCACACAGGACTGCAGCTCATGTTTGCCTTGGCAAAAAGCCATATAGGCCTGTGTTAGATACGATTGTTAACATTGTTAACACGGCTCTTAATCATCTATGACTATAATGCCTTATGAAGCAAAGTGTTGTAATGCCCTAAATGTTAAGCTCATTAGGAGAGTATTATATTGTGCTCATCAAGGGACATATTACTCTTTCTTTCAATAGGCTAAAAGGGGGGGGGGGCATATTCCTATTCTCCTGTACACCTTCTATTACACCTAGCTGTCAAAATTTCCCAATGAGCTATTAAAAATGGTGCTATTGATCCTAGCCAAAATGGTGCTCTTGATGATCTTAGCACAATTTTATAGCACCATTTTACAAAGTAAATATAAATGTACTTAGTGAATAAAGGTGATAATGATTTGTATTTATTGTTCATACCTGGCTGGTACATATAAACATACAAAATACATATGTGATGAACAACAATTATTATAGGGATATAAATAAAGTGAACAAACTGAAAATAACAGCATCGCACCCTGCTGTCAACTTTTCCTTGTGCGTGCAGGTCATAGCGTTGGTCATGGACCTCTTCACAGATGTTGATCTGCTATGTGACTTGATGGAGGCCTCGAACAAACGCAAGGTCCCTGTGTACATTCTCCTGGACGAGAAGAATCTCAACTACTTTGTTGACACGTGTGCAGCCCTGGACATCCTGAACTCTCACCTGGGTGTAAGTCATGGTGGAAGGGTGTGACGTGGAGGGTGCATGGGTTCAGCTGGTTGGCTTACACCAAGGGTGTCAAACTCAAGCCATGGAGAGCCCAGGTTTTTGGTTTTTCTTTTCAGTTAAACCCTAGACAACCAGGTGTGGGGAGTGCCTTACTAATTAGTGACCTTGATTAATCAATCAAGTACAAGGGAGGAGCGAAAACCCACAAACACTTGGCCCTCCGTGGAATGAGTTTGACACATGTGGCACACACTGTAAGAATGCACAGTAAACCACAGAAAATGTGTTTGCGAAAATGTTGTTTGTGGGGAAAGAGTCTCTGGCTCATTAACATATTTTAAAACATGCCTTGTAAAAGGCTATATTTGTTGCACCCGTGAGTTAGAATGCTGTACCCCCACAGCATATACTGTATTTTAGGAATCCTACAAAACTTGTACTATGCAAGTCAGTTAAGAACAAATTCTTATTTTTAATGATGGCCTAGGAACAGTGGGTTAACTGCCTTGTTCAGGGGCAGAACAACAGATTTTTACCTTGTCAGCTCAGGATTCGATCCAGCAACTTTTTGGTTACTGGCCCAACGCTCTAACCACTAAGCTACCTGCCGCCCTAATTAAATATATATAGGGGACATATCAGATTGTCCGCAGGTCTTAAACCTTTTAATGGTTGAATATTTAACTGAGTCCATGTTTGGAAGCCTTTCTTTAGGCCTCTAAAAGTGCAAGTGATATAAAACATATAGTATTCATTATAAGCTGTAATATACAAAAACAACTGTAGGAATCCTATATATACAGCCAACCTTCTTGCTCCAATCCCTTATTATTACTGTAAAATATAATTTTCTTACAGTTTATTCGTCAGTTTTACAGTCTTGGACTGTGTTTAATTGCTTTGACATTATCGTTATTTACAGTAAACTGTCATTAAGTTACCATGAACATCTCAGAAATGTATTGGCACTATCCAGAGATAATTATAGATATCTATCTATTAATGATATCATAATATATCTTGTTGTAATTACAATTATTTTAAAGACCAACTTAAATACAATTATATTTTCACTAACAGTTACAGAAACCTTTTACTTGCAATGACTGTCATATGTCTTTTTTTTAATCAACCTTGGTTGAACGCACTGACTGTAAGTTGCTAAGGACAAGAGCGCCCACTAAATGAGTAAAGAACACTGGGTAAGATATCACTGGGTAATTGAAGTCATAATGCAGTAATTAGTACTGTGCATTTGATTACAGTTTCTGACTTGGTAATGTCAAATAGATTACAGTAGCTGTACTGTAAAATGAATTACAGTAATTTACTGGCCAATTTGCTGCCAGTAAGTTACTGTACATTTTACAGGAAATGTTTTACACTGTACATACATTTTCCTGATAGTGTTGATGGATGGTTTTCTGAATAGAATGTACTGTGTATTTCTCTCTCTGTCTCTCTGTCTCTCTCTCTCGCTCTCTCACTCTCTCCCCCTCACTCTCACCCACTCACTCTCTCCTTCTCTCTCTAGCCCCATTTATACCTGGTTCGAACTTGTCCTGTTCTTGTCAAAATTCTGATTGATCCCATATTTTTAAACAGGTTTAGACATCAAAAGACACATTGTGATCTGATCATTCTGCCCACCTCCGGAGGTAGTCAGACACGCATTGTGTCTGGATATCTCACAAGTGTAGACAGATCTGGACAGAGAAACCATTTGAATCATCATTATTCCGCCCTCTAAAATCACTGGCAGGTGGCACTATTGACTGATTTCATCAATATGTGTCTTAATCAATATTATTTTGAAAGAATAGCTTTGAAATTATTTGCATAGAGGAAGGGATCAGGAAATATGGTCACAAAGCAGACAAAGTTGATGGATAACATCCACATTTTAAAACCGTGTAGACACATTTCTGGAAAGTGGGCCCAATCAGAATGTATACAAGATCAGGACAAAGGACCCATATCAGCACAAGGTATAAACAGGACTTGTATCTGTATGTCTGTCTCTCTTTATCTTTCATTGTGTTTGTGTGTGTGTGTGCATGTGCATGCATTCAATATACAATGTGCAGTATGGAAACTGTGTGAAAACTGAGACAACTATAAGAGACAAACATACAGGACATCATAATAGACGTAAAGACATGATAGACTTAAAGATGAAAATGAATGTTTGCAACATTTACATAATTTCATATAGACAGACTTTGTTACACCAATAAGATGTTGTTAATCTTATTGGTTTTATTATTTCCACGAGGAGGAGGAGGAGGAGGAGTAGTAAGAAGGATCGGAGGATAAATGCGCAGCGTGATGGGAATACATTGTTACTTTTAATTAACGAATAACACTGAATAAACTTACAAAACAATAAACGGACAAACGAACGAAAACGCAACAGTCCCGTATGGTGACATACAAAAAGAAACAGGAACAATCACCCACAACCCACAATACAAAACAGGTTTCCTAAATATGGTTCCCAATCAGAGACAACGACTAACACCTCCCTCTGATTGATAACCATATCAGGCCAAACACATAGAAATAGACAAACTAGACATACAACATAGAATGCCCACTCAGATCACACCCTGACCAAACAAAACATAGAAACGTACAAAGCAAACTATGGTCAGGGCGTGACACCACTAAATCGTTCATTTTCATTGCCTTTTCAGAACATGAGAATACGCAGAGTGTGTGGAGATACGTATTGCACTGAAAGTGGGAAAAAGTTCACCGGGCAGGACCAGGAAAAGTTTATGATTATAGGCTGTGAGGAAGTCATTGCTGGGTCATACAGGTAAGGACTGTACCCTTGTGTCTTGGGAAAATACATACAATTTATTTATCTGTTCATGACCAGTAAATGTAAAGCAATATTGTGGATCCCAGGAAGAATAGCTGCTGCTTCAGCAACAGCTAATGGTGATCCTAATAAAATACAAAAGATAAGCTGGAACTGAGAATTCATATATTGCTGCTTCTGCTAAATGCTAGCCCTGCTCTGGACATTGTCTATCCACCAACATTGGGTGACACTCTGAATTTCTTAGTACGGTGACTCAGGCAAACACAATTTTTATTTTAGTCATTAGGTAAACATCCCATTACTAAGTGCTTTGTGCTGTCCCAAACTTGAGCCTTGGTACCTTGTACCGGCTTCCAGAAGCCAATAGGTCGAACTCTTTGGAGAGTGGATGGGACAGGTCCTCTAGGATGAAGGTCACCTTGTACTGCAAGTGTTTGTTGTGTCAGGCAAGGCTGGGTAGCTATGATCCCATTAAATAGAGAGCAGACTTTGATGGTTGTCTGTAAGCAGTTTTTACTGATAAATGGTTAATAAGGAAAACGTTATCATGATAGCATCGGGGGAAATTTTGTAATTTTCACTATTTAACCGTTATAACAGCTGAATAACCACTGCATTTATCGCTCTCTCTTTGATGCAGATTAAATGTATCCCAAAGCTAGTGGCCTACAGTGGTTCTTCCTGTAAAAGTTGCGTCATACTGCAGCACACCTTGAGGGCTGCAGCAGAATTCTATGGCACGTTATTTAATTGTTGCCATTAATGCTAGTTAGTGCAAGTTTGACCACCAGATGGCATCTTTGAGAAGCATTTAACTTCTTATGGCTGGGGGGCAGTATTGAGTAGCTTGGATTAAGAAGGTGCCCAGAGTAAATTGCCTGTTACTCAGTCCTAAAAGCTAGAATATGCATATTATTAGTAGATTTGGATAGAAAACACTCTGAAGTCTCTAAAACTGTTTGAATGATGTCTGAGAGTATAACATAACTCATATGGCAGGCAAAAACCTGAGGAAGTGGGAAATCTGAGGTTTGTAGTTTTTCAACTCTTTGCCTATCCAAGATACAGTGGAAATTTGGTCCGATTGCACTTCCTAAGGCTTCCACTAGTCTTTGGAACCTTGTTTCAGTCTTCTACTGTAAAGGAGGAGAGAATGATTGAGTAAGGGGTCTGCCAGAAGGCCATGAGCTCATTCAGGCGTGCTCCCGTGAGAGGTAGCTGCATTCCATTGCATTTCTAAAGACAAAGGAATTCTCCGGTTGAAACATTATTGAAGATTTATGTTAAAAACATCCTAAAGATTGATTCTATACATCGTTTGACATGTTGCTACGAACTGTAATGGAATTTTTTTACGATTCGTCATGAATTTGGATTTTTGAACTAAACGCACAAACAAAAAGGAGGTATTTGGACATATATTATGGACTTTATCGAACAAAACAAACATTTATTGTAAAACTGGGATTCCTGGGAGTGCATTCTGATGAAGATCATCAAAGGTAAGTGAATATTTATAATGCTATTTCTGACTTCTGTTGACTCCACAACATGGCGGGTGCCTGTATGGCTTGTTTTTGTGTCTGAGCGCCGTACTCAGATAATTGCATGGTGTGCTTTTTTCGTAAAGTTTTCTTGAAATCTGACACAGCAGTTGCATTTAGGAGAAGTTTTTTCTAAAGTTCCATGTATAACACTTGCATCTTTTATCAATGTTTATTATGAGTATTTCTGTAAATCGATGTGACTCTCTGCAAAATCACCGGATGTTTTGGGGGCAAAACATTACTGAACATAACGCGCCAATGTAAACTAAGATTTTTGGATATAAATATGAACTTTATCGAACAAAACATACATGTATTGTGTAACATGAAGTCCTATGAGTGTCATCTGATGAAGATCATCAAAGGTTAGTGATTAATTTTATCTCTTTCTGCTTTTTGTGACTCTTTTGCTGGAAAAATGGCTGTGTTTTTCTGTGACTAGTTGCTGACCTAACATAATTATATTTTCTGCTTTCGCCGTAAAGCCTTTTTGAAATCGGACACTGTGGTTGGATTAACGATAATTTTATCTTTAAAATGGTGTCTAATACTTGTATGTTTGAGAAATTTGAATTATGAGATTTCTGTTGATTGAATTTGGCGCCCTGCACTTTCACTGGCGGTTGGCGAAGGGTTCCTAGACAGGTTAACTACCACGAACCATTTCGGACCCGTCCTCTTGTTTCCCCGATCTGTTACCCAGTGTCACCAACACTAACATAGATACTTTTGTATTTAAACTTTCACTACATTAGATTATATGGACGATACAAATCAATACTGTTAGTTTTACAGCTAAAATCCTCCCTCACATTTATCTTGACCAATGAAGTCAATTTTAGTAAGTTTAGAATTTAACGCCAAACTACTGAATAAAGATTACTGACCTTATCCTTGCAGCTGAGATTCAATTTGCTTGGACCTCGTCACCGTTTCTGTCGTGTACCAGTTCGCCACTGGCCTGTAAAGAACCCTCAGAATGGAGCCAGGTCTTTAATCTACGGATCTCTGATCCGCCCGTGCACAGTTTTCGGCACTCACATGGGACGACAGAAACAGGTATTGAGATCCAGCTCGAAGGACCAAGTTGTCATGATCATTTTAAATCACAAATGATAACTAAACAATCATTTAAGCTTTGACCAATCCCCGAGGTTTGTAAGACCCTGGGTTTAATAATAATTAGGCAACGACTCAGCTTCTGCAAAAGGTTGGTTCGTTATTCACGAGAACGTTCTGAAGTCAACCAGTCTTTATAACCCCCTCTACACGCACACACACACACACACACACACACACACACACACACACACACACACACACACACACACATACACACACACACACACACACACAATCACACAATCACACACACACACACAGTTTTATCACTTTTCTAACAGCCTTGGCAGTTTCTCGCCGTTCTTTCCCTCCCCAGATAAAAGGGACCTTGGAAGGAGCCTCTTTCCTGTTGTCCTTTGTTCTCCCAACTCTCACACCACTACACAGCAAAACAATGGTCTAGTCACACATATTATGGAATTATGACTACTAACACATGTCATACAATTATATGATTTCAGGGTGGAATCCTTTAGTCATTACTTTAAACATATAAATTCCCTTATCAGTTATCTAGAGATTGGACATTGGCGAGTAATATGCTTGGAAGCGGTGGATGGTGTGCTCGCATTCTGAGTCTGACCAGTAGGCCGCTCCATCTGCCTCTTCTGCAGCGACCACGTTGTTTTGGGTTGGCCTCTGGGATAAGATCCCATGTTCAGGGTGGAGGTCGGAACAAAGGATCCACTTCGTGAAAGGCGTATTCCTGGTCGTAATGTTGGTATGTTGACATCGCTTTTATTACATTTACATTTACATTTAAGTCATATAGCAGACGCTCTTATCCAGAGCGACTTACAAATTGGTGCATTCACCTTATGACATCCAGTGGAACAGCCACTTTACAATAGTGCATCTAAATCTTTTAAGGGGGGGGGTAGAAGGATTACTTTATCCTATCCTAGGTATTCCTTAAAGAGGTGGGGTTTCAGGTGTCTCCGGAAGGTGGTGATTGACTCCGCTGTCCTGGTGTCGTGAGGGAGTTTGTTCCACCATTGGGGTGCCAGAGCAGCGAACAGTTTTGACTGGGCTGAGCGGGAACTGTACTTCCTCAGAGGTAGGGAGGCGAGCAGGCCAGAGGTGGATGAACACAGTGCCCTTGTTTGGGTGTAGGGCCTGATCAGAGCCTGAAGGTACTGAGGTGCCGTTCACCTCACAGCTCCGTAGGCAAGCACCATGGTCTTGTAGCGGATGCGAGCTTCAACTGGAAGCCAGTGGAGAGAGCGGAGGAGAGGGGTGACGTGAGAGAACTTGGGAAGGTTGAACACCAGACGGGCTGCGGCGTTCTGGATGAGTTGTAGGGGTTTAATGGCACAGGCAGGGAGCCCAGCCAACAGCGAGTTGCAGTAATCCAGACGGGAGATGACAAGTGCCTGGATTAGGACCTGCGCCGCTTCCTGTGTGAGGCAGGGTCGTACTCTGCTGATGTTGTAGAGCATGAACCTACAGGAACGGGCCACCGCCTTGATGTTAGTTGAGAACGACAGGGTGTTGTCCAGGATCACGCCAAGGTTCTTAGCGCTCTGGGAGGAGGACACAATGGAGTTGTTAACCGTGATGGCGAGATCATGGAACGGGCAGTCCTTCCCCGGGAGGAAGAGCAGCTCCGTCTTGCCGAGGTTCAGCTTGAGGTGGTGATCCGTCATCCACACTGATATGTCTGCCAGACATGCAGAGATGCGATTCGCCACCTGGTTATCAGAAGGGGGAAAGGAGAAGATTAATTGTGTGTCGTCTGCATAGCAATGATAGGAGAGACCATGTGAGGTTATGACAGAGCCAAGTTACTTGGTGTATAGCGAGAATAGGAGAGGGCCTAGAACAGAGCCCTGGGGGACACCAGTGGTGAGAGCACGTGGTGAGGAGACAGATTCTCGCCACGCCACCTGGTAGGAGCGACCTGTCAGGTAGGACGCAATCCAAGCGTGGGCCGCGCCGGAGATGCCCAACTCGGAGAGGGTGGAGAGGAGGATCTGATGGTTCACAGTATCGAAGGCAGCCGATAGGTCTAGAAGGATGAGAGCAGAGGAGAGAGAGTTAGCTTTAGCAGTGCGAAGCGCCTCCGTGATACAGAGAAGAGCAGTCTCAGTTGAATGACTAGTCTTGAAACCTGACTGATTTGGATCAAGAAGGTCATTCTGAGAGAGATAGCAGGAGAGCTGGCCAAGGACGGCACGTTCAAGAGTTTTGGAGAGAAAAGAAAGAAGGGATACTGGTCTGTAGTTGTTGACATCGGAGGGATCGAGTGTAGGTTTTTTCAGAAGGGGTGCAACTCTCGCTCTCTTGAAGACGGAAGTGACGTAGCCAGCGGTCAAGGATGAGTTGATGAGCGAGGTGAGGTAAGGGAGAAGGTCTCCGGAAATGGTCTGGAGAAGAGAGGAGGGGATAGGGTCAAGCGGGCAGGTTGTTGGGCGGCCGGCCGTCACAAGACACGAGATTTCATCTGGAGAGAGAGGGGAGAAAGAGGTCAGAGCACAGGGTAGGGCAGTGTGAGCAGAACCAGCGGTGTCGTTTGACTTAGCAAACGAGGATCGGATGTCGTCGATCTTCTTTTCAAAATGGTTGACGAAGTCATCTGCAGAGAGGGAGGAGGGGGGGGGAGAGGATTCAGGAGGGAGGAGAAGGTGGCAAAGAGCTTCCTAGGGTTAGAGGCAGATGCTTGGAATTTAGAGTGGTAGAAAGTGGCTTTAGCAGCAGAGACAGAAGAGGAAAATGTAGAGAGGAGGGAGTGAAAGGATGCCAGGACCGCAGGGAGGCGAGTTTTCCTCCATTTCCGCTCGGCTGCCCGGAGCCCTGTTCTGTGAGCTCGCAGTGAGTCGTCGAGCCACGGAGCAGGAGGGGAGGACCGAGCCGGCCTGGAGGATAGGGGACATAGAGAGTCAAAGGATGCAGAAAGGGAGGAGAGGAGGGTTGAGGAGGCAGAATCAGGAGATAGGTTGGAGAAGGTTTGAGCAGAGGGAAGAGATGATAGGATGGAAGAGGAGAGAGTAGCGGGGGAGAGAGAGCGAAGGTTGGGACGATGCGATACCATCCGAGTAGGGGCAGTGTGGGAAGTGTTGGATGAGAGCGAGAGGGAAAAGGATACAAGGTAGTGGTCGGAGACTTGGAGGGGAGTTGCAATGAGGTTAGTGGAAGAACAGCATCTAGTAAAGATGAGGTCAAGCGTATTGCCTGTCTTGTGAGTAGGGGGGGAAGGTGAGAGGGTGAGGTCAAAAGAGGAGAGGAGTGGAAAGAAGGAGGCAGAGAGGAATGAGTTAAAGGTAGACGTGGGGAGGTTAAAGTCACCCATAACTGTGAGAGGTGAGCCGTCCTCAGGAAAGGAGCTTATCAAGGCATCAAGCTCATTGATGAACTCTCCAAGGGAACCTGGAGGGCGATAAATGATAAGGATGTTAAGCTTGAAAGGGCTGGTAACTGTGACAGCATGGAATTCAAAGGAGGCGATAGACAGATGGGTAAGGGGAGAAAGAGAGAATGACCACTTGGGAGAGATGAGGATCCCGGTGCCACCACCCCGCTGACCAGAAGCTCTCGGGGTGTGCGAGAACACGTGGGCAGACAAGGAGAGAGCAGTAGGAGTAGCAGTGTTATCTGTGGTGATCCATGTTTCCGTCAGTGCCAAGAAGTCGAGGGACTGGAGGGAAGCATAGGCTGAGATGAACTCTGCCTTGTTGGCCGCAGATCGGCAGTTCCAGAGGCTACCGGAGACCTGGAACTCCACGTGGGACCACCAGGTTAGGGTGGCTGCGGCCACGCGGTTTGAAGCGTTTTATATCCAATAGTTCTTCTCGGCTGTATGTAATAACACTTGAGATTTTCTGGGCTAACAATGTAAGAAATAATACAAACAAATCTAATTACTGCATAGTTTTCTAAGGACCTGAAGTGAGTTGACCATCTCTGTCGGCACCATTTTACTACTTTCACCTGAGCCCTGAGAGGAGAGGAGGGTCACTAACTCCCACCCCTCAGAATCAGACCACCCATGGCATGAGAGGCTCCCCCAACGAGACCAATCACAGTCTCGTTTCAGAGCACCCTTCCTCTGGGATCGGCCATTTGGTCGGGATAGAGTGGTCCAAGTTCAGCCCCACGGAGTTCCTCCAACCAAACATTGGCGGAACCACATCCAAGTTTCCAGCTCTAGGTTTGTACGACCACAAGTCGAGCCTATTCATCAGTAGTCCCAAGACCCAGTCTCCAGTGCTGGATAACAAACTCTCTGCCAAGCAGAGGACTCCCTCCAAACCCCTCGTCAATAAGCTCACTGACCTCGTCCTCCCCCCAACCGAGAAGGACACCTACATCTTCAAGAGGTCTCCTCCACACAGCACAGTCTTTGGGGTGCCAGACCTCTCCCAGACAGACCCGGAGACCAAGTACATTCCCCTACCTTCACCCCCCATGATAAACCGACAAGACCAGAAAGGCATGACCTTAGGCCACAGCAAACTGGACCAGGTCAACCACTACAACAAGATGAAGTCCAAGCAGGTGTACAGCAAGTTTAAGTTAAAGAATACCAACTGTGGAAGTGCTTTTACGCGAAGGTGTCACGGCTGTTGAAAGGAGAGGACCAAGGTGCAGCGTGGTGAGCGTACATTTCCGTTTATTCAATCAAAATGACGCCGAACAAAACAATAAACACTACAAAAACGAACTGAGAAACTCAAAGGCTATGTGCCCTAAACAAAGTCAACTTCCCAAAAAGACAGGTGGAAAAAAGGGATACCTAAGTATGGTTCTCAATCAGAGACAACTGTCTCTGATTGAAAACCACACCCGGCCAAACACAAAGAAATAGAAAACATAGAAATAAAGAAACTAAAATGCCCACCCTAGTCACATCCTGGCCTAACCAAAATAGAGAATAAAAGCTTCTCTATGGCAAGGGCGTGACACAAGGTGAACAATCTATCGATGTGCCCTTGAGCAAGGCATTTGACCCTAATTTGCTCCAGGGGTGCTGTACTACTATGGCTGACCCGGTGTACAGCATGTGCCTAATTTAGCCTGTCTACACTGGGTTTTAGTCATACCTTTTTAGCATTTGTATGTAGACATTAAAGCAGTATGTGACATAAGCGGATGCCAGATTCATTCATAAAAACTTTTAGGAGCTCTGTCGGGTCTCAACTTACTGTTGAGAGTCAAATTAGTAGTATACTCAAGGTGCAATTTCGAAATTTGGTAGAGAATCAGCAGTTTTCCTCTTAGTCACTCAATTAGCCCATGTCAGCTAAATTTCTTTAGATTGCTAGGAAGTTTAGCCCGCTATCTACACTGTAAGACATTTCTGTAAGTTCGACACTTTAGAATGCACAGTAAAATAGAGTAAATGTGTTTTACAGCACACTGTAAGACTTTTCTACAATTTCAACAGTAAAACACTAGAACCACAGTAAAATATACTGAAGTAAAATATAAACGCAACCATTTCAGCGATTTTACTGAGTTACAGTTCACAGAAGGAAATCAATCAATTGAAATATGCAAATACTCCACAATATCGCAACACTTTTGACCAATCAAAGCTCACTATATCTTCCAGCCCCTACTGGATTGGCTGTTGAGACCTAGCACCACCTAGCCTGCTTGCTAGCTTTCTGAAGGTGAAGCTAATGAGGTTATCCGAATATCGTGTTATGTGGAAATAAACTGTAACAGTTAAGCAGCACGCACTATGTCGGAACTTGTATGTCGGCCCTGCATTAAAGAACATAAAAGGTTAAAGAAAAGTGTGATAAATTAAAACATATACCAATTTCATTTAAGGACAAAAAAATTGACAGCTGTGCTATAAACTATTTGGCAAAATATTTGGGAAGAGATTTCCGATGTACCCATTCCATGGCACATGGTTTATGAATTGACACGCAAAACAACGCCAGATTCAAAACTTTGAATTTTTCAATTTAAATTACTATAGAAAATTCTTGCAACCAATAGAATGTTATATATATGGGGGATAAAATCTTCACAGCTCTGCAGATTTTTCTGTGAGGAGGCAGAGTCATTATATCATTTATTTTGGTATTGTCCATATGTAGCTCGTTTTTGGTCACAGGTCCAGGAATGGCTGAAGAATTGCAACATTTGCCTAGAACTGATGCTGCAGATAGCAATACTGGGTGATTTGAAAAGCCATAGACAATCAATCATTAACATAATAATTATTTTAGCAAAAAAATGTATATTTCATTTACAATCTGTAGAAGCATATATATATATATGTGGCCTAGCCAGTCTCCAGACCTGAACCCAATAGAAAATCTTTGGAGGGAGCTGAAAGTCCGTATTGCCCAGCGACAGCCCCGAAACCTGAAGGATCTGGAGAAGGTCTGCATGGAGGAGTGGGCCAAAATCCCTGCTGCAGTGTGTGCAAACCTGGTCAAGGACTACAGGAAACGTATGATCTCTGTAATTGCAAACAAAGGTTGCTGTACCAAATATTAAGTTCTGCTTTTCTGATGTATCAAATACTTATGTCGTGCAGTAAAATGCAAATGAATTACTTAAAAATCATACAATGTGATTTTCTGGATTTTTGTTTTAGATTCCGTCTCTCACAGTTGAACTGTACATATGATAAAAATTACAGACCTCTATATGCTTTGTAAGTAGGAAAACCTGCAACATCGGCAGTGTATCAAATACTTGTTCTCCCCACTGTATATATTTACCCAAAAAAAGACCCCAAAAAAGCAGCACGCACTATGCGCTCTCTCTTTCTCTTTGTGGTGTTTGCTGAGGAGAGGTAGCTGTATTCACAAGCGCTCCAATGTATACATATTTTGAAAGTTTAAAATGAGTAAAAGTTGTTGTGTAACTTTTGGGGATGAGATAATATTGTCTAAAGATACCAAGTAATGCAATGCTAGGTTGGATATTTTTGCTAGGCTAACATAGCACAAAAGCTAGCACAGTATCTGGATCTTCCCCTTTTCCTTTTCAACTGCAGTTTCAGATGAGCAGCACTCAGTGAATTAGTTTTCAACCTAGTTGAAAAAGTAGCTAGTGCCCTTTATGGAGGTGCCAACGGCAAAGAGGAGAAAAGTACAGGAGGACATAATATTTTACTGTGCAGAGGACTATAAGTAAATGAATGAATGGCTACATAGCTAGCTAGCTTACTACACTCTACATGTCATAATATGTAGTCAGCTAGCTAGCTATATTGCCAGCCAGTAAATAAATAACTTAGCTAATAAAAGCAGAATCTAATTCATGTTAATAAGCTAACCCCATCGTTGTTAAGGCCAGCCATTTCTGTCACATGATAATGGTATTTGGTCATGTGATTAGGGCAAGGGTCAAAGACAGGCAATAGAGAGATTGAGAGTGAGAGAGTACCGAGAGGTAGGGAGAGGACGTTTGTATTACTGCTGATGATATCTGGAAATGTGCATGTACACCCTGGTCCATCTACTGTTGCTAGCCTCAATTCCAGCAACAGTAGATGGTATCTGCTTCACTGATTTCTGTTAACACTAGAAGCTTGTTACCTAAAATAGATCAATTGAAAATGTGGGTTCAGAGCTCCAATCCAGATGTGTTGGTCATTACTGAGACGTGGTTAAGGAAGAGTGTTTTGAATACCGATGTTAACCTGTCTAGGACTAGGGTTCCGCTAAAAATTCCGCAAAAAATTGCAGTGCGCCAAATACAATCAACAGAAATCTCATAAATCAAATTTCTCAAACATATAAGTATTAGGCACCATTTTAAAGATAAAATTCTCGTTAATCCAGCCACAGTGTCTGATTTCATAAAATACGTTACAGCAAAAGCTCCACAAACGATTATGTCAGGTCACCACCAAGTCACAGATAAACACAGCCATTTTTCCCGCCAAAGAGAGGAGTCACAAAAAGCTCAAATAGAGATCAAATGAATCACTAAGCTTTGATGATCTTCATCAGATGACACTCATAGGACTTCATGTTACACAATACATGTATGTTTTGTTCGGTATAGTTCATATTTATATCCAAAAATCTTATTTTACATTGGCGTGTTAGATTCAGTAGTTCCAAAACATGCAGTGATATTGCAGAGAGCCACATGAATTCACAGAAATACTCATAATAAATGTTGATGAAAATACAGCTATTATACATGAAATAGATCCACTTCTCCTTAATGCAACCACTGTGTCAGATTTCAAAAAAACTTTACGGAAAAGCATAATCTGAGAACGGCGCTCAGAGCCCAAACCAGCCAGAGAAATATCCGCCATGTTGGGTAGTCAACATTATTCATATTATTCATATATAAATATACACTTACCTTTGATGATCGTCATCAGAATGCACTCCCAGGAATCGCAGTTCCACAATAAATGCTTGTTTTGTTCGATAATGTCCATTTATGTCCAATAGCTTCTTTTGTTAGGGCGCTTGGTAAACAATCCAAAAGCGCGATCTGGTCCATTCGGACGAAACGTTCAAAAAGTTATATTACAGGTCGAAGAAACTTGTCAAACTAAGTATAGAATCAATCTTTAGGATGTTTTTATCATAAAAGTTCAATACTGTTCCAACTGGAGAATTCCATTGTCTGTAGAAATGCACTGGAACGAGAGCAACCTCTCAAGTGAAAGTGCATGACTGAGAACGAGGCTGTAGGCAGACCCCTTAGTAAAACAGCTCCCATCCGGCCCCCTTCACATGAGCAGCCTGAAACCACATTCTAAAGACGATTGACATCTAGTGGAAGCCTTAGGAAATGAAAAATAACCCATATTCGATAGTGGTGAGTTCAAAAACTCGGGGATCCCAAACTCCATCTGCTGACGGCTCCTGAGGGCCTGGGTTTTTAACGGTGCACAGGGCCACTAGGGCATAAGGGAACCCGCACTCCACTGAAGGAGAAGCCAGGGACCTGCCTAAGATCTGAAGGAGGGTGTCATGCAGGTGGTCACGGTGTACTGAACAGAGACAGAGAAATAGGGTGAGACTGACATTTCTTGGAACAACTGTAAAAAAAATGATAGAAAAAAAATGGAAATACAATGGAGTTCCGAGGGATCTGCCATCTGACATAAACATCCTAATCTGTGTGTATCGGATGGCGACTAGGATGAACTAGTTAAGACCAATTAACATTAGCATCCAAGCACCTGTGGGAACGATTTAGAACGTGAGCATCCAAATCTATGTGTATCGGATGTATAGCAAGAACCCTGGGGGGCGGATGACATCCAAATCTATGTGTACCGGATGTATAACTAGACCTTGTGGGGACTAGTTAAAACCTAAAAGAGGAGAAGAAATATAGAAAATATTCCTGCAGGTTAGAAAGTTTAAAAAAAATCTAAAACAATAATACTTTGTCAAATAAAATGAATATAGTAGATTTTCACAATGTGAGTCAAAAGCAGTAAGGAATCATTTTTCCTGCCCAATCTGTTGGACCAGTGAAGATAGTGGTAGATAAATGGGGAAGGGTTATTTTGGAACAGATACCGCTCGCACACGAAGTAGCAGATTTTCCATTTAAAGGCACATCGAGTTAAATTTTATTAGCGGAATGTAGAAACAAGTCAGAGAAGTTTGAGGAGACCAGGAAAGGCAAGACATGTCGAATAGATTGGGGTAAGTTTAGAAGTGGGAGAGGGAAGCTGAAAGACAGTCCGACAGGAAAGTTAAAGGAACAATGTTGAAAGAAAGTAACGAGAAGAAACAGATGGAGGAAGATGAGAAAAGAAAGAGAAACAGGGATGATGATGACATAACCTTCCACCCCCCCCCCCCCTTATTATACCCTTGTATCCACTTCACTAGCACCCGCCCTGTTTGTCCGGCAGCGGCTCGCTCAGCCGCCTCAGTTCTACCCCAACAAGACCTGATACAACTTACGGACCAGCAGAACGCTAGGAGGAGGCCCGTGAGCAGTGGAAATACGTTCTGTACACCGCCAATTTTTTTTTATCAAGGACGGGGCCAGCAGTGGCAGGCTCAGAGAGCTCCTCCAAACAATGGACAAAAGGGAAGAGGAAGAGGAAAGGCAAGGCGAGCCAGTTCTGACGGACGGGCTGGACAACAATCACTTCAGGGTAGGAACAAGGCTTGTTACAACTGCGGGAAGAACTGGACATTTCGCCAGAGCCTGTCGAAACTAACCTACCAAACAGATGACAGCCGGGGGAAATTTGAAAACTGGTCGTCCACTTAAAGTAACCCTTTACAACCCACATATTGACTCATGCGAGGTAAAGACAGTTGACGGCCTTGAACTGCATTTAAAGATTTTTTTCGAACCGCCGTGAGGAGCCGATGGTTTGTCTCTTTGTCAATGGTGAGTCAATACATTTTCTAGCTAATAGTGGCGCTGCAATGTCTGTCATAAATTTGAAATCCATGTCCAGGCCTCCCGTGTCTAGTGAATTAGCCAGCAATGTGGAGTGACAATGAATGAGTTGCTCACGATGCCCTAACTGTTAAAATGGATAAAACATAAATTCATTTAGTGCATATTGTCCTAGAAGAGATATTCTCTGTAAATTGGGGATTACATGTGATTGGTACTATGCATGGGACCTACAGTATATTTGATTGTAGTTGTTGGAAACAGGGAGACAGTTTTGCGTCACACACTGGGTTACATTGCACCGTGAATTTCTCACCATTGATAAGGCTAGTAAGGAAGGAATTATCATGGTTTGGTTTAATTTATTTTCAAAATCTTACGATGGGTGACAGTGACGAAGCCATTGACAAGGCATCATATTTTATTTATTATTTTTATCAGCTGTCTCTAATTGGGAACCCATTCAGGCAACCATAGACTTCCCTAGACAACTACATCCAACATAGACACAGCTAGACACATACACTCAACACAAACCCATACACTACACCCAACACCCCCTTTACCATATAATCACCCAAAACCGACAAAACACAAACATTACCCATGTCACACCCTGACCTAACTAAAAATAATAAAGAAAACAAAGAATACTAAGGCCAGGGCGTGACAGCTCCATTTCGAGTCTCAAAGCAAAGGTTCTGAATACTTATGTAAATAAGGTATTTCTTTCTTTTTTTTCATACATTTGCAAACATTTAAAAAAACTTTTTTGCTTTGTCATTATAGGGTATTGGGTGTGGATTGATTAGGAACAATATGTACTTAATCCATTTTAGAATAAGGCTGTAACGTAACAAAATGTGGAAAAAGGGATCTGAAAACTTTCCGAATGCACTGTATACCTTTCATAATATTATAGTTATTAGCCTACCTCCTCTTTTGCTCTCTATTGTTGCTTCATTCCTCCCTTGCTTTCAACAGTTAAATTAAATATGTTTTGTTGTCGTTATCTTCATCATTCTAATGATATGTTTGAATAATATAGGACTAGAATTAGATGCAGACGGCTTTCACTTCTATTCACGAAGATTGAATGGTTATGAGTCTGAATAAGGGAAAGGGAAAGGGGGATACCTAGTCAGTTGTACAACAATGCATTCAACTGAAATGTGTCTTCTGCGTTTAACCCAGCCCCTCTGAATCAGAAGAAATAACTGAACCATAGCGCGTTCGCTCTTCTTTTAATCTACCCGTGAGTTCTATAGTCTGATGTATTTAACATTCAGAAAACAAGGGCTTCTATCCCTCTTTGAATAGTGTATCAGTATAATAAATGCAACAACAACAAAAAATATTCCAGCAAGCTATTCTAGCCTCTACGGGATCAGTGTCCCTAAACCAGGACAGTGGTTGCTCAATATGCGAAAATGTGACTAGAATGATGTTGTAAACAGCAGCCAACTTTCCTAGACATAGACATGTCTTATATGGGTAGAATGCTTAAATTCTTGTTCATGTAACTGCAGTTTCCAATTTACAGGAGCCTATTACAGCAAAAATATACTATGCTATTGTTTGAGGATAGTGCACAATAACAAAACACTTTTATCACAGCAGCTGGTTTAATACATTCACCTCTGAAGGTAAATAATGTCCTTCCATTCAGTAATCTTGCTCTGATATGTCATCCTGAGGGTCCCAGAGATAAAAATGTAGCATAGTTTTGTTTGATAAAATCCATTTTATATTCAAATGTAGGAACTGGGTTCTAAAGTTTGACCCAACTGCTGTATCTGGCTCCACACCCACCCCACCCGGCCATCTAGATGTGTGAATGTTAGTGTATTTTCTGTAGGGAAGCTAATGATCCATCATGTATGCCATTCCTGGGAGTGTGTAAACAAACAAAAAAATATTACCATAGCATTTTTGTATGTTCTCTACAGGTATGTACTTGAAAATGTATAAATTGACCAATTTGGCACAAATTGACCAACATTTTGTGTAGTGATATAATTCTTCACTGGATCAGTCTGAAACTTTGCAAACACACTGCTACCATCTTGTGGACAACATCTAAATTACACCTAGAATCATATCTCAATGTATGACCTTTCAGTTGCATTTCAAAGATGATGAAAAAAATGGTGTTATATTCTCCTAGATTGATTTAACATTTCCACAAACTTCTAAGATTTTCCTTTCAAATGGTATCAATAATATGCACATCCTTGCTTCAGGTCCTGAGCTACAGGCAGTTAGATTTGAGTATGTAATTTTAGGCAGAAATTGAAAAAAGGGTCCGATCCTTAAGAGGCTCTAGTCTAGCTTTTCCTGCATGGGACGCCAAGAGCTAAGGATCTTTTTTTAAGGAGAGATTCCAGCGGGGCACAGGTGTGTGCATATTGCGCAAGAGACAAAGGCTATAAGTTATGCATAACCCATCATCCATTAGCTAAATATAAGGCTAGTACTGCACTGAACGTATTACCTGAAAAACATGTACACTGCTCCAAAAAATAAAGGGAACACTTAAACAACACAATGTAACACCAAGTCAATCACACTTCTGTGAAATCAAACTGTCCACTTAGAAAGCAACACTGATTGACAATAAATTTCACATGCTGTTGTGCAAATGGAAAAGACAACAGGTGGAAATTATAGGCAATTAGCAAGACACCCCCACTAAAGGAGTGGTTCTGCAGGTGGTGACCACAGACCACTTCTCAGTTCCTATGCTTCCTGACTGATGTTTTGGTCACTTTTGAATGCTGGCGGTGCTTTCACTCTAGTGGTAGCATGAGACGGAGTCTACAACCCACACAAGTGGCTCAGGTAGTGCAGCTCATCCAGGATGGCACATCAATGCGAGCTGTGGCAAGAAGGTTTGCTGTGTCTACCAGCGTAGTGTCCAGAGCATGGAGGCGCTACCAGGAGACAGGCCAGTACATCAGGAGACGTGGAGGAGGCCGTAGGAGGGCAACAACCCAGCAGCAGGACCGCTACCTCCGCCGTTGTGTAAGGAGGAGCAGGAGGATCACTGCCAGAGCCCTGCAAAATGACCTCCAGCAGGCCACAAATGTGCATGTGTCTGCTCAAACGGTCAGAAACAGACTCCATGAGGGTGGTATGAGGGCCCGACGTCCACAGGTGGAGGTTGTGCTTACAGATTGGCAAATTTGCCACTGGCGCCCTGTGCTCTTCACAGATGAAAGCAGGTTCACACTGAGCACATGTGACAGACGTGACGGAGTCTGGAGACGCTGTGGAGAACATTCTGCTGCCTGCAACATCCTCCAGCATGACCGGTTTGGCGGTGGGTCAGTCATGGTGTGGGGTGGCCGCACAGCCCTTTCTTTGGGGGGCCGCACAGCCCTCCATGTGCTCGCCAGAGGTAGCCTGGCTGCCATTAGGTACCGAGATGAGATCCTCAGACCCCTTGTGAGAACATATGCTGTTGCGGTTGGCCCTGGGTTCCTCCTAATGCAAGACAATGCTAGACCTCATGTGGCTGGAGTGTGTCAGCAGTTCCTGCAAGAGGAAGGCATTGATGCTATGGACTGGCCCGCCAGTTCTCCAGACCTGAATCCAATTGAGCACATCTGGGACATCATGTCTCACTCCATCCACCAACGCCACGTTGCACCACAGACTGTCCAGGAGTTGGCGGATGCTTTAGTAGAGGTCTGGGAGGAGATCCCTCAGGAGACCATCCGCCACCTCATCAGGAGCATGCCCAGGCTTTGTAGGGAGGTCATACAGCCACGTGGAGGCCACACACACTACTGAGCCTCATTTTGACTTGTTTTAAGGACATTACATCAAAGTTGGATCAGCCTGTAGTGTGGTTTTACACTTTAATTTTGAGTGTGACTCCAAATCCAGACCTCCATGGGTTGATAAATTTGATTTCCATTGATAATTTTTGTGTGATTTTGTTGTCAGCACATTCAACTATGTAAAGAAAAAAGTATTTAATAAGAATATTTCATTCATTCAGTTCTAGGATGTGTTATTTTAGTGTTCCCTTTATTTTTTTGAGCAGTGTATATTAAGGACATACGTATATACAGTTGAAGTCGGAAGTTTACATACACCTTAGCCAAATACATTTAAACTCAGTTTTTAACAATTCCTGACATTTAATCCCAGCAAAAATTCCCTGTTTTAGGTCAGTTAGGATCACCACTTTATTTTAAGAATGTGAAATTTCAGAATAATAGTAGAGAGAATGATTTATTTCAGCTTTTATTTCTTTCATCACATTCCCAGTGGGTCAGAAGTTTACATACACTCAATTAGTATTTGGTAGCAATGTCTTTAAATTGTTTAACTTGGGTCAAACGTTTTGGGTAGCCTTCCACAAGCTTCCCACAATAAGTTGGGTGCATTTTGGCCCATTCCTCCTGACAGAGCTGGTGTAACTGAGTCAGGTCTCCTTGCTCGCACACGCTTTTTCAGTTCTGGCCACACATGTTCTATAGGATTGAGGTCAGGGCTTTGTGATGGCCACTCCAATAGCTTGACACTGTTGCCTTAAGCCATTTTGTCACAACTTTGGAAGTATGCTTGTGGTCATTATCCATTTGGAAGACCCATTTGCGACCAAGCTTTAACTTCCTGACGGATCTCTTGAGATGTTGATTCAATGTACTTTTCCATCCTCATGATGCCAACTATTTTGTGAAGTGCACCAGTCCCTCCTGCAGCAAAGCACCCCACCCCCACAACATGATGATGCCACCCCATGCTTCACGGTTGGGATGGTGTTCTTTGACTTGCAAGCCTCACACTTTTTCCTCCAAACATAACAATGGCCAATTATGGCCAAACAGTTTAATTTGTGTTTTATCAGACCAGAGGACATTTCTCCAAAAACTACGATCTTTGTCCCCATGTGCAGTTGCAAACCGTAGTCTGGCTTTTTTATGGCGGTTTTGGAGCAGTGGCCTCTTCCTTGCTGAGCGGCCTTTCAGGTTACGTCGATATAGGACTTGTTTTACTGTGGATATAGATGCTTTTGTACCTGTTTCCTCCAGCATCTTCACAAGGTCCTTTGCTGTTGTTCTGGGATTGATTTGCACTTTTTGTACCAAAGTACGTTGATCTTTAGGAGACAGAACACGTCTCCTTCCTGAGCGGTATGATGGCTGCGTGGTCCCATGGTGTTTATACTTGCGTACTATTGTTTGTACAGATGAACGTGGTACCTTCAGGTGTTTGGAAATTGCTCCCAAGGATGAACCAGACTTGTGGAGGTCTACAATTTATTTTCTGAGGTCCCGCCATTCAATCCTAATGTACAATCTATGGTTTTCTCTGCTTTCTCTAAGAACATTGTGTGTGCTATATCAGAGTTCCAGTAGGGCAGAGCCGGGACAAAAGTAACACGCTCGTAAGTGTTTTTTGGTTGTAGAGTTGTGTTTAATTGTTTAAGGTTCCAAACATATGTAATTTTCTTAACCCACTGTTACGTATAATCCCTCTCCGGCCTCTAGGTTATCAGGCTGCTGATTATCCCACACACCTGTCACCATCGTCTCTCGCACCTGCGCCTCATGACACTCACCTGGACTCCATCACCTTGATTATCTTCCCTATATCTGTCACTCCCCTTGGTTCTTTCCACAGGTGTTATTGACTCTGTTTTCATGTCGGTGCTTTGTTTGTGTTTTGTTTTCATTGTTTCTTTTATTTATTAAAACACTCACTCCCTGAACTTGCTTCCCGACTCTCAGTGCACTCGTTACACCCACCTAGTGGCTAAATGACAACATAGGTTTAAAGTATCATGCTATCTAGTCTTGGGTGTTAGCCAGGGAGAATTTACAGGAGAGATGAGTAGGACGAAAGTAGCACAATGTTTACTCATGACCTGGAATAAAATAAAAGCACAGATCATTGTCTCATCTAGCTCATACTGCTTTTATAATGTTAGCCAAATATCATCAAGTGACTGAATGTTTGAAAATTATATATGACTATTAGAATTATGCCTTAATCAATTGACTTGATGTGAATCAGCTTCTCGCGTAAGCTTTTATGCACGTTAGTGGTTAAAAATGTATGGGTCAAAGACGTATAAGGTTTTCAAAGTAGCAAAAAAATAAAACAGCAATTACAATTCCCTAAAATGCTTTTTTATGTTCATTGGAGTATCACTTATTTTCACGCCCTGACCTTAGATATCTCTGTTTTCTTTATATTTTGGTAAGGTCAGGGTATGACTAGGGTGGATTATGCTAGTTTTTGTATTGTCTAGGGTTTTTGTATGTCTAGGGTTTTGTAGGTCTAGGTATTTGTATGTTTATGGTGGCCTGATATGGTTCCCAATCAGAGGCAGCTGTTCATCGTTGTCTCTGATTGGGGATCATATTTAGGTAGCCATTTCCCCTTTGGTGTTTGTGGGTTCTTATTCTATGTTTAGTTGCCTGTCTGCACTATTTCATATAGCTTCATGTTTCATTCGTTTTGTTGTTTTGTTAGTTTGTTCAGTGTTCTTTCTTTAATAAAGAAGAATGTACGCATACCACGCTGCACCTTGGTCCGATTCATACGACGAACGTGACACTTATGCCCTTATTAGTTATATTCAAGAATAAAGCCAATAATTCATTTTTATTGTGATTCATATGAATGTACCCAAGTAAAATGTAATTCAGTATAACACTAAGTGTTTTAAAAAATATATATTTTATGCACATTCTTCATAATCACAAGGTTCTATATCCATGCTTAGACTGACATATTCTTTTGAATACCACATATTTGATGTGTCACGGGTACAACTAAAAATTTGTTGAAGGTTTTTTACAAAAACTTCCTGCCTTACACTGAAAAAAATGCAGAAATCTGTGAAAATATCTTTCACGTCATCCTTTGAGATTTATTTTTGTCTCTCTGAGTCAACAAAACAAAGTTATTATATTTTAATATAAAATACTGGTGTTATACTATATGACAATATTTTGTTACCCTGAATGACACATATCACTACGGCCCACAAATATTGAATGTGACTCCTTCAGCAATAACATTAATGATCCTATGAACTATTGATCCTATGAACTACTAGTAGCAGCAATAGTATTTTTCTTTTAGCTATTTTTTAAGTTATAAAACTGTGTAAAAAACAGGATAAGATGTTTAAAATGTGTAGACTAGCTGAACTTAGATACCTTCCATACTAGAGTGAGAAATGACCCATACGCCACACACATAAAGAACATGGGTTTTACTATGCAACATAGTTTAACTGACACGAGGTTCAATTTAATTCACGTAAGATTAAATCAGCATTGAACATTTCAAACAAAGCATTCATCAAAAACATTCCATAAACATAAAAGAAATGTGTGTGTGTGTGTCAAATCAAATCATCAAATCAAGTTTATTTTATATAGCCCTTCGTACATCAGCTAATATCTCGAAGTGCTGTACAGAAACCCAGCCTAAAACCCCAAACAGCAAGCAATGCAGGTGTAGAAGCACGGTGGCTTGGAAAAACTCCCTAGAAAGGCCAAAACCTAGGAAGAAACCTAGAGAGGAACCAGGCTACGAGGGGTGGCCAGTCCTCTTCTGGCTGTGCCGGGTGGAGATTATAACAGAACATGGCCAAGATGTTCAGCATGGTCAAATAATAATCAGGAATAAATGTCAGTTGGCTTTTCATAGCCGATCATTAAGAGTTGAAAACAGCAGGTCTGGGACAGGTAGGGGTTCCATAACCGCAGGCAGAACAGTTGAAACTGGAATAGCAGCAAGGCCAGGTGGACTGGGGACAGCAAGGAGTCATCATGCCCGGTAGTCCTGACGTATGGTCCTAGGGCTCAGGTCCTCCGAGAGAGAGAAAGAAAGAGAGAAGGAGAGAATTAGAGAGAGCCAAGATTTTCAAAATGTTCATAAATGACAAGCATGGTCAAATAATAATCAGGAATAAATGTCAGTTGGCTTTTCATAGCCGATCATTAAGAGTTGAAAACAGCAGGTCTGGGACAGGTAGGGGTTCCATAACCGCAGGCAGAACAGTTAAAACTGGAATAGCAGCAAGGCCAGGTGGACTGGGGACAGCAAGGAGTCATCATGTCCGGTAGTCCTGACGTATGGTCCTAGGGCTCAGGTTCTCCGAGAGAGAGAAAGAAAGAGAGAAGGAGAGAATTAGAGAGAGCATACTTAAATTCACACAGGACACTGGATAAGACAGGAGAAGTACTCCAGATATAACCAACTGACCCTAGCCCCCCGACACATAAACTACTGCAGCATAAATACTGGAGGCTGAGACAGGAGGGGTCAGGAGACACTGTGGCCCCATCTGATGATACCCCCGGACAGGGCCAAACAGGAAGGATATAACCCCACCCACTTTGCCAAAGCACAGCCCCCGCAGCACTAGAGGGATATCTTCAACCACCAACTTACAATCCTGAGACAAGGCCGAGTATAGCCCACAAAGATCTCCACCACAGCACAAACCAAGGGGGGGCGCCAACCCAGACAGGAAGATCACGTCAGTAACTCAACCCACTCAAGTGACGCACCCCTCCTAGGGACGGCATGAAAGAGCACCAGTAAGCCAGTGACTCAGCCCCTGTAATAGGGTTAGAGGCAGAGAATCCCAGTGGAGAGAGGGGAACCGGCCAGGCAGAGACAGCAAGGGCAGTTCGTTGCCCCAGAGCCTTTCCGTTCACCTTCACACTCCTGGGCCAGACTACACTCAATCATATGACCTACTGAAGAGATAAGTCTTCTTATGGCTGCAGCCCGACGCCGGTACAATATGACAACAGCCAGCTCAAGTGCAGGGCGCGAAATTCAAAATATATATTTTTTAATGATTTAACTTTCACACATTAACAAGTCCAATACAGCATATGAAAGGTACACATCTTGTGAATCAAGCCAACATGTCCGATTTTTAAAATGTTTTACAGCGAAAACACCACATATATTTATGTTAGCTCACCACCAAATACAAAAGAGGACAGACATTTTTCATAGCACAGGTAGCATGCACAAAGCCAATCTAACTAACCAAGAACCAACCAAACTAACCAACAAACAACTTCATCACATGACAGTCTGATAACATGTTATTCAATAAATCTATGTTTTGTTCGAAAAATGTGCATATTTCAGGTATAAATCATAGTTTACATTGCAGCTACAATCAGAAGTTGCACCGAAAGCAGACAGAATAATTACAGACACCAACGTCAAATACCTAATTACTCATCATAAAACATTTCTGAAAAATACATAGTGTACAGCAAATGAAAGACAGGCATCTTGTGATTCCAGCCAATATTTCAGATTTATTAAGTGTTTTACAGCGAAAACACAATATAGCGTTATATTAGCTCACCACAATAGCCAAAAACACAAGCAATTTCCCAGTAGCAAAAGTAAGCGATCGTAACAAACAAGCAAAAGATATATAATTTTTGACTAACCTTGATTTTCTTCCTCAGATGACAGTCCTATAACATCAGGTTATACATACACTTATGTTTTGTTCGAAAATGTGCATATTTAGAGCTGAAATCAATGGTGTGCTAACTGTGTGCTAACTTAGCTACTATTCTCCGCTACGTCCGGATTTTTCCTGACACTTTTTCTGACACACATATTCTGACCAAATAGCTATTCATAAACATAACTAAAAAATACATGTTGTATAGGAAATGATAGATCCATTAGTTCTTAATGAAATCGCAGTGTTAGAATTCTAAAAAATAACTTCATTACGATATGCAGCTTCGGTATATCTAGAGTACCCAAACGTTGGCCGCCGGCGACTAGTACAACATGTTCGACAGATATATGAAATAGCATCATAAAATGTTTCTTACTTTTGCTGATCTTTCATCAGAATGTTGGACAAGGTGTCCTTTGTCCAGAACAGTCGTTGTTTGGAATTAGAACGAACACTTTCCCTCTTCATTTAGCACGCGCGCTAGCCGGGTGGCACGAATCGCTCCATCGTCAACAAAGTCAGAGAACGGAACACGGCAAAACTCCCGAAAAAATTTCAATAATCTGATTAAACTATATTGAAAAAACATACTTTACGATGATATGGTCACATGTATCAGATAAAATCAAAGCCGGAGATAGTAGTCGTCCAAAACGGTAGCTAAACAGAAGGCAATCCCACTGTCCACCGCGCGCTCCTCAGAGTACCGGAAATGAGGGACACGTCAAGGCCAGCCACTGAGCACTGGCCAGCCACTGAGCACTCCTTCTTGGTTAGGAGAGGGAGGTGGAGCCCCCTGGAGGAAAACCGAAGGAGTGGCGTGCACTCTGAAGGAGTGGTGTGTTGTGGTTTGATAAAGGCAGAGGGGAGAACTCCCACACATTCCCTTTTTAACCTGTTGGGGATGGGGGCGCTGTTTAGACTATTTATGCTAATTTGGCTAATTTTTTAAACGGCTTCCCACAAAATCCTTGATCGTACAATATGCATATTATTATTATTATTGGATAGAAAACAGTCTATAGTTTCTATAGGAGTTGAAATTTTGTCTCTAAGTGGAACAGAGCCCATTCTACAGCAATTTCCCTGACATGGAGTCAGATTTGAGAAATGTTGGCCACTCTTCTGAAGTCATTTAAAAGGGCACTGTCGTTGCTATGACTATACGGACACTTCTTACGTCTTCCCCTGGATGCCTTTACGTGATGACGATTCCAACGGGGTCGATTGCGCGTTCACAGGCCCTACAAATGAAAAAACCCTGAAGCTAGTCATTCTTTGGGAGCTGCGTCATGAGCCTAGAGGACACCGGCGCGCACCTGTTCCAAGCGTTAGTTTAGCCTGTTATATTTCTCCGGTCATCTTTTCACTCGTTATAGGAGTTAAAAACATCATAAGGTAGTTAATTTAAAGCGTTTTATAGCAATTTATATCCGTTTAGTGCGATTTTGGGACATTTATTTTTGCAACGATGTGAAAAGTTGGGCACGCTTTTCAGTTCATCCCGAACGCAGTTGACATTTCCACATGGCAAGAGGACAGCTTTCCACCAAAAGACGATTTCTCCCAAGAAAGGATCCTTTGCCCAAGATACTGATGGAAGAACAGCTCAAGGTAGGACATTTTTATTATGATAAATCGTGTTTCTGTCGAAACATTTTAGTGGCTTAGGACGCCATGTTTTTTGACGTAGCTTCGCTTGGCGCAAACTGTATTGAAAAGTAAGGATAAATTAAAAAATGTAATAACGCAATTGTATTAAGAATTAAATTGTCTATCAATCCCTGTCCACCCTATATTTTTTAGTCACGTTTATGAGTATTTATGTATAAGAGTAGATCACTGTCTAAGTGGCGCAAGGACATTTTCTGACCAGCTGAGCTACATTTCACATTGTCTAACCATGATTTTGGTGGCTAAATATAAACATTTTCGATCAAACTGTATATGCATGTTGTAATGTGATGTTACAGGAGTGTCATCGGAAGAATTCTGAGAAGGTTAGTGAAAAAATTAATATCTTTTGGCGATGTTGACTTTTATCGCTCACTTTGGCTAGAATCAATGCTGGGCTGCTAATTGCTATGTGCTAAGCTAATATAACGATTTATTGTGTTTTCGCTGTAAGACACTTAGAAAATCTGAAATATTGTCTGTATTCACAGGATCTGTGTCTTTCGATTCGTGTATGCTGTGTATTTTTACGAAATGTTTGATGATTAGTAGTTAGGTACACACGTTGCTCATTGTAATTATTCTAGTCCATTTGTGATGGTGGGTGCAATTGTAAACTATGCCATCTACCTGAAATATGCACTTTTTTCTAACAAAACCTATCCCATACCATAAATATGTTATCAGACTGTCATCTAATGAGTTTTTTTGTTGGTTAGGGGCTATAAATATCTTAGTTTAGCCGAATTGGTGATGGCTACTGGTGTTGGTGGACAAATAAAAGATGGTGGATTATGCTAATGTGTTTTTAGGTAATAGATGTACATCTTTACATATTGTGTCTTCCCTGTAAAACATTTTAAAAATCGGAAATGTTGACTGGATTCACAAGATCTGTGTCTTTCATTAGCTGTATTGGACTTTAATGTGTGAAAGTTAAATATTTTAAAAAAATATTGTTTTTGAATTTCGCGGCACTGGTTTTTCAGTGGGGGGGGGGGGGGGGGGGGGGTGCCGCTAGCGCCACGCTGATCCTAGACAGGTTAAAGAAGTTTACATAACAAAAATAATTAGATGGAAGTCTTATTGTTCTGTTTTGATTTCTAGGACCATCTTGTGAACTAAAAGTTATTCTTATGATAACCGAAGGAGTGAGATGATGTCTCTGATGTCAAGAGGCATCACCATTCCACGTCAGACCAAGATAAACACAAAATTTCTTCTCTCACAGCCTCTTGACATCCAGGGGAAGGTCTATGAAGTGCGTAGACTCTTACGTTTCATGCCCATGTATAGGCAGGAAGAAAAACAGAGCCTCAATTTCAGACTTTCCACTTCCTGGTCAGGAAGTTTGTGCCAAATGAGTTCTGTTTGACTCACAGATATAATTCAAACGGTTTTAGAAACTAGAGAGTGTTTTCTATCCAATAGTAATAATAATATGCATATTGTATGAGCAAGAATTGAGTACGAGGCCGTTTGAAATGGGCACATTTTATCTGGCTACTCAATACTGCCCCTGCAGCCCAAACAGGTTAAAGGTTGAGACCGAGTCTGCGTCTCTCACATGGGTAGGCAGACTGTTCCATAAAAATGGAGATCTATAGGAGAAAGCCCTGCCTCTAGCTGTTTGCTTAGAAATTCTAGGGACAAATAGGAGGCCTGCGTCTTGTGACCGTAGCGTACGTCTAGGTATGTATGGCAGGACCAAATCGGAAAGATAGGTAGGAGCAAGCCCATGTAACGCTTTATAGGTTAACAGTAAAACCTTGAAATCAGCCCTTGCCTTAACAGGAAGCCCGTGTAGGGAAGCTAGCACTGGAGTAATATGATCAAATTTCTTGGATCTAGTCAGGATTCTAGCAGCCGTATTTAGCACTAACTGAAGTTTATTTAGTGCTTTATCCGGGTAGCCGGAAAGTAGAGCATTGCAGTAGTCTAACCTAGAAGTAACAAATGCATGGATTAATTTTTCTGCATAATTTTTGGACAGAAAATTTCTGATTTTTGCAATGCTACGTTGATGGAAAAAATCTGTCCTTGAAACAGTCTTGATATGTTCGTCAAAAGAGAGATCTGGGTCAAGAGTAACGCCGAGGTCCTTCACAGTTTTATTTGAGACGACTATACAACCATCAAGAGTAATTGTCAGATTTAACAGAAGATCTCTTTGTTTCTTGGGACCTAGAACAAGCATCTCTGTTTTGTCCGAGTTTAAAAGTAGAACGTTTTCAGCCATCCACTTCCTTATGTCTGAAACACAGGCTTCTAGCGAGTGCAATTTTGGGGCTTCACCATGTTTCATTGAAATGTACAGCTGTGTGTCATCCGCATAGCAGTGAAAGTTAACATTATGTTTTCGAATAACATCCCCAAGAGGTAAAATATATAGTGAAAACAATAGTGGTCCTAAAACGGAACCTTGAGGAACACCGAAATGTACAGTTGATTTGTCAGAGGACAAACCATTCACAGAGACAAACTGATATCTTTCCGACAGATAAGATCTAAACCAGGCCAGAACTTGTCCGTGTAGGCCAATTTGGGTTTCCAGTCTCTCCAAAAGAATGTGGTGATCGATGGTGTCAAAGGCAGCACTAAGGTCTAGTAGCACGAGGACAGATGCAGAGCCTCGGTCTGACACCATTAACTTCTTGCAACTATAGGGGGTGCTGTTTCGCATTAGCATAATTTGCTCTACAGATTAAACTGCCTAGTACTCAATTCTTGCTCGTACAATATGCATATTATTATTATTATTGGATAGAAAACACTCTCTAGTTTCTATAGCCGTTGGAATTTTGTCTCTGAGTGAAACAGAACTCAATCTACAGCACTTTTCATGATAGGGAGTCAGATTTCAGACATCTTGGCCCCTGATCTGGAGTCAGTTTAAAGGTCCGTGTAAATGCTATGGAGAAACAGACACTTCTTACGTCTTCCCCTGGATGTCAGTACGTGATGACGCTTTGAATGGAGTCGATTGCGCAATCAGTGGCTCTATAAATCACCAAATACCGGAAGTAACTTCCTTTGGCTGCCTGCGCCTGGCGCGCGAAGGACATCGGACTCGCCTCCTTCCAAGCTTTAGTTTAGCCAGTAATATTTCTCCGGTCATGTTTTTACTCGTTATAGGTGTTAACAGCATCATAAGGTAGTTAATTTGAACCGTTTTATAGCAATTTATATCCGTTTAGTGCGATTTTGAGGCATTGCTTTGCTGTGCACTTTGAAGCGCCGGGCACGTTTCGGGGTCCCGGTCGAACGTTAGTGGGCATTTCGACAGACAAGAGGACATCTTTCGACCAAAAGAAGATTAGACCCAAGAAAGGATACATTGCCCAAGATTCTGATGGAAGATCACCTCATAGTAAGAAATATTTAAGATGATAAATCGTTGTTCTGTAGAAAAATGTTAAACGCACGTCCCGCCATTTTGTTAGGTGTGGCTTCGCTTGGCGCAACCTGTATTGAAAAGTAAGGATAATTTAAAAAATGTAATTCCGCGATTGTATTAAGAATTAAATTGTCTATCAATCGCTGTCCACCCTATATTTTTTAGTCAAGTTTATGAGTATTTATGTATAAGACTAGATCACTGTCTAATATGGCGCACGACATTTTCTGACCAGCTGGGCTACTTTTGTCATTGTCTAACCATGATTTTGGTGGCTAAATATGCACATTTTCGAACAAACTCTATATGTATGTTGTAATATGATGTTACAGGAGTGTCATCTGAAGAATTCTGAGAAGGTTAGTGAAAAAATTCATATATTTTGGCGATGTTTACGTTATCGCTCTCTTTGGCTAGAATCAATGCTCTGGTAATGTTTGCACATGTGGTATGCTAATATAACGATTTATTGTGTTTTCGCTGTAAGACACTTAGAAAATCTGAAATATTGTCTGTATTCACAGGATCTGTGTCTTTCAATTAGTGTATGCTGTGTATTTTTACGAAATGTTTTATGATTAGTAATTAGGTAATACACGTTGCTCTGTGTATTTATTCTAGTCGAGTTGTGATGGTGGGTGCAATTGTAAACTATGATTTATACCTGAAATATGCACATTTTTCTAACAAAACCTATCCTATACCATAAATATGTTATCAGACTGTCATCTGATGAGGTTTTTTCTTGGTTAGTGGCTATCAATATCTTTATTTGGCCGAATTGGTGATAGCTACTGGTGGAGAGAGAAAATGGTGGACAAAAAAAAATGGTGTCTTTTGCTAACGTGGTTAGCTAATAGATTTACATATTTTGTCTTCCCTGTAAAACATTTAAAAAATCTGAAATGGTGGCTTTATTCACAGGATCTGTATCTTTCATTAGGTGTCTTGGACTTGTGATTTAATGATATTTAGATGCTACTGTTTAATTGTGATGCTATGCTAGCGATGCTACTCAGTGTGGGGGGGGGTGGGGGGTGCTCCCGGACCCGGGGTAGATACTCGTGAAAGGTTAAAAGGTCATTTACCACCTTCACAAGTGCAGTCTCAGTGCTATGATGGGGTCTAAAACCAGACTGAAGCATTTCGTATACATTGTTTGTCTTCAGGAAGGCAGTGAGTTGCTGCGCAACAGCTTTTTCTAAAAATTTTGAGAGGAATGGAAGATTTGATATAGGCCGATAGTTTTTTATATTTTCCGGGTCAAGGTTTGGCTTTTTCAAGAGAGGCTTTATTACTGCCACTTTTAGTGAGTTTGGTACACATACGGTGGATAGAGAGCCGTTTATTATGTTCAACATAGGAGGGCCAAGCACATGAAGCAGCTCTTTCAGTAGTTTAGTTGGAATAGGATCCAGTATGCAGCTTGAAGGTTTAGAGGCCATGATTATTTTCATCATTGTGTCGAGATATAGTACTAAAACACTTAAGTGTCTCTCCCGATCCCAGGCCCTGGCAGAGCTGTGCAGATCCAGGACAGCTAAGCCCTGGAGGAATACGCAGATTTAAAGAGGAGTCCATAATTTGCTTTCTAATGATCATGATCTTTTCCTCAAAGAAGTTCATGAATTTATTACTGCTGAAGTGAAAGCCATCCTCTCTTGGGGAATGGTGCTTTTTAGTTAGCTTTGCAACAGTATCAAAAAGAAATTTTGGATTGTTCTTATTTTCCTCAATTAAGTTGGAAAAGTAGGATGATCGAGCAGCAGTGAGGGCTCTTCGATACTGCACGGTACTGTCTTTCCAAGCTAGTCGGAAGACTTCCAGTTTGATGTGGCGCCATTTCCGTTCCAATTTTCTGGAAGCTTGCTTCAGAGCTCGGGTATTTTCTGTATACCAGGGAGCTAGTTTCTTATGACAAATGTTTTTCGTTTTTAGGGGTGCAACTGCATCTAGGGTATTGCGCAAGGTTAAATTGAGTTCCTCAGTTAGGTGATTAACTGATTTTTGTCCTCTGACGTCCTTGGGTAGGCAGAAGGAGTCTGGAAGGGCATCAAGGAATTTTTGTGTTGTCTGAGAATTTACAGCACAACTTTTGATGCTCCTTGGTTGGGGTCTGAGCAGATTATTTGTTGCGATTGCAAACGTAATAAAATGGTGGTCCGATAGTCCAGGATGAGGAAAAATACAACATTTATTCCATGGGACAAAACTAGGTCCAGAGTATGACTGTGGCAGCAAGTAGGTCCAGAGACATGTTGGACAAAACCCAGTGAGTCGATGATGGCTCCGAAAGCCTTTTGGAGTGGGTCTGTGTACTTCTCCATATGAATATTAAAATCACCAAAAATTTGAATATGATCTGCTATGACTACAAGGTCCGATAGGAATTCAGGGAACTCAGAGAGGAACGCTGTATATGGCCCAGGAGGCCTGTAAACAGTAGCTATAAAAAGTGATTGAGTAGGCTGCATAGATTATGACTAGAAGCTCAAAAGACGAAAACATATTTTTTTTTTGTGTAGATTGAAATTTGCTATCGTAAATGTTAGCAACACCTCCGCCTTTGCGGGATGCACGGGGGATATGGTCACTAGTGTAACCAGGAGGAGAGGCCTCATTTAACACAGCAAATTCATCAGGCTTAAGCCATGTTTCAGTCAGGCCAATCACATCAAGATTATGATCAGTGATTAGTTCATTGACTATAACTGCCTTTGAAGTGAGGGATCTAACATTAAGTAACCCTATTTTGAGATGTGAGGTATCACGATCTCTTTCAATAATGGCAGGAATGGAGGAGGTCTTTATCCTAATGAGATTGCTAAGGCGAACACCGCCATATTTAGTTTTGCCCAACCTAGGTCGAGGCACAGACACAGTCTCAATGGGGATGGCTGAGCTGACTACACTGACTGTGCTATTGGCAGACTCCACTAAGCTGGCAGGTTGGCTAACAGCCTGCTGCCTGGCCTGCACCCTATTTCATTGTGGAGCTAGAGGAGTTAGAGCCCTGTCTATGTTGGTAGATAAGATGAGAGCACCCCTCCAGCTAGGATGGAGTCCGTCACTCCTCAGCAGGTCAGGCTTGGTCCTGTTTGTGGGTGAGTCCCAGAAAGAGGGCCAAATATCTACAAATTCTATCCTTTGGGAGGGGCAGAAAACAGTTTTCAACCAGCGATTGACTGGGAGGGGGCCAGAGACAATTACTCGATGCCGACACATCTTTCTAGCTGATTTACACGCTGAAGCTATGTTGCGCTTGGTGACCTCTGACTGTTTCATCCTAACATCGTTGGTGCCGACGTGGATAACAATATCTCTATACTCTCTACGCTCGCCAGTTTTAGCTTTAGCCAGCACCATCTTCAGATTAGCCTTAACGTCGGTAGCCCTGCCCCCTGGTAAACAGTGTATGATCGCTGGGTGATTCGTTTTAAGTCTAATACTGCGGGTAATGGATTCGCCATTGACTAGGGTTTTCAATTTGTCAGAGCTAATGGTGGGAGCCTTCGGCGTCTCAGACCCCGTAACGGGAGGAGTAGAGACAAGAGAAGACTCAGCCTCAGACTCCGACTCGCTACTTAATGGGGAAAACCGGTTGAAAGTTTCTGTCGGTTGAATGAGCGACACCAGTTGAGCATTCCTACAGCATTTCCCTCCAGAAGCCATGAGAAAGTTGTCCGGCTGCGGGGACTGTGCGGGGGGATTTATACTAACGTTACTATCTGTACTTACTGGTGGCACAGACGCTGGTTCATCCTTTCTAACTGAAATGACCCTTGCCTAACGATTGCGTCTGAAGCTGGGCTTGCAGCACAGCTATCCTCGCCATAAGGCGATCGTTCTCCTGTATATTATGAGTACAGTGACTGCAATTAGAAGACATCATGTTAATGTTAATACTTAGCTTCGGCTGTTGAAAGTGCTGACGAACCATGTCCAGATAAAGCGTCCGGAGTGAAAAAGTTGAATGAGGGAAAAAAGTTGTGATGGAAAAACTAAAAATATAAACGGTAATTAAATTAAAAAAACAAAAAAAGTTAAAGTTCTCAGCTAGTAAAGAAAGGTTGGCAACAAAACGCACAGAAACAAAACGCACAGCAACACGTCTGCAAATTCAAGAGGAAGTGACGACACTCGTAGTTTCGAGTAAGTAACTAAGTAACTCTGCCAGAGTGTCTCTTTTGGGTGTGTGTGTGTAATATTACATTAACTAATATAATCTATCAATTATACCTTAACTGCAGTGCAATAAAACATTAACTACAGTGCAATAGTGCAACTTGATGTTAAGTGTTATCCACTCAGCTTTATATCCTATTATATCCTATTCTGTTGCTGACAGTAGCATGAAACCATGAAAACAATACCTTGCTTTTCTTCTGGCTTGTCTATCCTCCCTAGCAACTGGATCTGTGTTAATCTTTTGTATGTGCTGTGCAGCCCTCTCCTTATGAGACAACGACATCTACAGTATAAAGATAATGTGCCTTGAAATACCTTAAAATGCCATAAGATTGTTTAAAATGATAATATTCAGTATTCATAGAACAAGTAAGTATGATTTGCATGATTAAATGTTGTAAACTAGTGAAAACATGGGATAACAACGCTACTGTCATTCAGCATAATGGGTGACATTGTGGTATAACATGAAACGTTTGTTGTGCTGATGGACAAAAGCGTGATACTGAAGGACGGATCTCATACATAAACATATTTAACAGGCAGTTCCTTGGCCACCTATATAAAATAATGACATTGACCTATAAAGATTATCCTTACTTTTCATATTTAATATAGCTTTTTATAAAATAATAACATTAAAAGTATGTTTTCTGTGTTGTACTGAAGGACATGCATTTTGTTACAAGAAGGTGAAAAGCTAAAATCATCAAATATTTCAGAGAGATTTACTCACCTCATCACATTGATAGAGGGTCTTCTTTGTGATATCACTTACTGTCAAATGATTACCATCATGTGATATGCTTTAAAATAGATGTTTACCTTTGTTATACTGAATGACATTGATGAAGCACAAAAGTCCGGAGAAAAGTTATTCAAGTTTTTAAATAGTTTGCAGTTTGTGAAGAGCACACCTAATTGGTAGGGCTAAGCATGAATAGTCATTGAAAATGGTGAGAAACATATCCTACTACATTCCCATTTAAGTGAGATGAGAAAATTATGGTTAATAAAGCCATTATGTGATCCATTTTAGTCTGATTATTGTGGTTGCGCAACATTGCAATGTTGACGCATCGTTCATTTTCATAAATTTTGAACCTATAGCATTAATTATTCACATCAACATAAACATGAAATGGCTGATATTACTTTCAACAAATACACTGAGCATTACAAACCAGAAACATAAAGATAAGACAGATATTGTGCACTTCTCACCAGCTGTTACTTCTCTTCCAAGGCTGTGTTACTCTCGCCCGGCCCCTAAGTACAAAAGTAACGTTGCGGTAGTTCTGTTCTCTGTCTATTTAATTTGAACTAATTTACCCTACAAATGCAATAACTGTTGCTACTGGTAGAGGACATACATAAGTTGTTTATCATAAAATATGGTTCAGATTTTCTAAATGCTCCATTTGCCAGGTCTCAGTGAAAGAATTCCAGCATTGGTTTCATAATGATTCTGTCAGATCAAAGGTTTCTCAAGGGGGTTAGCTACTTCAGGACACACTGTAAGCAATTGTATCCATGTCTTTCACTAGAATCAGGAAAAGCGGCATAACTGCCAAGAGTCTTCACTGACATTTTCAACCTCTCCTTGACCGAGTCTGTAATACCTACATGTTTCAAGCAGACCACCATAGTCCCTGTGCCCAAGAAAGCGAAGGTAACATGCCTAATTGATTAGTGCCTCGTAGCACTCACCTCAGTAGCCATGAAGTGCTTTGAAAGGATGGTCATGTTCACATCAACACCATCATGCCGGAAACCCTAGATCCACTCCAATTCGAATACCGCCCCAACAGATCCACAGTGGACGCAATCTCAATTGTACTCCACACTGCCCTTTCCCATCTGGACAAAAATAACACCTATGTGAGAATGCTGTTCATTGACTACAGCTCAGCATTCAACACCATAGTGCCCACAAAGCTCATCACTAAGCTAAGAACCCTGGGACTAAACACCTCCCTCTGCAACTGGATCCGGGACTTCCTGACAGACCGGACCCTATGTGGTAGGGGAAGGCAACAACACATCTGCCAAGCTGATCTTCAACACTTTGGCCTCTCAGGGGTGTGTGCTTAGCCACCTCCTGTACTCCCTGTTCAACCACGACTGCGTGGCCAAGCATGACTCCAAAACCATCGTTAAGTTTGCTGACAACACAACAGTGGTAGGTCTGATCACCAACAACGATGAGACAGCCTGTAGGGTGGAGGTCAGATACCTGCAGTGTGGTGCCAGGACAACAACCTCTCACTCAATGTGAGCAAAACAAAGGAGCTGATCGTGGACTATAGGAAAAGGAGGGCCGAACAGGCCCCCATTAACATCGACAGGGCTGAAGTGGTGGGTCAAGAGTTTCAAGTTCCTTGGTGTCCACATCACCACTATATATTAGGCCTCAGAGGAAGGCCCAAATAATTGTCAAAGCCTCCAGTCACCCAAGTCATAGGCTGTTCTCTCTGCTACTGCACTGCAAACGGTACCGGAGCGCCGAGTCTAGGACCAAAAGGTTCCTTAACCTCTCTTGGGCCCTTGAGACGGTAGCGTCCCACCTCTTCAACAGCCAATGAAATTGCTGGGCGCCAAATTCAAATACAGAAATACTCATTGTAAAAATTCAGAAAACAAAACATATTTTACATAGGTTTAAAGATGAACTTCTTGTGAATCCAACCACGGTGTCAGATTTAAAAAATGCTTTACGGCGAAAGCATACATTATGATTATGAGAACATAGCCCACAAGACAAATCATTACAAACAGTAGCCAGCCAGATAGAACAGTTACACAATTTAGAAATAGAGATAAAATTAATCCCTTACCTTTGATGATATTCATATGGTTCCACTCAGCAGACATTCATTTACTTAACAAATGTTCCTCTTGTTCGATAAAGTCTCTTTATATGCAAAAAAACGCGTTTTCTTCAGTAATCCACAGGCTCAAACGCAGTCAAAACAGGAAGACAAAAAAAATCCTAATTGTATCCGTAAAGTTCATAGAAACATGTCAAACGATGGTTGTTTTTAGCCTAAATAATCAATACTATTTCAACCGTACAATAACGTCGTCAATATAAAATGTAAACAAGAAACGCACTCTCTCGGTTGTGCGCAAGAAAAAGCTCCCTGAAACTTTAGGGTCCACTCATTCAGACTGCTCTTACTTCCTCATTTTTCAGAATATAAGACTGAAACACTTTCTAAAGACTGTTGACATCTAGTGGAAGGCATAGAAACTGCAAGTTGAGTCCTAAGTCAAGGGACACTAATGGCATTGAATAGAAAACTACAAACCAAAAAAAAAAATACTTCCTGAATGGATTTTTCTCAGGTTTTCGCCTGCCAAATCAGTTCTGTTAAACTCACAGACACTATATTAACAGTTTTGGAAACTTTAGAGTGTTTTCTATCCATATCTACCAGTTTTATGCATATCATATCTTTTGGGCCCGAGAAACAGGCCGTTTAATTTGGCATGCATTTCATCCAAAATTCCGAATGCTGCCCCCTACCCTAGAGAAGTTAACAGCTTCTACCCCCAAGCCATAAGACTGCTGAACAATTAATCAAATGGCCACCCTGACTATTTACATTGACCCCCCTTGTTTTTACACTGCTGCTACTCGCTCAACGCACAATTGACCCCACCGCACATTGACTTGGTACCGGTGCCCCCTGTATATAGCCTCGTTATTGTTATGTAAATATATTGTGTTCTTTTTTTTCTTTTTTTTACTTTAGTTTATTTCGGGAAATATTTTCTTAACTCTAGTTCTTGAACTGCATTGTTGGTTAAGGGCTTGTAAGTAAGCATTTCATGGTAATACCTGTTGTATTCGGCGCATGTGACAAATAACATTTGATTCGATTTGATTTGAAGCTCAATTTAAACAGAGATTTTGGATACTGGTGCTCAGTTGGGTGCTCTTATAGACTTTGACCACCGTCCTCACATCTATTAAGCTGTATTCTCTGTGTTTGGCTAGAAGCCCATGAATGATGAAACAGTCCATTTGTAACAGCTGTAAAACCAGGTGGTATATTCAGTGGAATCACCTTTTATGGTGACAATAACACCCTTGCTGTATGCTTTGGACCTATTGGAATAAGGCCAAAGCCGTTTCAACAGGAAATAACAATGCGGAACTTGATCAAATGTCTCTTGAGGTGTTGGCAGAATGTTTTAAACTTTTACAGTGACATTTGTCATATCTGACAGTTTCTGAAGAAAAATAACTATTGCAAATTGTTGTGGACCTAGTGGACCTGTGTGGATTGTATGAAGGTAAAATAGAGACATAAGCATGTAAAGTATGATTTGCACATGTAAAATATGAGTTGCACCTGTATAATCAGTTCTGATTTTCGTCACTAATTGTGACTCGTTTCAGCAATCTAGGCTTATGTCGCACGTCACTACTTCACAGGAGAGGCATTTGAACATGAACACACATTTTTGGGCAGAAATGCCTTCTGGAATATATGAACTTTCCTTTGCCGTGATAACACAGTTGTATGCCATCAGTAAATAGGAATAAAATAGAAAAATTACGAGCCTAGATGGTATAGCCACGGAAAAAGCCAGGAACCTTCCCGCTAGCCATGATTGGATGGGCTGGACATGCCGAGAGATGAAAGCTGCAGCAAGGCGTTGGTGAGGAAAATGATGGAAAGAATTTTAACTAGTGTTTCCACATAGCATAACTGCTACAAAGCTGATGATAGCTAGCCTCTTTTTTATTGAAATTACATGGCTGGTTGCTAGCTAGCTAGCATTAGAGCCTTCTTGCTAGCCTGTATCTAGTGGTTCTTATACAACGGGTGTGTCACGTTCCTGACCTGTTTTCTGTTATTTTTGTATGTGTTTAGTTGGTCAGGGCGTGAGTTGGGGTGGGCATTCTATGTTTTGTGTTTCTATGTTTAGGTCATTGGTAATTAGCCTTATATGGTTCTCAATCAGAGACAGGTGTTTGACGTTTCCTCTGATTGAGAACCATATAAAGGTAGGCTGTTCACACTTTGTTTGTGGGTGGTTGTCTTCCGTGTTTGTGTCTGTGCACCACACGGGACTGTTTCGTTTGTTCGTTCGTTTGTTGTAGTCTGTACCTGTTCGTGCGTTCTTCGTGTATATGTAAGTTCGTTTGTTCAGGTCTGTTGACTTCGTTTATTATTTTGTAAATTCTTAAGTGTGTTTAGTTTTCGTCTTGTTTAATAAATATCATGTCATATCACAACGCTGCGCTTTGGTCCAATCCATACTCCTCCTCTTCGGATGAAGAGGAGGAGGACAACCGTTACAGGGTGGGTCTAATCCTGAATACTGATTGATTGAAACCGCATTCCAGCCAATGTCTATTCCATAAGTTACCACCGGCTAAATCTATGACGTTAATATGACGTTAATATGACGTTAATATGCTATTTACTCTATTCCATCTGACTGCTCAATCCACTGTCTCATCAGCCCAACCAAGCAATTTATAAACTTCATTTCCACTATAAAAAAGCTTCTAGACATTATGTCACATTTCTTTTAGACTAACATTTAGTTTTCAACAGAGGATATTTGTATTAACCTTGCTGTCTGTCTCTCCGACATTTGCAACATTGTTTCAATATTCAAATTTGATCTCCAGCTCTCCCATATTAAAGAACGTGTCAGGAGTCAGGACGAGACAGAGACAGGCAGGCAGCCTTTCTCAACCAGTCGAAATCATGAATCAGCTGGCATAATTTTTATGAATATATACAAATAAATGTCAATTGAAAAAAGGTCAAACGAAACGAAGTGCAGCTAGTTTGCAGTCTTTCCAACTTCAGTTTGAAGGGATTGTGTATGCTGTGTTGTTGGCTAGCTCCTCTGAACAACAGTGTCCTGACAAGTGAGCACATTTTCTATGCCAGGCGAAATCGCGCCTCATTAGCTCATTAGCTCATTGTTGTGGATGTCACCAAATAAGTCTCTAGAAAACAGCTATAAAAAATGAAAATGTCGGGACTATATCTTGTGGAAGGATGAAATAGTATAAATAAATTCATCAAAATATATTTTTTTAATGAAAATCGTTATTTGAATATGTTGGCAACCCATTGTATAAAAGTGATCATGCCCTCGAAGCCGATGTTTGGAGAATATATATACTTTGTCTAGGGCCTAACAACACCCGTGCCTATATATCCTCCAAACACCAGCTTCGAGGGCATTATTACTTAATTACATTGTGTAACAGAGCAATAGGTCTAGCTATGTACTTGTCATTTGGTTGAGACTAACATTAGTTTAGAAAATAATTGTTTGCTCCGTGTATATGTGGTGTGTAGTTGGTTGGCTTTGCTAGTTATAGTTAGCAAGCTGAGATCTCTGTCTATGTTGGCTAACGTTAGCTAGCTGGCTAATAATGTTTTGAGGAGAACATGCTAGCTCCCTGTAGAATCAGGACAAGAGGGGATGTGGAGGAAGATTAGATGTGCAGTTGCATCGTCTGGTTGATGCAGTGCCCAGAAGAGATGAGAGCTAACTGCTACAGAGATAAAAGGTGAGAGCTATCTTGATTAGCTAGCTTGATGTCAATGTCGAACCAATGCAATTATATTCATTTTATTGGCTTGCTATATGAGCTGCTTTTCCTGTAAATGTCTAACTGATATAGCTAGCTTGTTGTTGTTGTTCTAGTGTCTGTTAAATGTTTCAGCCACAATATCATGATCATGTAGTCATGTATCTGCAGACCAGCGAGGAGGAGAAAAGCCTGCCTTGGGTGAGCTAGCTAGAACAACATCAACTAGCTAGCTATAATATCATATAGACACATGGGTAGAGCTAGCTATCTGTAGTAACATTATTATTTGAAACCACCACATGCACATCACCTATATGTGTTACATTACATATTATGTTTTAATATATTTGTACTGTATTGCTATCTGTCTCAAGTTGTACAAATCATTAGTATGAAGTATACTGAATTCTGCTGAATTATCAAGTGAACTGACTTCTGATTCAAATAATGCTGTGTCTATCTTTCAGATCTGTAAGCACACCTCTGTCTAATTAGCCACACATCCACTGCCTCAGAGTGGTTGGGTAAGCTCCTTCCTGTCTGTCCCTGTCCAGGAGTGACATTGGACAGGGCCACAGTGTCTCCCAAACCCCTGTCTCAGACCTGCATTCACTTGGGGCCAAAGCCAGGCCACTGGTACTTTTCAGCTGTTATTTACGTAACAATGGCTAACTTTGAAGTTTAACACCTTATCACAAAGCAACTGTTTTGATTATGCAGAGGTTATTGATTCTGCTCTTTTTCAGAGATTCAGAGTGTTTAATAGTCAAATGCACAGGGTTGCAAGTATGATTGCAGGGTACAGTGAACATCTGTTTTCGAGCTACAACATGCAGCACTAAGTGAAATAAAATAATGAAAATTGTAATTATAAACAACAATAGAAATAGCACTATACAGCGCATTTGGAAATTATTCAGACCCCTTTACTTATTCCACATTTTGTTACATTACAGCCTTGTTCTAAAATTGATTAAATACTTTCCCCCCCTCATAAATCTACACATGATACCCCATAATGACAAAGCGAAAAACAGGTTTTTAGAGATTTTTGCAAATGTACAAATAAAAAAACAGAAATACTGTATTCAGACCTTGCTATGAGACTCAAAATTGAGCTCAGGTGCATCCTGTTTTCATTGATCATCCGTGAGATGTTTCTACAACTTGATTGGAGTCCACCTGTGGTACATTCAATTGATTGGACATGATTTGGAAAGGCACACACCGGTCTATATAAGGTCCCACAGTTGACAGTGGATGTCAGAGCAAACACCAAGCCATGAGGTCGAAGGAATTGTCCGGTGAGCCGGGATTGTGTCGAGGCAAAGATCTAGGGAAGGTTGGCAAAAACATTCTGCCGCATTGAAGATCCCCAAGAACACAGTGGCCTCCATCACTCTTAAATGGAAGAAGTTTGGAACCACCAAAACTCTTCCTAGAGCTGGCCACCCTGCCAAACTGAGCAATCGGGGCCTTGGTCAAGAACCTGATAATCACTGTGACAGAGCTCCAGAGTTCCTCTGTGGAGATGGGAGAACCTTCCAGAAGGACAACCATCTCTGCAGCACTCCAAAAATCAGGCCTTTATGGTAGAGCTGCCAGACAGAAGCCAGTCCTCAGTAAAAGGCACATGACAGCCTGCTTGGAGTTTGCCGAAAGGCACCTAAAGGGCTCTCGGACCATAAGAAACAAGATTTTCTCGTCTGATGAAATCAAGATTGAACTCTTTGGCCATCACGTCTGGAGGAAACCTGGCACCATCCCTACGGTGAGGCATGGGGGTGGCACCATCATGTTATGGAGATGTTTTTCAGCGGCAGGGTCTGGGAGACTAGTCAGGATCAAAGCAAAGATGAACGGAGCAAAGTACAGAGAGTTCTTTGATGAAAACCTGCTTCAGAGCGCTCAGGACCTCAGACTGGGGAGAAGGTTCACCTTCCAACAGGACAACGACCCTAAGCACACAGCCAAGACAACGTAGGAGTGGCTTCGGGACAAGTCTCTGAATGTCTGAGTGGCCCAGCCAGAGCCCGGACTTGAACCCGATCGAACATCTCTGGAGAAACCTGAAAATAGCTGTGCAGCGACTCTCCCCATCCAACCTGACGGAACTTGAGAGAATCTGTAGAGAAGAATAGGAGAAACTCCCCAAATACAGGTGTGCCAAGCTTGTACCATCATACCCAAGACTCGAGGCTGTAATCGCTACCAAAGGTGCTTCAACAAAGTACTGAGTTAAGGTTCTGAATACTTATGTATATGTGATATTTCCGTTTTTTTATGTTCATTAGATTTGCTTTGTCATTATGGGGTATTGTAGGTAAATAAGACTGTAACTTAACAAAATGTGGAACGTTCAAGGGGTCTGAATACTTTCAGAATGCACTGTATACATAATAACAGCTGTGGCAGTGATTAATAAATAAATGTCCATTGGGGTAGAGGCAGAGTACAGATTGCTGAGGGGGTATGGTGGATTGACATTTACATTTACATTTAAGTCATTTAGCAGACGCTCTTATCCAGAGCGACTTACAAATTGGTGCATTCACCTTATGACATCCAGTGGAACAGCCACCTTACAATAGTGCATCTAAATCTTTTAAGGGGGGGGGGGGTGAGAAGGATTACTTTATCCTATCCTAGGTATTCCTTAAAGAGGTGGGGTTTCAGGTATCTCCGGAAGGTGGTGATTGACTCCGCTGTCCTGGCGTCGTGAGGGAGTTTGTTCCACCATTGGGGGGCCAGAGCAGCGAACAGTTTTGACTGGGCTGAGCGGGAACTGTACTTCCTCAGTGGTAGGGAGGCGAGCAGGCCAGAGTTGGATGAACGCAGTGCCCTTGTTTGGGTGTAGGGCCTGATCAGAGCCTGGAGGTACTGAGGTGCCGTTCCCCTCACAGCTCCGTAGGCAAGCACCATGGTCTTGTAGCGGATGCGAGCTTCAACTGGAAGCCAGTGGAGAGAGCGGAGGAGCGGGGTGACGTGAGAGAACTTGGGAAGGTTGAACACCAGACGGGCTGCGGCATTCTGGATGAGTTGTAGGGGTTTAATGGCACAGGCAGGGAGCCCAGCCAACAGCGAGTTGCAGTAATCCAGACGGGAGATGACAAGTGCCTGGATTAGGACCTGCGCCGCTTCCTGTGTGAGGCAGGGTCGTACTCTGCGGATGTTGTAGAGCATGAACCTACAGGAACGGGCCACCGCCTTGATGTTAGTTGAGAACGACAGGGTGTTGTCCAGGATCACGCCAAGGTTCTTAGCGCTCTGGGAGGAGGACACAATGGAGTTGTCAACCGTGATGGCGAGATCATGGAACGGGCAGTCCTTCCCCGGGAGGAAGAGCAGCTCCGTCTTGCCGAGGTTCAGCTTGAGGTGGTGATCCGTCATCCACACTGATATGTCTGCCAGACATGCAGAGATGCGATTTGCCACCTGGTCATCAGAAGGGGGAAAGGAGAAGATTAATTGTGTGTCGTCTGCATAGCAATGATAGGAGAGACCATGTGAGGTTATGACAGAGCCAAGTGACTTGGTGTATAGCGAGAATAGGAGAGGGCCTAGAACAGAGCCCTGGGGGACGCCAGTGGTGAGAGCACGTGGTGAGGAGACAGATTCTCGCCACGCCACCTGGTAGGAGCGACCTGTCAGGTAGGACGCAATCCAAGCGTGGGCCGCGCCGGAGATGCCCAACTCGGAGAGGGTGGAGAGGAGGATCTGATGGTTCACAGTATCGAAGGCAGCCGATAGGTCTAGAAGGATGAGAGCAGAGGAGAGAGAGTTAGCTTTAGCAGTGCGAAGCGCCTCCGTGATACAGAGAAGAGCAGTCTCAGTTGAATGACTAGTCTTGAAACCTGACTGATTTGGATCGAGAAGGTCATTCTGAGAGAGATAGCAGGAGAGCTGGCCAAGGACGGCACGTTCAAGAGTTTTGGAGAGAAAAGAAAGAAGGGATACTGGTCTGTAGTTGTTGACATCGGAGGGATCGAGTGTAGGTTTTTTCAGAAGGGGTGCAACTCTCGCTCTCTTGAAGACGGAAGGGACGTAGCCAGCGGTCAGGGATGAGTTGATGAGCGAGGTGAGGTAAGGGAGAAGGTCTCCGGAAATGGTCTGGAGAAGAGAGGAGGGGATAGGGTCAAGCGGGCAGGTTGTTGGGCGGCCGTCCGTCATAAGACGCGAGATTTCATCTGGAGAGAGAGGGGAGAAAGAGGTCAGAGCACAGGGTAGGGCAGTGTGAGCAGAACCAGCGGTGTCGTTTGACTTAGCAAACGAGGATCGGATGTCGTCGACCTTCTTTTCAAAATGGTTGACGAAGTCATCTGCAGAGAGGGAGGAGGGGGGGGGGGAGGAGGATTCAGGAGAGAGGAGAAGGTGGCAAAGAGCTTCCTAGGGTTAGAGGCAGATGCTTGGAATTTAGAGTGGTAGAAAGTGGCTTTAGCAGCAGAGACAGAAGAGGAAAATGTAGAGAGGAGGGAGTGAAAGGATGCCAGGTCCGCAGGGAGGCGAGTTTTCCTCCATTTCCGCTCGGCTGCCCGGAGCCCTGTTCTGTGAGCTCGCAATGAGTCCTCGAGCCACGGAGCGGGAGGGGAGGACCGAGCCGGCCTGGAGGATAGGGGACATAGAGAGTCAAAGGATGCAGAAAGGGAGGAGAGGAGGGTTGAGGAGGCAGAATCAGGAGATAGGTTGGAGAAGGTTTGAGCAGAGGGAAGAGATGATAGGATGGAAGAGGAGAGAGTAGCGGGGGAGAGAGAGCGAAGGTTGGGACGGCGCGATACCATCCGAGTAGGGGCAGTGTGGGAAGTGTTGGATGAGAGCGAGAGGGAAAAGGATACAAGGTAGTGGTCGGAGACTTGGAGGGGAGTTGCAATGAGGTTAGTGGAAGAACAGCATCTAGTAAAGATGAGGTCGAGCGTATTGCCTGCCTTGTGAGTAGGGGGGGAAGGTGAGAGGGTGAGGTCAAAAGAGGAGAGGAGTGGAAAGAAGGAGGCAGAGAGGAATGAGTCAAAGGTAGACGTGGGGAGGTTAAAGTCGCCCAGAACTGTGAGAGGTGAGCCGTCCTCAGGAAAGGAGCTTATCAAGGCATCAAGCTCATTGATGAACTCTCCGAGGGAACCTGGAGGGCGATAAATGATAAGGATGTTAAGCTTGAAAGGGCTGGTAACTGTGACAGCATGGAATTCAAAGGAGGCGATAGACAGATGGGTAAGGGGAGAAAGAGAGAATGACCACTTGGGAGAGATGAGGATCCCGGTGCCACCACCCCGCTGACCAGAAGCTCTCGGGGTGTGCGAGAACACGTGGGCAGACAAGGAGAGAGCAGTAGGAGTAGCAGTGTTATCTGTGGTGATCCATGTTTCCGTCAGTGCCAAGAAGTCGAGGGACTGGAGGGAAGCATAGGCTGAGATGAACTCTGCCTTGTTGGCCGCAGATCGGCAGTTCCAGAGGCTACCGGAGACCTGGAACTCCACGTGGGTCGTGCGCGCTGAGACCACCAGATTAGGGTGGCCGCGGCCACGCGGTGTGAAGCGTTTGTATGGTCTGTGCAGAGAGGAGAGAACAGGGATAGACAGACACATAGTTGACAGGCTACAGAAGAGGCTACGCTAATGCAAAGGAGATTGGAATGACAAGTGGACTACACGTCTCGAATGTTCAGAAAGTTAGGCTTACGTAGCAAGAATCTTATTGACTAAAATGATTAAAATGATACAGTACTGCTGAAGTAGGCTAGCTGACAGTGGCTGCGTTGTTGACTTTGTAGGCTAGCTGGCAGTGGCTGCGTTATTCACACTACACTAATCAAGTCGTTCCGTTGAGTGTAATAGTTTCTACAGTGCTGCTATTCGGGGGCTAGCTGGCTAGCTAGCAGTGTTGATTACGTTACGTTGCGTTAAAAGAACGACAATAGCTGGCTAGCTAACCTAGAAAATCGCTCTAGACTACACAATTATCTTTGATACAAAGACGGCTATGTAGCTAGCTATGTAGCTAGCTACGATCAAACAAATCAAACCGTTGTACTGTAATGAAATGAAATGAAAATGTGATACTACCTGTGGAGCGAAGCGGAATGCGACCGGGTTGTTGAGTGCGGAAGTTCTATTCGGTAGACGTTGGCTAGCTGTTGGCTAGCTAGCAGTGTCTCCTACGTTAAGGACGACAAATAGCTGGCTAGCTAACCTCGGTAAATTAAGATAATCACTCTAGAACTACACACTCTAAACTACACAATTATCTTGGATACGAAGACAGCAAAGACAACTATGTAGCTAGCTAACACTAACACTACACTAATCAAGTCGTTCCGTTGAGTGTAATAGTTTCTACAGTGCTGCTATTCGGTAGACGGTGGACGTTTGCTAGCTGGCTAGCTGCTGGGCAGATAGCAGTGTAGACTACGTTAGGACGACGAAATACGATAGTTACGCAATTATCTTTGATACAAAGACGGCTATGTAGCTAGCTAAGAAGAAATTGATAAGATTAGACAAATCAAACCGTTGTACTATAATGAAATGTAATGAAATGTAATGAAAAGTTATACTACCTGCGGAGCGAAGTAGTATGCGACCGCTCGCTCCAACCCGGAAGTAGAGCAGTCCATAGGGGGAGCAGCAGCATGACTATTGAGTGAAATAAAAACAAGAAGCATTTTTGTTTTTATCTTTAAAAAAATCTATAATATACAGTACATATTAACAACAAGTAGCAGGGCGGTGGTGGGGTGGGAGGGGATCTATAAGGGGGGTAGCAGGGGAAAGGGGGTGGCTTTTCAGCAGCCAGATGGTCTGGTCTGAGGGTAGAAACTTTTGGCTTTCAGTTTTAGTCTTTCAGTTTTTGCGTTTTTATAAATACATTTCTGGTACGCTCCTACCTGAGCGGCATGAGGCCTGTGTGGCGTCGCACTGTTAAAATCATCCCAGTGTGGAGATGAAACACTTGCGTCTTTCAAAGTCACATGCTCTAAGTCCTCTCTGCTCCAGCTTCATGTTTTAATGGGCTGATATGGGTAATACTAATAAAGAGATAACCATTGTAAATGTATTTTCTCCTTTTTAATGCTTTTTGCCTTTTTTATGCCATTGTGTTTACCACTTCAATGCCTAAAAGGCTCTGCACGGTAAATCTGACGTCTGAAGTGGCCGTACTACGATGAAGCTTCTGCAGACTTCAGGGCTTTCATACTTCTTACGTTTTTCAGAGGAGAGCTATTGTGAAGGAAGTTGTCAAGAAAGTGAATTTGTGTTTATACAGGACGTGCCGCCCCCACCTACTGTCAACCAATCATGTCAATGCGGAGCCCTCTGCATTGTTACAAAATTTTAGATGCGTACGGTGATGCGGTACGGAGCTTGCTTTGGCCTATGCATACATCCGGAGGTTCTGCAATTGTGTCACACCCTCCAAATGAAGCCTCGGACCACATTTTCAGATCAAGCATAAATTGGCTTTTACAGCATCAGAAAATATTCACACTCCTTGACTTTATCCACATTTTGTTGTGTTATAAAGTGAGTTTAAAATGGATTTAATTGTCATTTTGTCGACGATCTAAACAAAATACTCTGTACTGTCAAAGTCAGAGAAAAATTCTAACATTTGTAAAAAAAAATTATATGAAAATGAAAACAGGAATATATCTTGATTAGATAAGTTTTCAACACCTTGAGTCAATACATTTTAGAATCACCTTTGGCAGCGATTACAGCTGTGAGTCTTTCTGGGTAAGTCTCTAAGAGCTTTGCACACCTGGACTGTACTATATTTGCACATTATTCTTTTTAAAATTCTTCAAGCGCTGTCAAGATGGTTGTTGATCATTGCTAGATAGCCATTTTCACGACTTGCCATAGATCTTTGTGCCGATTTAACCTGTTTGGGCTGCAGGGGCAGTATTGAGTAGCCGGATAAAAGGTGCCCATTTCAAACGGCCTCGTACTCAATTCTTGCTCGTACAATATGCATATTATTATTACTATTGGATAGAAAACACTCTCTAGTTTCTAAAACCGTTTGAATTATATCTGTGAGTAAAACAGAACTCATTTTGCAGCAAACTTCCTGACAGGAAGTGGAAAATCTGAAATCGATGCTCTGTTATAGGGCCTGCCTATAAATGTCCTTGATATATATCAGTATACATGCACTTCATACGTCTTCCACTAGATGTCGACAGGCAGTGAGAGAAGAAATGGAGTGTATAACTTGATCTGGGGTCGAATAAAAGCTCTTTGTATGACGTGTCACCAGTTTCCTGTTTTCTGGAGAGCGCGTGAAGGGACCTGGTTTTGCCTTCTGTACAGCTGTCGTTATAGACGACTAATATCTCGCTTTGATTTTATTTGAAACATGTGATCATCGTAAAGTATGTTTTTTCAATATAGTTTTATTAGATTATTGAACATTTTTTGGGACGTTAGGCGTGTTGCTTTGTCTGCGTATGTTCAGGAAGGAGAGCTTCGCGCCACTTTGCTAGCTTTCCGTGCTAATTGACTGGAGAAGAGGACATTCTAAATCCAAACTACGATTGTTCTGGACAAAGGACCCCTTGTACAACATTCTGATGAAAGATCATCAAAAGTAGGACCCATTTTATGATGTTATTTCATATATCTGTCGTACATGTGAACTAGTAGTTTGTGGCCAGGTTTTGGGCACGCTCTCGCCATAACGTAAACTGCATATCATAATGACATTATTTTTAGAATTCTAACACGGCGATTGCATTAAGAACTAGTGTATCTATCATTTCCTATACAACATGTATTTTTTAGTTATGTTTATGAATAGTTTTTGGTCAGAATATGTGAGTGTCAGAAAAATATCCGGACGTTGTGGGAAAAAGATGCTACGTTAGCACAATGTATAACCACTGATTTCAGCTCTAAATATGCACATTTTCGAACAAAACATAAGTGTATGTATAACCTGATGTTATAGGACTGTCATCTGATGAAGCTTATCAAGGTCAAAAATTATATATCTTTTGCTGGTTTATTCGCTATCGCTAACGTGCCTAATGCTATCGCTAACGTGCCTTGATGAATGAATGCGGTAGTGTGGTAGGCTATTGTAGTAAGCTAATATAATGCTATATTGTGTTTTCGCTGTAAAACACTTAAAAAATCGGAAATATTGGCTGGATTCACAAGATGTTTGTCTTTAATTTGCTGTACACCATCGATTTTTCAGAAATGTTTTATGATGAGTATTTAGGTATTTGACATTGGTGTCTGTAATTACTCTGGCTGCTTCGGTCCTATTTGTGACAGTAGCTGTGATGGTAGCTGCAATGTAAAACTGATTTATACCTCAAATATGCACATTTTTCAAACAAAACATAGATTTATTGTATAACATGTTATAAGACTGTCATCTGATGAAGTTGTTTCTTGGTTAGTTTGGTTGGTTCTTGGTTAGTTAGGTTGGCTTTGTGCATGCTACCTGTGCTGTGAAAAATGTCTGTCCTTTTTTGTATTTGGTGGTGAGCTAACATAAATATATCTGGTGTTTTCGCTGTAAAACATTTAAAAAATCTGACATGTTGGCTGGATTCACAAGATGTTTATCTTTCATATGCTGTATTGGACTTGTTAATGTGTGAAAGTTAAATATTTCAAAAATATATATTTTGAATTTCGCGCCCTGCGCTTGAAGTGGCTGTTGTCATATTGTGCCCGGCTTCGGGCTTGCAGTCCAAAGAAGTTAACCTGTTGAGGCTAGGGGGTGCTGTTGTCACTATTTCTGGAAATCGTGTAATTTTTAAACGGCTTCCTACTAAATTCTTGATCGTACAATATGCATATTATTATTATTATTGGATAGAAAACAGTCTCTAGTTTCTATATCCGTTGAAATTTTCTCTCTGAGTGGAACAGAACTCATTCTACAGCAATTTCCCTGACATGGAGTCAGATTTCACACATTTTGGCCCCTGATCTGGAGTCAGTTTAAAGGCCACTGTTATTGCTATGAGTATACAGACACTGCTTACGTCTTCCCCTGGATGCCTTTACGTGATGACGCTTTGAATGGTGTCGATTGCGCAATCACAGCCCCTATAAAACAAAAAAAAGTGTAGGTAGGAACTCTTTTCCAGATGCGCCGGACGCGCGGTGGACACCGACCTGCTCTTTTTCCAAGCATTAGTGTAGCCAGTGATATTTCTCCGGTCATGTTTGTACTCGTTATAGGAGTTAAAAACATCATAAGGTAGTTCATTTAAACCGTTTTATAGCAATTTATATCCGTTTAGTGCGATTTTGGGACATTTATTTCTGAGACACTTTGAAGCGCCGGGCACGTTTCCAGTTCATGCCGAACGCAGTGGGCATTTCCACATGGCAAGAGGACAGCTTTCGACCAAAAGACGATTAGACCCAAGAAAGGATTCTTTGCCCAAGATTCTGATGGAAGAACAGCTCAAAGTAGGAACAATTTATTATGATAAATCGTGTTTCTGACGAAAAATGTTAATCGCTTATGACGCCATCTTGTTAGACGTAGCTTCGCTTGGCGCAAACTGTATTGAAAAGTAAGGATAATTTAAAAAATGTAAATCAGCGATTGTATTAAGAATTAAATTGTCTATCAATCGCTGTCCACCCTATATTTTTTAGTTACGTTTATGAGTATTTATGTATACGACTAGATCACTGTCTAATATGGCGCACGACATTTTCTGACCAGCTGGGCTACTTTTCTCATTGTCTAATTGTCTGATTTTGGTGGCTAAATATGCACATTTTCGAACAAACTGTATATGTATGTTGTAATATGATGTTACAGGAGTGTCATCTGAAGAATTCTGAGAAGGTTAGTGAAAAAATTTATATATTTTGGCGATGTTTACGTTATCGCTCTCTTTGGCTAGAATCAATGCTGGGGTAATGTTTGCACATGTGGTATGCTAATATAACGATTTATTGTGTTTTCGCTGTAAGACACTTAGAAAATCTGAAATATTGTCTGTATTCACAGGATCTGTGTCTTTCGATTAGTGTATGCTGTGTATTTTTACGAAATGTTTGATGATTAGTAATTAGGTAAACACGTTGCTCTATGTATTTATTCTAGTCCATTTGTGACGGTGGGTGCAATTGTAAACTATGATATCTACCTGAAATATGCACATTTTTCTAACAAAACCTATCCTATACCATAAATATGTTATCAGACTGTCATCTGATGAGGTTTTTTCTTGGTTAGTGGCTATCAATATCTTAGTTTAGCCGAATTGGTGATAGCTACTGGTGTTGGTGGACAAAGAAAAGATGGTGTCTTATGCTAATGTATTTAGCTAATAGATTTACATATTTACATATTGTGTCTTCCCTGTAAAACATTTAAAAAATCGGACATGTTGGCTGGATTCACACGATCTGTGTCTTTCATTAGCTGTATTGGACTTGTTAATGTGTGAAAGTAAAGTGACTTATCAACAAGACGAACTGGCAAGAAACAGAACACAAGTATAAATACACAAGGGATAATGGGGAAGATGAGCGACACCTGGAGGGGGGTGGAGACAAGCACAAGGACAGGTGAAACAGATCAGGGTGTGACAGTATCCCCCCCCCCCCCCCCCCCCCAGGGGCGCTACCTGGCATTCTACCTTGGTGCATACTTGGTTGACCGGAGTGTCGGCGGTGGAAGTCGGCGATGAGGGCTGGGTCCAGGATGTCTCTAGCAGGGACCCAGCACCTCTCCTCGGGCCATAACTCTCCCAGTCAACTGGAAACCCCTGACCCGTGGTCGAACACTCCGGAGGTGTCTCACTGTGTATGCTGGATGGCCATCGATGACATGGGCAGGAGGGGTGGGCCTGGAAACAGAAGACAAAGGGCTGTGAGACACGGGCTTAATCCTAGACACATGGAATGTAGGATGAATACGGAGGGTACGGGGCTAACAAAAGACGAACAGCACTGGAACTAAGGACTCTAGAGATGGGGAAAGGACCAATGAAACGGTGGGAAAGTTTAAGGCAGTCCACCTGAAGGGGCAGGTCCCATGTGGATAACCATACCCTCTGTCCAATGCGATAGCGAGGAGCCGGAGTCCGACGGCGGTCCACTTGTCAACGATACCTGGAGTTGTTCTTAAGAAGCGCATCCCGAGCTCTTCTTCAGGTACGCCAGTGGTGGACGAACTACTGGGCCGAGGGTATGTTGACTTCCTCCTCTTGTTCTGGGAAGAACGGAGGCTGATTCCCCTTTTGAGTGCTCCATGGGGTGAGTACCTTGACCGAACAGGGAAGAGTGTTCTGGGCATACTCCACCCAGACCAGTCGTCATCTCCAAGTAGTGGGGTTGGTCGAGACGAGGCATCTTAAGGTTGTTTCCAGGTCTTGGCTCACTCGCGCTGACTGGCCATTGGATTTGGGATGGAATCCGGAAGACAGGCTGGCCCGATGACCCAATAAGGGTGCAGAACACCTTCCAGAACTGAGACGAGAACTGAGGATCCCGGTCGAAGAGCATGTCCACCGGGAGTCCATGAATCCGGAGGACATGCTGCACCATGAGCTGGGCCGTTCTCTTTGGCAGAGGATAGTTTGGGGAGAGGAATGAAATGGGCGGCCTTGGAAAACCGATTTCCTTGTGCAAAAAACAAAAATCTAATTGGCCTTCCCTCAGTAATTAATGTTGCCATTAGACAGAGGGAGCCCAGTGACAAAGTCCAGGGAAATATGGGACCAGCGACGATGAGGGACAGATAGTGGCTGAAGGAGGCCAGACGGAGCTTGCCACAGAGCGGCTTTATTTCTTCTTATTCTGAGCACAAACAGTGCATGCGGCGACAAAGGCAGAGGAGTTTGGAACCATTGTGGGCCACCAGAAACGTTGTCGGAGGCAGGCCAGGGTTCGACGGGAACCTGGATAACAGGTAAGCCTGGAGAAATCAGCCCATTCCAGGACCCGGAACCGGAATAAATTAGGGATGAGCAACCGATTAGCCGGACCCCCTCGAGGGGCAGTGGTGCCTTGTGAATGTTGTGCCTTGTGGAACAGGGTCTCAATACCCCAGCCCATTGAGGCTGCAAGGTATGAGGTAGGGAGGATGGTCTCGGGGTCAGAGGGTATGGCAGCGGAACTGTATAGGCAACAGAGGGTGTCAGGTTTCACATTCTTGGACCCTGGGCGGTAGGAAATGGTGAAGTTGAATCTGGTGAATAACTGAGCCCACCGGGCCTGCCTGGAGTTAAGGCGCTTGGCTGTATTCCAAATTCTTATGGTCGGTCCAAACCAACAATGGATGTTCTGCTCCTTCCAGCCAGTGCCTCCACTCCTCCAGTGTCATCTTGACCACCAGGAGTTCTCAGATACCTACGTCGTAGTTTCTTTCTGCCTAATTGAGACAGGAAGGCACAGGGACGGAGCATTTGGTTCTGGGCAGACCACTGGGACAGGATAGCCCCACTCCAATGTCAGAAGCATCGACCTCAACCACAAACTGACGGGACGGGTCCGGATGGACGAGGATGGGGGGTGTAGTGAACCGGTGCTTCCAGGTCCACAAAGGCTCTGTCAACAGCTGGGGACCATGTGAACGGTACCTTGGGAGAGGTGAGTGCAGAGAGGGGGGCCGCCAGGGTGCTGTAGCCTCGAATGAAACGGCGGTAGAAACGGGCAAACCCCAGGAAACGTTTTAGCTGCACCCTGGACGTAGATTGGGGCTAATTCACAACTGCTTTCACCTTCTCAGGGTCCATCTGGACATTTTCTTCAGCGATATCCCAGAAATGAGATTGTAGAATGGTGGAACTCACTTCTCCGCTTTTACAAATATCTGGTTCTCCAGGAGGCGCTGAAGGACTTGTCGAACATGGAGGACATGTTCTTGGGCAGAACAGGGGAAAGAAACAGGATATCATCGAGGTAAACGAACACAAAATGATTTAACATCCTTTACCAGGGCCTGGAAGACAGCGGGGGGCGTTGGTGAGATCAATCTGCATGACTAGGTACTCATAATGTCCACTGGCAGTTGAAAGCTGTTGAAAGCTGTTTTCCACTCATCTCCTTCGCGTATCCAAACCGGTGGTAGGCATTCCGAAGGTCCAGCTTGGAAAAGATGGTAGCCCCCTGGAGAAGTTTGAAAGTCAAAGAGAGGAGTGGTATAGGGGTAACGATAATTGATCGTTATGTTATTAAGACCCCGGTAGTCAATGCACAAACGCAGGGTCTTATCCTTTTCCACAAAGAAAAGACTTGTGCCAGCAGTGGAGTCAGAAGAACCGATGCTTCCAGCAGCCAGAGAGTCCTCAATATACTCCTCCATGGCCATGGTCTCCAGGCCGGATAGAGAATGTAGCCGACCATGAGACGGTGTGGTGCCCGGAAGAAGGTCAATGGCACAATCATAGGGACAATGCAGGGGAAGAGAGGTAGCCCGTGCCTTGCTGAAGACCTCCAGGAGGTCATGGTACTCTGCGGGAACGGCATGAGAAATCCGAGGCTTTACTTAACCTGTTTGGGCTGCAAGGGGCAGTATTGAGTAGCCAGATTTCTGATTTTTTAAAGGTTTTACAGGGAAGACACAATATGTAAATCTATTAGCTAACCACGTTAGCAAAAGACACCACTTCTTTACTCCACAATTTTTTTACTCCATCAGTAGCTATCACAAATTCGACCAAATAAAGATATAAATAGCCACTAACCAAGAAACAACCTCATCAAATGACAGTCTGATAACATATTTATGGTATAGCATATGTTTTGTTCGAAAAATGTGCATATTTCAGTATAAATCAGAGTTTACCATTGCAGCCACCATCACAACTCTCACCAAAGCAACTAGAATAACTACAGAGACCATCGTGTATTAGCTAATTATTCATCATAAAACATTTCTTAAAAATACACAGCGTACAGCAGATGAAAGACACAGATCTTGTGAATCCAGACAATATTTCAGATTTTCTAAGTGTTTTACAGCGAAAACACAATATAGCGTTATATTAGCTTACCACAAAAGCAAACATCACACCAGCATTGATTCAAGGCAAAAATAGTGATAACGTATAAACCACCAAAATATATACATTTTTTCACTAACCTTCTCAGAATTCTTCAGATGACAGTCCTATAACATCATATTACACAATGCATATAGAGTTTGTTCGAAAATGTGCATATTTAGCGCCACAAATCGTGGTTATACAATGAGAAAAGTAGCAAAGCTGCCCAGAAAATGTCAGGAGAAATCTTTGGAGAGGCACCTATTCTAATCAGTAACTATTCCAAAACTTGACTAAAAAATACAGGTTGGACAGAAATTGAAAGACAAATTAGTTCTTAATGCAATCGCTGGGTTACATTTTTAAAATTAACGTTACTTCAAAATACAGCGTGCGATAAAGCAAGGCTACACTGCAAGTAATGGCGGCTTATGCATTTGACTTTTTTCAATAGAACAATGAATTATCAGCATAAATAGTTCTTACTTTTTGATGAACTCTCATCAGAATCTTGGGATAGGTGTCCTTTGTCCAAAATAATCGTTGCTAGGTTGGAGAACGTCGTCTTCCACGTTGCAATTAGCAGTAAACAATAGCATGAGAGAGAGAGATACCCAACTTCCTACAACGCCAGAAAATGAAATACCCGAAAATCGCAATATACTGACATAAACTGATATAACTCGGTTTAAAATAACAACATTATGATATCTTTAACACCTATATCGAATAAAAACAGAGCCGGATATATCTAGGAGCTAAAACAGGAGCTTCTAACACGACATGCCAAGATCCTCCCTGCGTCAGAGCGAAGAGTCAAAAGAGGGGACACTTTATAGACTTTCAGATCTGCCTAGAGACTCCATTTCAAGACCCTCTATTCGCTGACACCCAGGGGAAGGCGTATGCAGTGCATCCCAACCAATAGAGTACAGGCAAATTAATAAACTGTTCTGGGAACAGTGAGCAGATTTCAGCATTTTCAAATCCTCATAGAAAAATTGCTCTAAGTCCAGTTCTGTTTCACTCACAGACATAATTCAAACGGTTTTAGAAACTAGAGCGTGTTTTCTATCCAATAGTAATAATATTATACATATTGTACGAGCAAGAATTGAGTACGAGGCAGTTTAATTTGGGAACGTCAAGATTACATAGTGCTAACAGCTCCCCCTATTGACAAGAAGTTTTAAGGGCGATGAGGGAATCGAGGTCCAATGGTAACTCCCCGACTTGCGAGTTCATCCTTTATTTCCTCTGACAGTCCGTGAAGGAAGGTATTGAACAGAGCCTCCGCATTCCAGGCACTCTCGACAGCCAGTGTGCGAAAATCTATGCGTGGTCTGCCACACTATGGGAGCTCTAATTTTCGGGCCGCCTCTCTCCCGGGCACCGGAGAATCGAATACCTTCCTCACCTCCGCCATGAAATCTTTCTGGTTATGGCAAACGGCAGATTGTTGCTCCCAAACAGCCGTCGCCCCAGAGGGCACCCTTCTGCACATTAGCGTAATTAGATATGCTATCTTCGATCGATCCAAAGGGAATGAAGATGGCTGACGATCAAAACTGGGGGAGCACTGGGAAAGAAATGCCCGGCAGGTTCCAGGATCACCAACATATCGCTCCAGAGAAGGTAAGCGGGGTTCTCAGGGAGCCGGGGTAGGCAGAACAAACCCACCACTAGTAGGGAAGTTACTGAGTGGCTGGGAGGTCTCAGATGTGGCGTGCTGTCTGTGAGCTAATCTATGGAATTACACCGTTAACACCTTGAACCGCTGGTCATGGCGTTCCACCAGAGATCAGAACCCCTCCATCAGGTTTTGTCACACCTGGACTACTGTTTAGTCATGTGGTCAGGTGCCACAAAGAGAGACTTAAGAAAACCTGTTTGGGCTAGGCGTCCCGCTAGCGGGACAACTTCCGGTGAAGCTGGAGGGTGCACAATTCAAATAAATAATCATACAAATTATGGATATTAAACATTTAGGTACAAATAAATGTATTATATCGGCTGAAAGCTTAAATTCTTGTTAATCTAACTGCACTGTCCGATTTACAGTAGCTATTACAGCAGGAAAATGCCATGCGATTGTTTGAGGACGGCACCCCACATCAAAATATTTTTCCAACGGCACAGGTTTCATACATTCACAAATAACAATTAATTATTCACTTACTTTTTGAAAATCTTCCTCTGATTTGTCATCCAAAGGTTGCCAGCTATAACATGTAGTGTCGTTTTGTTAGATAAAATCCTTCTTTATATCCCAAAAAGTCAGTTTAGTTGGCACCATTGATTTGAGTAATCCACTCGTTCAACATGCAGAGAAAGGAATCTGAAAATCTACCCCTAAACTTTGTTTCAACAAGTCAAAATACATTTCTATTTACTCCTCAGATACCCTAAAAAGTAATCAAACTATAGTATTTCTTACAGAAAGAAGTATGTTCAATAGGAAACCGATTTTAGCAGGTGCGTCCTGTCTTCATGGCGCACGCAAACACACATTTCTAAGACTGTGTCCCTGTACTAAAACTGATATGTCTTATTCGTTTTTGAAGTTACAAGCCTGAAACCTTGAACATAAACTACTGACACCCTGTGGAAGCCATAGGAATTGCATCCAGAGAGCTAATTTTCAATATGACCTTTTACTTGCCTTTCTAAGAGGATGGTCTCGCAAAATTGGAGTTTCTCCTACCATATGTATTGTGTTATGCTACTAAAATGTAGGAGAATATATCTACAAACTTCAAAGTGTTCTTTCCAATGGTACCCATAATATGCATATCCTGGCTTCAGTGCCTGAGCAACAGGCAGTTTATTTTGGGCACGTCATTCAGGCGGAAATGGAGAAAAAAGGGCCCTAGCCCTTAGAAGTTTAAGAAAATTGCAATTGACTCAGAACAGGCTGACCCTTGGATGTACACAGAGAGCTAACATTAATAATATGCACATCAAGCTCTCCTGGCTCAAAGAGGAGGAGAGATTGACTTCATCACTACTTGTATTTGTGAGAGGTTTTGACATGTTGAATGCACCAAGCTGTCTGCTTGAATTACTGACACACAGCTCAGACACCCATGCATAGCCTACAAGACATGCCACCAGATGCCTCTTCACAGTCCCAAAGTCCAAAACAGACTATGGCAGGTGCACTGTACTACATAGAGCCATGACTACATGGAACTCTATTCCACATCAAGTATCTCATGCAAGCAGTAAAATTTGATTTTTTTTTAACTGATTAAAAATACACCTTATATGGAACAGCGGGGACCGTGAAGCAACACAAACATAGGCAAACACCCGAAAACATATGTACTATACACACACGTACACTAGGATTTGTATTGTTGGTATGTGGTAGTAGAATAGGGGCCTGAGGGCACACACTTAATATGTTGTGAAATCTGTTGTGAATGTATTGTAATGTTTTTAAAACTGCCTTAACTTTGCAGGACCCCAGGTAACGGGGATCCATAATAAATACAAAAACAAATACAAATGTAATCTCGGTAAGAAACTCCAGTTTGGCCTTTTAGGATATTGTCCTGCTGAAAGGTATATTTGTCTCCCAGTGTCTGTTTGAAAGCAGACTGAACCAGGTTTTCCTTTAGGATTTTGCCTGTGCTTAGCGTTTCCCTTTACCCTAAAAAACTTAATTGTCCTTGCCAATGAGAAGAAGACCCATAACATGATGCAGCCACCATCATGCTTGAAAATATGAAGAGTGATACTCAGTGATGTGTTGCGTAGGATTTGCCCCAAACATAAAGCTTTTTATTCAGGACACGAAGTACAATTCTATGCCAAAATTCTTGCAGTTTTACTTTAGGGAGTGAACATCATTTATAATAAGGGTTACATGGAGAAAATGGATGGCCCTCCCTTCAGTATTAATTTAAATAGGCAAGTCAGTTAAGAAACAGTTTTTATTTACAATGTCGGCCTACCCCGGCCAAACACTAACGACGCTGGGCCAATTGTGCACCGGTTGTGAAACAGCCTGGAACTGAACCAGGGTCTGTAGTGACACCTCTAGCACTGAGATGCATTGCCTTAGACTGCTGCGCCACTCGGAAGCCCTGGAAAGTATTCAGAACCTTTGACTTTTTTCACATTTTGTTACATTACAGACTTATTCTAAAATGTATTTAATTTGTTTTTTTCTCATCAATCTACACACATTTCACCATAATGACAAAGCAAAAACAGGTTTTTAGAAATGTTTGCTATTTTATAACCCCAAAAAAACTGAAATATCACATTTACAGTTGAAGTCGGAAGTTTACATACACCTTAGCCAAATACATCTCAGTTTTTCACAAATCCTGACATTTAATCCTAGTAAAAATTCCCTGTCTTAGGTCAGTTAGGATCACCACTTTATTTTAAGAATGTGAAATGTCAGAATAACAGTAGAGAGAATGATTTATTTCAGCTTTTATTTCTTTCATCACATTTCCAGTGAGTCAGACATTTACATACACTCAATTAGTATTTAGTAGCACTGCCTTTAAATTGTTTAACTTGGGTCAAACATTTCGGGTAGTCTTCCACAAGCTTCCCATAATAAGTTTGGTGAATTTTGGCACTTGTTTGCAAACGTGTAACATCAGCAACTGTCAATAATTTTACTGGCTAGCTATGTAACATAATCAACGAGGGTTGACATTGGTTATGATTATGACCGAGAATGCAAAAATTCTAGACATTACCCAAGATAGGATTCCAAATAGATGTAAATAACAAGTATTGCATATCCAGCAAGCCAGCTAGCTAAGTTTACTAGCAAACAGTGAGGAGAAACAATAATAAAAACATTTACAGTTGTAAATCTCTAAAACAGGTTTTACTATAAAGCATATTTGCTTAAGCATGCATGACAGACAGTATCTACCTACAGCCATGTCTGCCTACCTAGGCTCATTTGTACGGTCGAGTGTCAAGTTTGAGGGTTATGCTATATTTCTTTCTATTAGGCTAGCTAGATATTATTGTAAACGTAATCTCTGTGCCTGTGCACATGTATGCATGTTCAACTAGTCTACCCTAATGTTGATGTTATGCTGGCACGGTTCAACTGTTTTTCATTGTAGGAGAACTGTATCCCATGAACTGTTTCCCTCTCGAGGGATTAAACAATATGCTGTATTTCAGGCAGATAACTCATGAGGAGCTGAATGGCAGTTTGATCTTAACAACACTCCTCCCACAGTTTAACAAGTAATCTCTGAACTTACTGTATGTTTCTTTGGAATGGAAATTTCATCATAACAACGTCTCCCATCATCGGCTGATCACCAGTTCTCTTAACTACAGATTGTTACACCACATAATGTGATTTAACCAAAGAGTTTTGGTATCCATTACTTGGACTTACAGGATCGGTACTGTTTGAGTTAGCACAGAGAATTTTCTATCAACCTTGGCAATGTCGTCTTTGGCCTTGATTCGGGAAAACAGGAGTCTGATAAAATGTCCGTGTCCAGTTGCAGGTGTCAGTTTGAATTTTGAAAATGCTCCGTTATTAAAATATATACTCTTTTTGCTCCATAAAGTAATCCAACAATATGTGTGCCGCCATCGTGTCTATTGCAAGTCTTCTCACTCATTTTACATTTACATTTTAGTCATTTAGCTCTACTTACAGTAGAGTGCATACATTTTATTACATTTTACATACTGAGACAAGGATATCCCTACCGGCCAAACCCTCCCTAACCCGGACGACGCTATGCCAATTGTGCGTCGCCCCACGGACCTCACGGACTCATTGATCGAGACAGGTTTCTGTCATCATGACATGCAGCTCTTTGTGGTGGACACCCAACTGGCTCAATCAATGAGAGAAGACTGGAAATAGACACAATGTCGGAAAAAAGCTTTCAGTAAATCACATTATCTGGTGTAACAATCTGTAGCTACTGTTCTCTGCACTTGTGTGTCTACACTCGGACACATTAAACTACACTGTTCATAACTTTTTTGTATGGTACTTTTACCATATAACATTCTTGTTGAACACCAAGTTCTCTTGAATTAGCATTAAATAGTGCACACTCCCCTGTATCTCGACCAGAACAGAAAAGCTGTCTCGAACAGAAAAGCTGTTTGAAGTCTATATCTGGTCAGGGCTTCCCACTGCCAAGGAGGCTACTATTGCCAAAGGCGGCTGCTTTTACTTCCACGGCATGTGACATACCTCCATGGCTGGTTGGCAGGGTCAGTAATAGGAACATCCACTTATTCATCCAGAAGAATCCTACTAACCATTCAGGGAGGGATCCCTTGCAGAGCATTAGCCAGTTGGTTATGGAGAGACGACACAGCAGTGACACTCCCATCAGGTCAAAGCAGCGTTCAGCTAGTGAAGTAAAAGAGAAAGTAGGCTTAGTGGATTCCTTAGAAGCTTGTGTAAGTTCGCTACTTGTTTGCTAAGGGTAGCCACTTCGCCTAAGTAGACCTTTGCAAGCAAACCATTTTTACATTGAAAGTCCAGATGGTCCACATTGTCCCGGAAAAAAACAAAATATACACAGCTTCTGCAGCATGAAAACCGTTCTTTACCGACCTCCATTTGAAACTACAGGCTAGCGTCGCTCTTCTTAGCAGGAATTTACTGAACGTTTGCTATAAGCTACAGTGGGTTCGCAAATACAGCCCGTACCCTGCCTCCTGAAACAAGCACAGCACGTGAAATGGCAAACACACAAGAAACACACCTGAGTCACACGCCAGTTACAGCAAACAGAAAGAAAGCAGAGGACTTGCTCTCTGTATGGATCCTGGCTGCACATACACTATTCAGTCTATCAAATGTATTTATAAAGCCCTTTTTACATAAGCAAATGTCACAAAGTGTTATACAGAAACACAGCCTAAATTTCTAAACAACAAAAGTAATGCAGATGTAGAAGCACGGTGTCTAGGAAAAACTGCCTAGAAAGCAGGAACCTAGGAAGAAACCTAGAGAGGAACCAGGCTCTGAGGGATGGCCAGTTCTCTTCTGGCTGTGCCGGGTGGAGTATATAACAGTGCATGGCCATTAAGGCCAGATTGTTCTCCAAGATGTTCAAATGTTCATAGATGACCAGCAAGCTGAAACAATTATCACAGTGGTTGTAGAGGGTGCAACAGGTCAGTACATCAGGAGTAAATGTCACTTGGCTTTTCAAAGCTGGGCAATTAGAGGTCGAAACAGCATGTGCAGAGTAGAAAACAGCAGGTCTGGGTCCAGGAAGCATGTCCAGTGTACAGGTCAGGGTTCCATAGCCGCAGGCAGAACAGTTGAAACTGGAGCAGCAGCACAACCAGATGGACTGGGGACAGCAAGGAATCATCAGGCCAGGTAGTCCTGAGGCATGGTCCTAGGGCTCAGGTCCTCCGGAAGGGGAGGGAGAGAATTAGAGGGAGCATACTTAAATTCACATAGGACACCGGATAAGACAGGAGAATTACACCAGATATAACAGACTGACCCTAGCCCCACCGGCACATAGACTATTGCAGCATAGATACTGGAGGCTGAGACACGGGGGGTTCCAGAGACACTGTGGCCCCGTTCGTCAATACCCCAGACAGGGCCAACCAGGCAGGATATAACCACTTTGCCAAAACTTTGTAAATACAATTCAGGTGTGGCCACAATTGCTCTTGACAAGCTACAGACATGGGCTGAAAATCAATGTTTTCCAAATAACTTTTTTTAGGGGTAGGAGAATTAATGAAGAGGTGAGATGACCGACTTGCAAGTATGTGCTGTAGGAACAAGCAGTAAATTGCGTGGCAGTGAGCCAAAGACCAGTCAACACATTAAGGAGAGACAGGTAGCAGGAGCATTTGCTCACCAAAGAGCAATGTAGTGTGACGTAAATAAATGGCAAAACAATCCAAGCAATGTTCGCACGGACTATGCGCCCGCGACGTTGCTGCTGCTAGCGCAGTTACTGACTAGCAGAGTAGGAAGACACGAAACATCTTGTTTTGAACCATATTTTTTTTTTAACAGGAAAATGTACACCTTTACCTGACTTTTATCAGCATTTAATACATAATCCATTATTTATATATCCTTTTTGTAATATTTTTTTTTTTAATTGGGGGGGGATAATCACAAGTGGGGGGGGCGCCCCAACGCCCTAAAGGGCGGGCCACCACTGGTTAAAGAAAGCAACCCAACTATTTGGCCCAATGCCTGCAACCCAGCAGTTGGATCAACCAACAGGACCTGAGAACAGGATCCGGCACCTCTCCGTTTTGGACTGTTTAGTTCCGAAACCTATTTGGCCGGATCCAGTACCTCTACATGGGGGAAAAAAATCACTGTTTGCAATGTAAAAATTATAATAAAAGTGATTCCAGAGCACAGAGATGTGCTTCCTTGAGACGGTTTCTGACAGTTTGTGCAGAAATTCTTTGAAACCCACAGTTTCATTTTTTTGTTTTTTTTAATTTAACCTCTATTTAACCAGGTAGGCTAGCTGAGAACAAGTTCTCATTTACAACTGCGACCTGGCCAAGATAAAGCAAAGCAGTTCGACACATACAACAATACAGAGTTACACATGGAATAAACAAACATACAATGAATAATACAGTAGAAAAAGTATATATTCAGTACAGTGTGTGCATATGAGGTAAGATAAGGGAGGTAAGGCAATAAATAGGCCATGGGGGCGAAGGAATTACAATATAGCAATTAAACACTGGAATGTTAGATGTGCAGAAGATGAATGTGCAAGTAGAGATAATGGGGTGCGAAGGAGCAAGATAAATAAATAAATACAGTATGGGGATGAGGTAGTTGGATGGGCTATTTACAGATGGGCTATGTAGAGGTGCAGTGATCTGTGAGCTGCTCTGACAGCTGGTGCTTAAAGCTAGTGAGGGAGTTATGAGTCTCCAGCTTCAGTGATTTTTGCAGTTCGTTCCAATCATTGGCAGCAGAGAACTGGAAGGAAAGGCGGCAAAAGGAGGAATTGGCTTTGGGGTGACCAGTGAGATATACCTGCTGGAGTGCGTGCTACGGGTGGGTGCTGCTATGGTGACCAGTGAGCTGAGATAAGGCGGGGCTTTACCTAGCAAAGACTTGTAGATGACCTGGAGCCAGTGGGTTTGGCAACGAGTATGAAGCGAGGGCCAGCCAACAAGAGCGTACAGGTCGCAGTGGTAGGTAGTATATGGGGCTTTAGTGACAAAATGGATGGCACTGTGATAGACTGCATCCAATTTGTTGAGTAGAGTTTTGGAGGCTATTTTGTAAATAACATCGCCGAAGTCGAGGATCGGTAGGATGGTCAGTTTTACGAGGGTATGTTTGGCAGCATGAGTGAAGGATGCTTTGCTGCGAAATAGGAAGCCGATTCTAGATTTAACTTTGGATTGGAGATGCTTAATGTGAGTCTGGAAGGAGAGTTTACAATCTAACCAGACACCCAGCGATCGGTTGAAGAGGATGCATTTAATTTTACTTGCATTTAAAAGCAGTTTGAGGCCACGGAAAGAGAGTTGTATGGCATTGAAGTTCGTCTGGAGGTTAGTTAACACAGTGTCCAAAGAAGGGCCAGAAGTACACAGAATGGTGTCGTCTTTGTAGAGGTCGATCAGAGAATCACCAGCACTAAGAGCGACATCATTGATGTATACAGAGAAGAGGGGAATTGAACCCTGTGGCACCCCCATAGAGGCTGTCAGAGGTCCGGACAACAGGCGCTCCGATTTGACACACTAAAACCAGATTGCATAGCCGAGAAGGTACGGTGGGATTCGAAATGGTCGGTAATCTGTTTGTTAACTTGGCTTTTGATGACCTTAGAAAGGCAGGGTAGGATAGATATAGGTCTGTAGCATTTTGGGTCTAGAGTGTCTCCCCCTTTGAAGAGGGGGATGACCGTGGCTGCTTTCCAATCTTTGGGAATCTCAGACGATACAAAAGAGAGGTTGAACAGGCTAGTAATAGGGGTTGCAACAATTTTCTGCTTGAAAAAGCTAGCCTTAGCTTTCCTAACTGCCTGTGTATATTTGTTCCTAACTTCCCTGAAAAGTTGCATATCACGGGGGCTATTCGATGCTAATGCAGAGGCCACAGGATGTTTTTGTGCTGGTCAAGGGCAGTCAGGTCTGGAGAGAACCAAGGGCTATATCTGTTCCTGGTTCCATTTTTTTTTGATTGGGGCATGCTTATTTAAGATGGTGAGGAAGGCACTTTTGAAGAATAACCAGGCATCCTCTACTGACGGAATGAGGGCAATGTCCTTTCAGGATACCCGGGCCAGGTCGATTAGAAAGGCCTGCTCACTGAAGTGTTTTAGGGAGCATTTGACAGTGATGAGGGGTGGTCGTTTGACCGCAGACCCATTACGGATGCAGGCAATGAGGCAGTGATCGCTGAGATCTTGGTTGAAAACAGCAGAGGTGTATTTGGAGGGCAAATTGGTTAGGATTGTATCTATGAGGGTGCCCGTGTTTACAGCTTTGGGGTTGTACCTGGTAGGTTCATTGATAATTTGTGTGAGATTGAAGGCATCAAGCTTAGATTGTAGGATGGCCGGGGTGTTAAGCTTGTTCCAGTTTAGGTCACCTAGCAGCACGAGCTGGTTTCCAGAGCACAGTTGGGGGCAGAGGGTGGTTTATAGCAAGCCACAACAGTGAGAGACTTGTTTCTGGAAAGGTTGATTTTTTTAAGTAGAAGCTCGAAATGTTTGAGTACAGACTTGGATAGTAAGACAGAACTCTGCAGGCTATCTCTGCAGTAGATTGCAACACCGCCCCCCTTTGGCAGTTCTATCTTGTCGGGAAATGTAATAGTTAGGGGTGGAAATTTCAGGGGTTTTGGTGGTCTTCCTAAGCCAGCATTCAGACACGGCTAGGACATCTTGGTTGGCAGAATGTGCTAAAGCAGTGAATAAAACAAACTTAGGGAGAAGGCTTCTAATGTTAACATGCATGAAACCAAGGCTTTTACGGTTACAGAAGTCAACAAATGAGAGCACCTGGGGAATAGGAGTGGAGCTAGGCACTGCAGGGCCTGGACTAACCTCTACATCACCAGAGGAACAGAGGAGGAGTAGGATACGGGTACGGCTAAAGGCTATAAGAACTGGTCGTCTAGTATGTCCGGAACAGAAAGTAAAAGGAGCAGGTTTCTGGGCGCGATATAATAGATTCATGGCATTATGTACAGACAAAGGTATGGTATGATGTGAATACAATGGAGGTAGGCCTAGGCATTGAGTGATGATGAGAGAGATATTGTCTCTTGAAACATCATTTAAACCAGGTGATGTTATCGCATGTGTGGGAGGTGGAACTTAAGGGTTAGCTAAGGCATATTGAGCAGGGCTAGAGGCTCTACAGTGAAATAAGACAATAATCACTAACCAGAACAGCAATGGACAAGGCATATTGACATTAAGGAGAGGCGTGCGTAGCCGAGTGATCATAAAGGTCCAGTGAGTAGTGAAGCTGGTTGGAGACACGGCGATTCAGACAGCTAGTGGGGCCATCGGTAGCAGGCCTCAGAGGGACGTCGCGATGGGGGAAGTCTGTTTATAGCCTCCTCGTGCGGAGCCTCCTCGTGCGTTTATGTCGGTAGACCAGGTGTGATGGATTAGTAGGGTTCAGTTTGGTAAAGGGGACCAGTCCAATTGGCAGAATATGTATAGTGGCCCAAGAAATTGTCTGATGGACCTATTCAGCTAACAGCCGATATGCTCTAGACAGCTAGCGGGCCGCGGCTAGCAGGCTAGCAGATGGACATTCAGGGGACGTCTCGACTGAGGGGCCAGTTGAATAACCCCCTTGGGCAGATTACGTCGGTAGTCCAGTTGTGAAGGAGCCCCGCTAGTAAAATGGGTCCAGGCTAATTGGCAAAATATGTATAGTAGCCCAGAAGAGGCTGATGGAACTCTTCAGCTAGCTGGGAGATGGGCCTAGCATGGTCTAGCTCCAGGCTAGTTGGTGCTTGCTTTGGGACAGAGACGTTAGCCAGGAGTAGACACTTGGATTTCAGCTAGCTAGCTGCGATGATCCAGGTGAAAAGGTCAGAGCTTGCGGTGGGAATCCGGGGTGATGGAGAGAAAATAGGTCCGGTATGCTCTGGTTAGAATCGCGTTGTGCAAACTGGCGAAAGTTTTCCGAGCTAAAGGTTAGCTGATGACTGCTAGCAGTGGTTAGTTGTAGAGGTCGACCGATTAATCGGAATGGCCGATTAATTAGGGCTGATTTCAAGTTTTCATAACAATCGGAAATCGGTAATTTTGGACGCCGATTTAGGCAACAATTTTTTTTTACACCTTTATTTAACTAGGCAAGTCAGTTAAGAACACATTTTTATTTTCAATGACGGCCTAGGAACGGTGGGTTAACTACCTTGTTCAGGGACAGAACGACAGATTTTTACCTTTTACCTCAGCTCAGGGATTCAATCTGCAACCTTACGGTTAACTAGTCCAACGTTCTAACCACCTGCCTCACGAGGAGCCCGCCTGTTATGCGAATGCAGTAAGAAGCCAAGGTAAGTTGCTAGCTAGCATTAAACTTATCTTATAAAAAACAATCAATCAATCATAATCACTAGTTATAACTACACACGGTTGATGATATTACTAGTTTATCTAGCGTGTCCTGCGTTGCATATAATGGATGCAGTGCGCATTCGCAAAAAATGACTGTCGTTGTTCTAACGTGTACCTAACCATAAACATCAATGCCTTTCTTAAAATCAATACACAGAAGTATATATTTTTAAACCTGCATATTTAGCTAACAGAAATCCAGGTTAGCAGGCAATATTAACCAGGTGAAATTGTGTCACTTCTCTTGCGTTCTAGCACGCAGAGTCAGGGAATATGTAACAGTTTGGGCCGCCTGGCTCATTGCGAACTAATTTGCCAGAATTTTACGTAATTATGACTGATGGATGCCACCAGTTAGATAAAATATAGAACGGTTCCGTATTTCACTTAAAGAATAAACGTTTTGTTTTCGTGATGATAGTTTCCGGATTCGACCATATTAATGACCTAAGGCTCGTATTTCTGTGTGTTATTATGTTATAATTAAGTCTATGATTTGATAGAGCAGTCTGACTGAGTGATGGTGGGCACCAGCAGGCTCGTAAGCATTCATTCAAATAGCACTTTCCTGCGTTTTGCCAGCAGCTCTGCTGTTTATGAATTCAAGCCTATCAACTCCCGAGATTAGGCTGGTGTAACCGATGTGAAATGGCTAGCTAGTTTGCGGGGTGCACGCTAATAGCGTTTCAAACGTCACTCGCTCTGAGACTTGGAGTAGTTGTTCCCCTTGCTCTGCATGTGTAACGCTGCTTTGAGGGTGGCTGTTGTCGATGTGTTCCTGGTTCGAGCCCAGGTAGCGGTGAGGAGAGGGATGGAAGTTATACTGTTACACTGGCAATACTAAAGTGCCTATAAGAACATCCAATAGTCCAATAGTATATGAAATACAAATGGTATAGAGAGAAATAGTCCTATAATTCATATAATAACTACAATCTAAAACTTCTTACCTGGGAATATTGAAGACTCATGTTAAAAGGACCCATCAGCTTTCAAAAAATCGTCAGATTAATCGGTATCTGCCTTTTTGGCCCTCCAAAAATCGGTATCGGTATCGGCGTTGAAAAAATCATAATCGGTCGACCTCTAGTTAGCTGACTACTAGCTAGTAGCTAGGACAGAGACGTTAGCCAGGAGTAGACACTCGGATTGCAGCTAGCCAGCTGCGAGGATCCAGGTGAAACGTTTCAGAGCTTGCAGTGGGAGTCTGGGGATATGGAGAGAAAATAGGTCCGGTATTCTCTGGTTTGAATTGCGTTGTGCAAACTGGCGAGAGTTTTCCGACCTAAAGGTTAGCTGATGACCGCTAGCAGTGGTTAGCTGACTACTAGCTAGTAGCTAGTCAGCTGGCTAGCTTCAGTTGGGGTTCCGATTCAGGAGTAAAGTAAATACTTTAGAAAAAAGCAGATCCACACCACATTGGGTGAGGCTGGTTGCAGGAGAGTATTTTGAATTTGAGGTTTAGATAAAATATATAAAAAGATTTGCGAAGAAAAAAAGATATAAGAGATATATACATGGGACACGACAAAGATGAGGACAAAGACGTCTGACTGCTACGCCATCTTGGAATGTGTTCATCAGCTGTCTGGGTGGCTGCATCTCAGACGACACCGCAGGTGAAGAAGCCGGATGTGGAGGTCCTGGGCTGCCGTGGTTACATGTGGTCTGCTGTTGTGAGCCTGCAAAATTCTCTAAAACAACATTGGAGGCAGCTTATGGTAGGTAACTGTGACTTACCAGCTGGATTCGGTCTTATGTAGCAAAATTTGAAATTGTGTTTTCTATATTGGATAAAAGTAGAGACTCAGAGCTATCAAATGGTACAGTGGGGAGAACAAGTATTTGATACACTGCCGATTTTGCAGGTTTGCACAATACAATGTGATTTCAGGATTTTTGTTTTAGATTCCATCTCTCACAGTTGAAGTGTACCTATGATAAAAATTACAGACCTCTACATGCTTTGTAAGTAGAAAAACCTGCAAAATCGGCAGTGTATCAAATACTTGTTCTTCCCACTGTATATCATACACTACATTTGAGGAACAATGGGAAAGTAATTCTGCTTTGAAAGTTGATCAACTTGAGAAAATCGCCTTAGAATGTTTTGGTATCTAGTAAAGAGCTCTTATTTGTCTACACTCATTCAGCATCGTTCACACCCTCTTTAAGCTCCACCCATCTCTTTTCGCTCTCGGAGCGCACACTTGATGCTCTGGCCGACGATTTGTTTACCTCTAGATAACATGAAAACAGCCTAACCAGCTCTGCGGGCAACAATTTCATTGCACTTTTTTGCAGACGTTTACTGACAGTGGTCTTATTCAACGGGTGTTGTACACACGTCACGTAACGTTAGCTAACGAGCCAGCCAGAAAACGTTAGCTAGTTAAACAACAATGAACAAAGTGCCAACAATGCCACATGTCCTGGGAGCTAACCAAACAGGTTCAATGTTAGCTCGCTAACATTAGGCTCTAACTAGATAAGCAAACTCTGGGAAACAAATAATAATGTCAGCTAGGGAGCCAGCAAGCAAACATTAGCTAGCTAGCTAACAGTACACTTTAGCTAAAGACATATAGCTAGTTAGCTAGCTAGGTAAACAACGTTTAAGATCACACACGTCACGTAGACATTGTAAATGTCTGGGATCTTTTATTTCAGCTCAGGAAATATGGGGGCCAACACTTTACATGTTGCGTGTATATATAATTTGGCTGTTCAGTGTTTATATAATTTGGCCCTATGTATTTTTAGACCAAAGCCTATTGTTAGTGTGCAATATATCTGTCCATTGATCAGCACACCAATTGATAAAACAGGACCATGTTTGAAACACAAGTGGTTCTGAGCTGGCAACGATCACTTGGCAGGCAGACTGCCCTCCAACGTGATGCTGCAGTGCAGACAGAACATGCTTTCCATCCGATCCTGCAATCTCTACTACAAGTAGGCCATATGGTTGTATGATTTAGCTTGCTCTGGACTCCAGGATGTGATGTGATGTATACCTACTTGATATTAGCTACTAACATAAATTACTTTCAGCTCCAAATGCAGGTGTAAAACACAGTTTATTTCTGTAGCCTATCTTGCATTTTGAAAATGCATCACCTTTATGGCTGTAAAGAATGGCAACATTTGGAGTTGGGCTGGATATATAATAGTACAGTGTTTCTTACAATCTTCTATTTTTAGTTTTACAAAACACTTTACTCATCAGATTGTATGATTGTGCTGATTTCCTCTTTAAAAAAATAATACTTATGCCTCAACAAGCTCCTAACCACTAGGCTAGCTTCCCACCTGAAAAGATTCAGATATAGAGCAACCCCAGATTTGGACCATGGAGGGCATGGCAGCCATTTTCAAAATGACCACCAACGGTTGGCCTACTATTATTAAAAAAATCAGAAGAAAGGTACAATTTGGAGCAGAGGTAGGTTTATGGACCCTGAGAAGATGTAGATATGGAGCCACCCCATATTTGGCCCCTGGGGGCGTGGCAGTCATCTTGTGAAATGGCCACAGACAATAATACAATTTACAGTTCAGAAGTCCTATTTTGAGATGACCAGACCAAATTTGGCACAGAGGTACATTTAGGTACCCTGAAAAGATTTAGATGTGGAACCACCACAGATTTGGCCCATGGGGACCGTGTCAGCCATTTTACTAAAAGGCTACAGACTGTACCACTATTTTACAAACCTTTAATCTACACAAAGTATATTATATTTCTTGCCTAAACTTCTGGCCCTGGATCTCCTGAAAACCAAAAGGTTTGACAGTAACACACAGGATATTACACTGAGAACAGAGGGAAACACAGCAGTCCTTCCTTTAGGGCAAATTTTAGAAAAACATTTCTAGGATAAGTGTAGTAGAGGTGAGTTAAAAAGCTCTAGTGGTGAACTAGCCATGCCTGTGACTTAATATCACCCTTGGAAAAATATATATTTTTGGGGTCTAATGGTTAAGATGTTTGTTTCTGGAGCGGGAGACTGGGGGCTCACATCCTACCAGTAACATGGGCATGTAAAAAAATGGCAAAAATAACTTTGCAATGTCCAGGTAGCCTAGTGGTTGGAGCTTTGGGCCAGTAACTTAGGGGTTGCTAGATCAAATCCCTGAGCTGACAAGGTAGAAATCTGTTGTTCTGCCCCTGAACAGGGCAGTTATCCCACTGTTCCTAGGCCATCATTGTAAATAAGAATGTGTTCTGACTTGCCTAGCTAAATAAAGGTTAAATAAAAAAATATCAGGAGCAAATTCAGACTAAATACACTAGTGTCCACTTGGAGAATAAAGCTGTCCACTACAGCAGTTAAGCTCCTACGAGTTGTTCCATCACGCTCGTTCGTGCAAGGCTACTTACTTACACAGTTTAGTATGACTGTTGATCCGCGGCAGTATTGGGTTAAGGTGTACTTCCTGCACTCTAAGGGACTTCCAAAATCATAATTATTGGTTCAGTATAGCAACAGACAATATACACCCTTTTAGGAAGTGTGTTTTTATCATAAGAAAATGTACAGCATTAAAAGCCCTGGATCTAACCAGCTAATTTCCTAGTGGCTTGGATCTGACCTGACACCCTGTATTCAAGTGTATGGTGTAGATCAACCAATGTCAGGCATGTTAGGAGATGTACATAACGTACAGTATATAATCTAGCCTAATTGGGGTCTTTTCGGAGTACATGAATCTACCTCTGTGCCACATTTATTGTGTTTATCAACAACAACAAAAAAAGACAACTGTAACATTATATTACCAACAGTGGCCATTATGTAAAATGCCATGGCCCTCAGGGGCCTAATCTGTGGTGGCCCCAAATCTAAGTATTTTCAGGGCTCATAAATCTAGCTCTGTGCTGAATTTGGAGCTTTTCCCTTAAAATAGTCCTTCTGAATTGTAACAATAATCAGTGGCCATTTTGAAATATATGAATTTAAGGTTAATGTTAGGCATAAGGTTAGCAGTGTGGTTAAGGCAACTGTTCATTTTTAAATCACATATTAAGAAAATAATTGTAGAAATAGTTTAGGACTTTGTGGCTGTGGTAGCTAGTGAAGACCGAAGAGGACGTAGTTAATTCTCCCGCCACCAGCGCTTGAAGTGAAGTCCACCAGTACACAAATGCTGTGTTACACAAGTTAACAAACTCCCATTTCAACAGACATTTTGGAAAATGTGTTTTGTCTGACTGCAAAACTTAAGTAATGTTACTAATTATACATGTTATGTAATTCAGGTTATGTCCTATCACAAATACATTTATCTGTCAATTTCTTTTTTTCAGTTATATAGCTAACATTAACTAGCTATGTAAGTTAGCTAGCTACCTCACATCAACATCTTGCCTGCTAACGTTAGCTCGAGTGATAGCTAACAAACTATTTTCTTCTGTTGTGGTAGCTAGCTATGTTAGCTAGATAATGTTAGCCTCGCTAGCTTATTGGAGCTTACTGTTAACATTGATGTTTTACATGTGTCAAGGAATATAGCTAGCTAAATGTAAGGTTTTTGTCGACGTCTGGTTAGCTAACGTTAACATCGTTAGGTAGCTATGTCAGTGCCTGTAGAAGCTAGCTAAGTCTGACATTTGACTGGTGTCGGACACTTTCACGTTGCTTCCATTCAGCCTCAAGAGCATTAGTGAGGTCGGGCACTGACGTTTGGCGATTAGGCCTGGCTTGCAGTCGGTGTTCCAATACATCCCAAAGGTGTCGGTGGGGTTGAGGTCAGGGCTCTGTGCAGGCCATTGAAGTTCTTCCACAACCGTTCTCAACAGACCATTCTGTATGGATCTTGCTTTGTGCACAGGAAACAGGTAAGGGCCTTCCCACAAAGTTGGAATCACAGAACCGTCTAGAATGTCATTGAATGCTGTAGCATTAGGATTTCCCTTCACTGGAACTAAGGGGCCTAGGCCGAACCATGAAAAACAGCCCCAGACTACATCCACCAAACTTTTGAGTTGGCACTATGCATTCGGGCAGGTAGCGTTCTCCTGGAATCCGCCAAACCCAGATTCGTCCGTCGGACTGCCAGATGGTGAAGTGGGATTCATCACTCCAGAGAATGCGTTTCCACTGCTCCAGAGTCCAATGGCGGCAAACTTTACACCACACCCGCCGACGCTTGGCATTGCACATGGTGGTCTTAGGCTTGTGTGCAGCTGCTTGGCCATGGAAACCCATTTCATGAAGCTCCCGACAAACAGTTATTCTGCTGACGTTACTTCCACAGGCAGTTGGGAACTCGGTAGTGAATGTTGCAACCGAGGACAGACAATGTTTGCGCACTACAGGCTTCAGCACTCGTCCCTTTCTCTGAGCTTGTGTGGCCTTCCACTTTGCGGCTGAGCCATTGTTGAGCCTAGACGTTTACACTTCACAATAACAGCACTTACAGTTGACTGGGGCAGCTCTAGCAGGGCATAAATTTGACAAACTGACTTGTTGGAAAGGTGGCATCCTATGACAGTGCCATGTCGAAAGTGACTGAGCTCTTCAATAAGGCAATTCTACTGCCAATGTTTGTTTATGGAGAATGCATGGCTGTGTGATCGACTTTGTACACCTTTCAGCAACGGGTGTAGATGAAATGGCCGAATCCACTCATTTGAAGGGGTGTCCACATACTTTTGTATGTATAGTGTACTTTTTTGCCCATAAGAGAGTCAGATTTGTCCCCTAAAGGAGACAGCCATCCAGAGGGCAACGTGGATACATGAAAACGGGTCCAAGACCATGGAGGAAATCTCAATCACAGTTGCCGGATACTCCAGGCATGGTGGGTCATACTAAGCACCTCAGCAACAGGGTTAAAGTCAAATTCATTTCCATACATGATTTAAAGTATACTCATCAGGGTTTGGGTCAGTTCCGTTTCAGTTCCAGTCAATTCAGAAATGACACCTAATTCTATATTGTCCTCATTGTAAAGCATTAAAGAGAATTTGAATTTTAGTGTGCTCCAACTTTTTATTTTATTTATTTTTTTTATCCCATTTTCTCCCCAATTTTCGTGGTATCCAATCGCTAGTAATTACTACCTTGTCTCATCGCTACAACTCCCGTACGGGCTCGGGAGAGACGAAGGTCGAAAGCCATGCGTCCTCGGAAGCACAACCCAACCAGCCGTACTGCTTCTTAACACAGCGCGCCTCCAACCCGGAAGCCAGCCGCACCAATGTGTCGGAGGAAACACTGTGTACCTTGACCCCTTCGTCGGCGCGCACTGCGCCCAGCCCGCCACAGGAGTCGCTGGAGCGCGATGAGACAAGGATATCCCTACCGGCCAAACCCTCCCTACCCCGGACAACGCGCCAATTGTGCGTCGCCCCACGGACCTCCCGGTCGCGGCCGGCTGCGACAGAGCCTGGGCGTGAACCCAGAGACTCTGGTGGCGCAGTTAGCACTGCGATGCAGTGCCCTAGACCACTGCGCCACCCGGGAGGCCACCGTGTGCTCCAACCTTGATACTCATACTTGTCAGTAGGCAGATTTCAATGCATGATTTCATTATTCTTGTGCCAGTTTTATTGATGTGCAAAATTATATGCATTACAGCTTAGATTTTGCTATTGAAAGTGCTACCTTTCAATGTACCCTTCTAATTGAAATGATAAATAAATGAATAGATTTGTCTGTGTCTACCTGTTCTCCAGATTGCTCCAGATTTTGATTTACTCAACTTTGGATGTTCAACAAAGCTGACCGAAAATAGTTTTCACTGAGAAGATACTGCGTCAGGCCCGCAAGGATATTCATGCCGAGAACCTGCTGTCAGAGCTGGAGGCAGACGTGATTACTGCAGGTACAAAGTGGCAGAGACTCAACACCATACATATTAACATCCTGCACAAAGCAATATACTTATATGAGTGTAAGTATATAGCATGTTCTGAGCAATAGGAAAGGTCTGTAATGGCGTGTACAATGTACTACTACTTTTGGGAAACAATTATTGTGCTTAAGATCCTTTTTTTAATTTAGATTTTTCAGGGGGTGCTGCAGCACCCCTGCTTCCTGCTGCAATGGGTGAGTCAGTGAAAGTGGAAAGCTTTTCTAGGACTATAATTTCCTCCTCACACTGTACAATATGTATCTCCACACACGTAAGCCTGGGCTATCATTTACATTTACATTTACATTTAAGTCATTTAGCAGACGCTCTTATCCAGAGCGATTTACAAATTGGTGCATTCACCTTATGACATCCAGTGGAACATTGTTGGACATTGTTGGATTCAAGACGAGGTCGTTTTAATTGATCTCGGATTCTCAGTTTGTCAGTGTCAATGTAGACTGTCATTTCGATCATTTGTGCTGTTTAAAAAAATATTCTGTGAATTCTTTCCCTCAGCCAGTCATATAAAATGATGTAGAATTGTTTGAAATGTGTTTATAAAAGGCCAGATTCTTCCTGGACCCAAGTTATTTTTTTTGTATCTCCCATTTGTGCAACTTCTGGAAGCACTTCTACTCCAATGCTCTATCCCCGCAAGCAAATGCGATGATATGCATGCACAGCTTTATTATTTTATTTTTTAAATCCGTTTCGGTACCTCAGAGTCCCCCAGGTCACCCCCCTCTCGCGCTCTGGCACCTCCCGGTTTACAGTTAAGCATTGGAGTGCAGGCATAAATACCTTCCGTTTTGTGTGACGCTTTAAGAACAGAGTCTGCGCAATGAGAGCCCGAGAATAGTGGTTGGTATGCGTTGAAATTCAACCAGAGAAATATAGGTAATCATTCTTCCTGGGAATAAAGCACGGACACAGGACATAAGACTGGAACTCAAACGCGGACTGAGGGGGGAATTTGGGGACAGTCATGGCGGGGCTTGGAGTGAAGAGGAGGAAAGCGGGGCTCCCTGGTTTTTGCTGGAAAACCTGCTACTTTCATATTTTATTCTGGGTTGTCTCGGTCTGTGGTGAAGAGAAGACGTTCATCGTTGAGGTAGGTCAGATGCACGAACAGGGATGCAATTGATTTATTCTATACAGCATCCTTACCGAAACGGACTGGGCAAAATCGCACAGCACTGTATTGCGCTTCTTTACAGCGCAGGTGGAAATAAAATAGAATCGTGCGTTTGAATGTTTTTCTGGGTATCGTTTATGAATAGCTTATCCGAACTGTTAACAGTTCTATAACAATTAAATTATCCAAATAAATAAACCACATAAACAAGTCAGGCAGCTCTACCATTTTATTTATTGAGATTTTAGTGGCATTAGCCTATGTATCACCTCATCTCAAAACATCTATAGATTGACCTAGATCTACATGTTTAACTCATCTACACATATTCACTTGAATGCATGTTGGAGAAAACATTGAACGCTGTTGTCCGTCGAATTTATTGTTTATGAACACAGCTGCCTTCACGATCATTAAGGTTAATTTCGCAATGAGAATTTTATAACCTTTCTAGTCGCATATTCATCCACTAGTGGTAGCCTAGTATATGGGTTGCAATGACAAATTACATACAAAGAGACTGATTGTGTGTTTTACTTGCATTGGAGAGGAGAATCCTTGCGCCACAGCACATGTAGCAAATTCCAATTCGGTATTACTGTTTAATTTAATGTAACCTAGCAAACATATGGTTTCCCATATTTGGAGCTGATTTAAAAATGACTAGTATTAAAATCAAGGTTACGTGGGTCAATGCTAAACACAACAGTCAAAATTCATATATGATATGCACAATGAGTTGAAGCACAGGCTACAAAAACATTAGACCTTTCATAGTGTTCCCAGTTATCTAAAACACTGTTATTGTCATAAGGTATTTTGTCAATAACAGCATATCAACAATATGCAAATAAAATAGGTCCTTCCACACAGAAAAAAACCTCCTGTGCTTTGTTTTCATTTGGACAGAACAAAGAATCCAGAATTGTTACATGATTCCAAATATAGCTTCCTCCATAATTTATTGTAATAGCAGGGAGTTGTATGCTAGTACAGAGGGCACTGGTGGCATATAGAGTTGTATGAGTTTGTGCTGTGTTTTGAATAAGCTGTTTGCAGTGAAAGCCTTTCCAATTTCTTGTAATGTAACGATCTCAGGATGATACATACACACAAAGATAGTTCTTTATAGGTGTTTGACAAAGCATGGCTGGTGAGTGTGGACAGTATGATGAGTACAACAAATACAAAAATGGGAAAATCAAAACAAAGAGTAACTGAATAGATGGGCTTTTGATTATTTATGTCAGTCCTGCTGCCTTTAAATCAATTGAATTAATCCTCATTGATATTATTTTTATTATGTATGAATGAATAGACCATTTCTATTGTCAGAGTCCATCATTTAGCATAATCCTCACCCGATCCTTTTCTGTGACATCACATGCGTACCTGAGATTATTGTGTCATGGCTGAACTTTAGCCTGGTGGTTAAATCTGTTTCTCCTTTGTTAGGCATGACAACGACAAAGGAGTTGGCTAAAGCAGAAACACATCTGGCTACCAGGCTAGATAAAGCTGCTGTTATAGCCAAGTGAATTTAGCAGACTGATAATCAATCACCCTTTTAAAACAAACATTAAGCCCTCTCATTAGGCTCCCTTAGAAGGCTATAGAAATGTCACAATTGATTATAGAATTCATGTCCATTGGCCAGACTATAGGTAATTATGAATGCAAATAAACAATTTACGGATATGTTCTCAATCACCATTGATATCCTACAATGGACTCTCTAGTATGCTTCCTCTCTCTCTCTGCCCCCCCCCCCCCCCCCCCCACACACACACATCATTATTTAAATTGTATGCTCAGAGTATGCATGTATTCTTAATCATATTTATATATTTCAGTGTTTATCTTGAGGATACTGTACTGCTAACAATAAGTCTATTTGTTCAGCTGTATGCCTAGATGACACCGCCATCTCGTTCCAAGTAAAGATAATTGATTGACCAGTGTTTGCTTAATTATAAATTGCCATTGGCTGTTTGATGAGAGATGACTTGACACTGTCAAGATTCAGAGGGGGCTTTTACTGACATTAACCTGAAACCTGCCACCTGGCCAAATCAAATCAAGAGGGAGACAAAATAGCTGAGGGAAAGGATAGGACTTGGATGGTTACTAAGTTCAGCAAGCTAAATTCACTTCACTCACATTCACACTAAATTCACACAATCTTGTACAGCTCCAGTCATGCAGATTTTTTGGTTCTCCCTGGTACTGTTCTTGCAGTAATTGATCAGTGAATGTCACTGATGCCCTGAGTGCACACATCGAATAAAAGACAAGAATAAAGTCGACCTGGGAGTTATGTAACCTGCATTAATGGCATAGCGCTTGACTCAATCATTTCAGTCATGTGATGTAATATCCACTGATGAAGCTTTTATGCTTGCAATATCATTTTAACACTTTCTGGTCAGTAGAATTATATGGTACTTGATAGCTGCTCTGGATTGGATCTAATATGTTGACTTCTTGAATGCATGTCAGGCAGTTTGGAAATCAGCCAGTTAGGTTATGATATAGCAAGGGTTTCATGTTAGTTTGGTAAGATTAGACTGAAAACTGGGTTGTTGGGAATCCAGTGATACTGCAATGAGTTGTGTAATATTTAAACACTTGGCCTATATAGCCACAGTACAGTAACTGTAAGATGTTTATTTCCCGCTGTCTATTTGAGGATGATGTGTTCACCAACCAAACTGGAAATCTCAAGCGCTGAATACCTTAAAATAAATGTAAGCTAGATGTACAGTTTATTTCCCCATCAAACAAACTGGAAATCTCAAGAGCTGAACACTATAAAATACATTTCAGCTAGATATACAGTTTTTTCCCCCTATATAAATACAGTCTAAAACTGCAGTATGTTACTAGTCTTTGTCTTCAAAGTAGTCTCTACCTCTGTTTTTTAGAGGGCCATGTTAGTATGTTTGATATTTTGTCTGCTTTGTGTTCCACTTTGATCAAATTCTTTGCATGTGCACAAACCATAGGCTGCTGCCAGTTTTGGAAAGATGGCACATCTTTGGAGAATATTCCTCCCCAAATAGTATAAAGAAGGTTGTTTCAAGATGTCAAATCCATGCGAATTCACTCATCTAGCTCATTACCATGTATTGCTGTCATCTACAACGCAGTTTTGCACAGTTTATTGGAATCAAGATACCACCACAACCATTTGGCTGTTATTCCTTCTCCCATAGTTTATGTGCCAAAAGGCTATTTAAAAAATGCCACTGATCGTGGCAACAAATACACGATTTTACAACTAGCCCAAATGCTGCTCTATCATGAACATCATAATCAATCGCTACATTCAGTGGGAATAACTGTGTTAACAACATAGTAGTTACATAGGTTTTACTTTGGTAATAGGGTTGTTGCGGAATCAGTTAGTTGCGGAACCCCCCCAAAGGTGCGGACGCCGGCCGCAAAACCTGACTCTATGAGGGAAGGTCCGGGTGGGCATCTAGCCTCCGGTTCGGGGCGTAGACCCCGCTCCGCTTGCTGATCCCTCCGCTTCCGTGGAATCGGACTGTGGATTGTTGCCGGAGGCTCCGGACCGTAGAGCGTTGCCGGAGGAACCGGCTCAGGGTATGACATAAGTTAAAAAAATACATATATACATAAAGATTTTAAAAAGAAACAGATTGCACAGTGAAGTTAGGGACTTATTTCCATTGTGGTCCCTATTTTTTACACAAATACATACATTTGTCACCTCCTGGTGACAGCCCAGCGTTCTTCTGGCTTCTAAATTTATATATTTTTCTTTTGAAAGTGCAAACGTACAATTTCAATCACTAGATAGTAAACATAAAAGCAAACTAAATGTTTTGTGAGGTTTTTTAATGATTTTTATAAATGACAGTTCAACGGGAAGAGTTGTCACACTAATCTCTTACACTCTCTGCAGACAAAACCTCAGGAAGCTTTGTTTCCCCATCACTATTATAAAGGTTTGTAATGTGTAAAAGTACAATGTAAATCTCAAAATAGTGAAATAGTATTGTTAACTAAATGTTCACAAGTTTTATGATGATTTTATAATGTTGGATAACATGTTGACATGGTATAGGGCAGGGGTATTCAACTCCTACCCATACGAGGTCCGGAGCCTGCTGGTTTTCTGTTTTACCTGATAATTAATTACACCCACCTGGTGTCCCAGATCTAAATCAGTGCCTGATTAGAGGGGAACAATGATATAAAGCAGTGGAACTGGCTTCGACGTCCAGATTTGAGTTTGAGGGGTATAGGCTGTCCACCCACTCTGCCCAGAGTGGATGAAAATGTGCTTTCGTGATGCAATTCCACTTCCTTATGTTATAAAATACATTTTACCAAGACAAATATGATTCTTTATATTCTGAATCGATCAGTGGGGTCTTTCTCTAACATATCATTAACATGATAAGCAAGAAGTCTGATTTCGTAACCTAATTGTAATGGGTGCGTGCTGGTGGCAGTGAATTCAGACGCAGGAGAGTGAACTTGGTATAAACGGAGCAGTTTAATGAATATACAATAACTCAGAAAACCAAAATATACAAAATAAAATAAGAGGGTGCAAAACCCGTCGCACACCAGAACATAACTTACACCAATACATACAACAAACAATCACCGACAAGGACGTGAGGGGAAATACACAACATGAATTGATGGGATTGGAACCAGGTGTGATGGAAGACAAGACAAAACCAATGGAAAATGGATCAGCGATGGCTAGAAAGTCAGTGAAGTCGACCGCCGAACACCGCCCGAACAAGTAGAGGGACCGACTTCGGCGGAAGTCGTGACACTAATACCTAATACAATAATAAGGACCGAGCTCTGTTGACAGAGCTCTGCAGCTTTCTCACCTAAACTTTTGAGATTTACGTTTAAGATTTTGTGGTCATCGTCTTCCAAATTGTTTCCGCGGGTCGCAAATAGCAAAATTAGCATGATCCAAGCAGAATTAAATGTAAAAGCCGTTGACTATAGAAGGCTTGTGGTACGCTCCATTGAAATTTCACAGAGATACACGTGTGTTTGTGAAAGTCTTCGAAAAACAACAGGAACTTCGCATTAATATGAAAATACTACGTCATATCTCAAAATCGATATCTATACTACCTCTATATTGTGTTATATCCATCGGATTTGAGAAGAAAAATTACGAGTTCAATCGTAAGTCTGTTAGGTATCCTTAATTCTTGCACAGCATCCAGCCCAGCTGATGCGATGCTATTTCCAGATTTTTCTCTCTGGCCTCCATTGATTTAGTCGCCTTAATTTTGACCATCCTACCAGGGTAAAAACTCCAATATCTTTTGAACGGATTATGATAGAGACATGAGATTTGGACCATTTTTTTCCTACACAATTTCTACCAATTGGTCAAAATATGTTTTTTTTTTTATTGGACATCCTATATTGTGCCAGCACTTAGCTAGCTTACATTAGTGAGTGATGGAAAAACGCTAGCTAGCTAGCTTTACCACCACCCTGTGTTAGTACGTTTTACTAACTAAAATAATTATTGCGTAGAGTCTGATATGGGAAATTGAATTTGAATGGTCTGAATATGAGTCTTAGTCAAACGTATTAAAGAAAGTTCAAACTGAAAACGTCTCCTCCTCATATGCACCAGGTTGTGCCTTTTTTCCAGTCTGCCCTGTTTGCGCCCGGTATCCAAACATGCATGGCGAGATGCGTTCACCGGTCGAGTGTGTGTAGCAAGTTACCTAGTTTAAATTTCAACAGTACTGCCACAGCAGCATACCATTTGATTAAAAGTTGATAACACTTGATTTACATCATCATCAATATTCGGTCTGGTTGGCTGATAGCCTACCTGCAAACTATTTTCATGCCACTTCGATACAGCTACTACCGGAAGTGATTTTCATAGCAGGTTAGGAGTGCATTTAACCCTTTCCCAACCTTAACCTAATTACCCTAACCTTGTCACGTTCCTGACCTGTTTTCTGGTGTTTTTTATGTGTGTGATGGTCAGGGCGTGAGTTTTGGGTGGGCAGTCTATGTTTTCCGTTTCTATGTTGGTTTTGGGTTGCCTGGTATGGCTCTTGATTAGAGGCAGGTGTTTTGCGTTTTCCTCTAATTGAGAGTCATATTAAGGTAGGGTGTTCTCACTGTTTGTTTGTGGGTGATTGTTACCTGTCTCTGTGTTTGTGTTCTGCACCAGATAGGTCTGTATCGGTTTTGCACATTTGTTATTTTGTAGGTTGTTTGTAGTGTTTCACTTGTGTTTGTATTAAACATGTTTAACACTAGCCGCGCTGCATTTTGGTCCTCTCCTTCACCCCTGGAAGAAAACCGTTACAGAATCACCCACCAAACCCAGATCAAGCAGCGTGGCAACAGGTAACGGCGGCAGCAGCAGCGGGAGCTAGCAAGGCAGAGTGGCTGGAAGCCCGAGAGGCTCCCCCAAAAATTTCTTGGGGGGGGCACACGGGGAGTATGGCTGGGTCAAGTGGGAGATTTGAGCCAGTTCCCCGTGCTTACCAGAAGGAGCAGTGGGATAAATTGAGGTACGAGTCGGAGAATGTGGAGGAGTTATTGGACAGATTGGAGGAAAGTGAAAGGATGGGAGATTATGAGACATTTGATGAGTTGTTGGTGATATTGGGGGAGAGCGAAGAGAGAGAGATGTTGGTTTGGCGTAGCATACACGGTACTCGCCCTGAGGTGTGTGATTACCGTGGAGAGCGGGAGTACGGGCAGACACCGTGTTATGCGGAAGAGCGCACGGTGTCTCCTGTACGCGTGCTTAGCCCAGTGCGGGCTATTCCACCTTGCCGCACTGGGAGGGCTAGGTTGGGCATCGAGCCGGATGTCATGAAGCCAGCCCAACGTATCTGGCCTCCAGTACGTCTCCTCGGGCCGGCGTACATGGCACCAGCCTTACAGGTGGTGTCCCCGGTTCGCTTGCCTAGCCCAGTGCGGGTTTTTCCACCTCGCCGCCCTGGCAGGGCTACGGGGACCATTCAACCTGGTAGGGTTGGAGAGGCTCGGTGCTCAAGAGCGCGTGTCCTCCTTCACGGTCCGGTATATCCGGCGCCACCTTCCCGTCCCAGCCCAGTACCACCAGTGCCTACACCACGCACCAGGCTTCCAGTGCATCTCCAGAGCCCTGTTCCTCCTCGCCCTGAGGTGCGTGCCCTCAGCCCGGTACCTCCAGTTCCGGCACCACGCACTAAGCCATCTGTGCGTCTCCAGAGCCCTGTACGCACTGTTCCTTCTCCCCGCACTCGCCCTGAGGTGCGTGCCCTCAGCCCGGTACCTCCAGTTCCGGTACCACGCACCAGGCCTATAGTGCGCTTCGAGAGGTCAGTGTGCCCTGTCCCTGCTCCCCGCACTAGCCTTGAAGTGCGTGCCGTCATCCCGGTACCTCCAGTTCCGGCACCACGCACCAGGCCTACTGTGCGCCTCAGCAGGGCAGAGTCGGCCGTCTGCCCAACGCCTTCTGCACTGCCTGTCTGTCCAGCTCCGTCTGAGCCATCTGTCTGCCCAGCGCCGTCTGAGCCATCTGTCTGCCCAGCGCCGTCTGAGCCATCTGTCTGCCCAGCGCCGTCTGAGCCATCTGTCTGCCCAGCGCCGTCTGAGCCATCTGTCTGCCCAGCGCCGTCTGAGCCATCTGTCTGCCCAGCGCCTTCTGAGCCATCTGTCTGCCCAGCGCCTTCTGAGCCATCCGTCTGCCACGAGCCATTAGAGCCGCTCGTCTGTCCCGAGCCATTAGAGCCGTCCGTCAGTCAGGAGCCGCTAGTGCCGTCCGTCAGTCAGGAGCCGCCAGAGCCGCCAGCCAGTCAGGAGCAGCCAGAGCCGCCAGCCAGTCAGGAGCTGCCAGAGCCGCCAGCCAGTCAGGAGCTGCCAGAGCCGCCAGCCAGTCAGGAGCTGCCAGAGCCGCCAGCCAGTCAGGAGCTGCCAGAGACGCCAGCCAGTCAGGAGCTGCCAGAGACGCCAGCCAGTCAGGAGCTGCCAGAGTTGCCCTCCGGTCATGAGCTGCCCTACAGTCATGAGCTGCCCTACAGTCATGAGCTGCCCTACAGTCATGAGCTGCCTTACAGTCATGAGCTGCCCTACAGTCATGAGCTGCCCTACAGTCATGAGCTGCCCTACAGTCATGAGCTGCCACTCAGTCATGAGCTGCCACTCAGTCATGAGCTGCCACTCAGTCCGGAGCTGCCACTCAGCCCGGACCTGCCAGAGTCCCTCAGCCCGGACCTGCCAGAGTCCCTCAGCCAGGACCTGCCCCTTATCCCGGTGCTGCCCCTTATCCCGGTGCTGCCCCTTATCCCGGTGCTGCCCCTTATCCCGGTGCTGCCCCTTCATTTAGGTGGTTTTAGTTGGAGGGTGGTCATTGGGAGGGGGATACAGAAGCGGGGAGTGACTATGGTGGTGTGGGGACAGCGTCCGGAGCCTGAGCCACCACCGTGGTCAGATGCCCACCCAGACCCTCCCCTGGACTTTGTGCTGGTGCGCCCGGCGTTCGCACCTTGAGGGGGGGGTTCTGTCACGTTCCTGACCTGTTTTCTGGTGTTTTTTATGTGTGTGATGGTCAGGGCGTGAGTTTTGGGTGGGCAGTCTATGTTTTCCGTTTCTATGTTGGTTTTGGGTTGCCTGGTATGGCTCTTGATTAGAGGCAGGTGTTTTGCGTTTTCCTCTAATTGAGAGTCATATTAAGGTAGGGTGTTCTCACTGTTTGTTTGTGGGTGATTGTTACCTGTCTCTGTGTTTGTGTTCTGCACCAGATAGGTCTGTATCGGTTTTGCACATTTGTTATTTTGTAGGTTGTTTGTAGTGTTTCACTTGTGTTTGTATTAAACATGTTTAACACTAGCCGCGCTGCATTTTGGTCCTCTCCTTCACCCCTGGAAGAAAACCGTTACAAACCTGCTACGTTCATTCTCCTAAACTCCTGCATAAGTTCTCCTAACCTGATACAAAAAGTCACTTCTGGTTGTAGCTGTTAAGAAGTGGCATGAAAAGAGTGTTTCTCTGCATGCAGCAGCACTTCATTTATTTGCTTGTATAATCATAGCCGCAGGAAGGTGCTAGAGTACAGTATCCCTGATACATTGAAATAAATGTACCAAAGTTATAGAGTTACTGCTGTCTGTTCAGAAAGAAATGTAATAACTTAGAATAGCCTACTACACCACGAGTTGGCCTATAATTTCGCCACAGAGGATCAATAGCTTCTTCTTTTTTTAAATAGCTTAGCAGTGGATTGTGTGTAGCCCAATAACAAGGCATAGACTACAGTCGGGAACACACGGCAAATCTGTCACTGAATAGCATGAAGACAAAACCGGCCTTTCAGAATATTGAACTTCCAAATAGGTATATTGAGCGAACGTTGTTTTATAAAGTAAAACAAGAGAGATAGGAATTTTATTCCAGAGAAACGGGAAAGTTTTTTAAGGACTATAATTTCCTCATTTTGAACCAGATGGGTGTTTCCACACACCTAGGCCTAGGCTATTGATCGATTCAAGACAAGGTTGTTTTTAAGTTTGTTAATCAGCCTGTCATTTTGATCATTTAAAATAAAGGTGAAATAAAAATTGTGCAGTATTAAAAAGATTCAGCCAAAGTCTCTATTCAATGTAAAATGACATAGAATTGTATGAAATATGTTTACAGAATAAGGGGTATACTGTATTCCCACTACATTTTTACCAGACCCTAGTATACAAAAAAAAATCCCCTTGTGTGTAACTTCTGTAAACCGCTCTAACATTACTCTACTGCTTTATACCACTAAGCAAATGCGATGATTTGCATGTAATATTTTTTAATAAAGGTGGAAGTTTTTTTTCACACGTTCTGGTACCTCAGAGCTCCCCAGGTCACCCCCCAATCGCACTCACTTTTTTTGGCCAGCTAGCCATATATCATGAGTTAGAAGATTATGAATATTAGGCTATATTAAGATAAATCACATCATAAAAAAAATGATAGTTGATAGCCTACCCTCTTTTCCCAATGACAATCATGTCTTTAGGAGGCACTTTAAAGCTGCAATATGTACGCTGATAAAAAATATAAACACAACATGTAAAGTGTTGGTCCCATGTTTTATGACCTGAAATAAAAGATCAAAGAAATGTTCCATATGCACAAAGCTTATTTCTCTCCAATTTTGTGCCCACATTTGTTTACATCCCTGTTAGTGAGCATTTCTCCTTTGCCAAGATAATCCTTCCACCTGACAGATGTGGCATATCAAGAAGCTGATTGTCACGTGTGCTCCCTCTCCGGCCTCTAGGTCACCAGGCTGCTCCTTATGACGCACACCTGTCACCATCATTACGCTCACCTGGACTCTATCACTTTCCTGATTACCTTCCCTATATATGTCACTCCCTTTGGTTCCTGCCCCAGGTGTCATTGTTTCTGTTTCTGTGTCATGTCTGTTTGTGTTTTCTTGTTTTGTATTATGTTACGTTTATTTATTAAAACACTCACTCCCTGAACTTGATCCTGACTCTCAGAGCAGATCGTTACACTGATTAAACAGCAAGATCATTGCACAGGTGCACCTTGTGCTGTGGACAATAAAAGGCCAATCGAAATTGTGCAGTTTTGTCACACAAAAAAATGCCAGAGATGTCTCAAGTTTTGAGGGAGCGTGCAATTGGCATGCTGCACTACTTCCGGTGCCGACAGAGATGGCCGCCTCACTTCGCGTTCCTAGGAAACTATGCAGTATTTTGTTTTTTTACGTGTCATTTCTTACATTGGTACCCCAGGTAATCTTAGGTTTTATTACATACAGTCGGGAGAAGCTATTGGATATAAGAGCAACGTCAACTCACCATTATTTCGACCAGGAATACGACTTTCCCGAAGCGGATCCTCTGTTTTTCCACCCAGGACAATGGATCGGATCCCAGCCGGAGAACCAAAACAACGACGCCGTAAAAGGGGCAGAAGAAGCGGTCTCCTGGTCAGTCTTCGGAGACGGGCACATCATTCACCGCTCCCAAGCATACTACTCGTCAATGTCCAGTCTCTTGACAACAAGGTAGATGAAATCCGAGCAAGGGTAGCATTCCAGAGAGACATAAGAGACTGTAACGTTCTTTGCTTCACGGAAACATGGCTCACTCGAGACACGCTATCGGAGTCGGTACAGCCAGCTGGTTTCTTCACGCATCGCGCCGACAGAAACAAGCATCTTTCTGGTAAGAAGAAGGGCATGGGGGTATGCCTTATGATTAACGGGACGTGGTGTGATCATAACAATATACAGGAACTCAAGTCCTTCTGTTCACCTGACTTAGAATTCCTCATATTCAAATGTCGACCGCATTATCTACCGAATTATCTAAGAGAATTCTCTTCGATTATAATCATAGTCTTGTATATTCCCCCCCACACATCAATGGCCCTGAACAAACTTCATTTGACTCTATGTAAACTGGAAACCACATATCCTGAGGCTGCATTCATTGTAGCTGGGGATTTTAACAAGGCTAATCTGAAAACAAGACTCCCTAAATTCTATCAGCATATCGATTTTGCAACCAGGGCTGGGGAAAACTCTGGATCATTGTTATTCTAACTTCCGCAACGCATATAAGGCCCTCCCTCGCACTCCTTTCGGAAAAGCTGACCACGACTCTATTTTGTTGCTCCCAGCCTATAGACAGAGACTAAAACGGGAAGCTCCCGCGCTTAGGTCTGTTCAACATTGGTCCAATCTGATTCCATGCTTCAAGATTGCTTCGATCACGTGGCATTGCATCAAACAACAACATTGCCGAATACGCTGATTCGGTGAACGAGTTTATTAGCAAGTGCATCGGCGATGTCGTACCCACAGCAACTATTAAAACATTCCCAAACCAGAAACCGTGGATTGATGGCAGCATTCGCGCAAAACTGAAAGTGCGAACCACTGCTTTTAATCAGGGCAAGGTGACCGGAAACATGCCCGAATACAAACAGTGTAGCTATTCCCTCCGCAAGGCAATCAAACAAGCTAAGCGTCAGTACAGATACAAAGTGGAGTCGCAATTCAAAGGCTCAGACACGAGAGGTATGTGGCAGGGTCTACAGTCAATCACGGACCAGCCCCGACACAGACCAGGATGTCTTGATCCCAGACAGACTAAACAACTTATTTGCTCGCTTTGAGGACAATACAGTGCCACTGACACGGCCCGCTACCAAAACCTGCGGACTCTCCTTCACTGCAGCCGACGTGAGTAAAATATTTAAACGTGCTAACCCTCGCAAGGCTGCAGGCCCAGACGGCATCCCCAGCCGCGTCCTCAGAGCATGCGCAGACCAGCTGGCTGGTGTGTTTACGGATATATTCAATCAATCCTTATCCCAGTCTCCCAGTCTGTTCCCACATGCTTCAAGAGAGCCACCAATGTTCCTGTTCCCAAGAAAGCTATGGTAACTGAGCTAAACGACTACCGCCCCGTAGCACTCACTCCCATCATCATGAAGTGCTTTGAGAGACTAGACAAGGACCATATCACCTCCACCCTACCTGACACCCTAGACCCACTCCAATTTGCTTACCGCCCCAATAGGTCCACAGACGACGCAATCGCAACCACACTGCACACTGCCCTAACCCATCTGGACAAGAGGAATACCTATGTGAGAATGCTGTTCATCGACTACAGCTCAGCATTTAATACCATAGTACCCTCCAAACTCGTCATCAAGCTCGAGACCTCAAGCCCCGCCCTGTGCAACTGGGTACTGGACTTCCTGACGGGCCGCCCCCAGGTGGTGAGGGTAGGTAACAACATCTCCACCCCGCTGATCCTCAACACTGGGGCCCCAAAAGGGTGCGTTCTGAGCTCTCTCCTGTACTCCCTGTTCACCCACGACTGCGTGGCCATGTACGCCTCCAACTCAATCATCAAGTTTGCAGACGACACTACAGTGGTAGGCTTGATTACCAACAACGACGAGACGGCCTACAGGGAGGAGGTGAGGGCCCTCGGAGTGTGGTGTCAGGAAAATAACCTCACACTCAACGTCAACAAAGCAAAGCAGATGATAGTGGACTTCAGGAAACAGCAGAGGGAGCAGCCCCCTATCCACATCGACGGGACAGTAGTGGAGAGGGTAGTAAGTTTTAAGTTCCTCGGCGTACACATCCCGGACAAACTGAATTGGTCCACCCACACAGACAGCGTGGTGAAGAAGGCGCAGCAGCGCCTCTTCAACCTCAGGAGTCTGAAGAAATTTGGCTTGTCACCAAAAGCCCTCACAAACTTTGACAGATGCACAATCGAGAGCATCCTGTCGGGCTGTATCATCGCCTGGTACGGCAACTGCTCCGCCCACAACCGTAAGGCTCTCCAGAGGGTAGTGAGGTCTGTACAACGCATCACCGGGGGCAAACTACCTGCCCTCCAGGACACCTACACCACCCGATGTCACAGGAAGGCCATAAAGATCATCAAGGACAACAACCACCCGAGCCACTGCCTGTTCACCCCGCTATCATCCAAATCAAATCAAATGTATTCATATAGCCCTTCTTACATCAGCTGATATCTCAAAGTGCTGTACAGAAACCCAGCCTAAAACCCCAAACAGCAAGCAATGCAGGTGTAGAAGCACGGTGGCTAGGAAAAACTCCCTAGAAAGGCCAAAACCTAGGAAGAAACCTAGAGAGGATCTAGGCTATGAAAGGTTGCCAGTCCTCTTCTGGCTGTGCCGGGTGGAGATTATAACAGAACATGGCCAAGATGTTCAAATGTTCATAAATGACCAGCATGGTCAAATAATAATAATCATAGTAGTTGTCGAGGGTGCAACAAGTCAGCACCTCAGGAGTAAATGTCAGTTGGCTTTTCATAGCCGATCATTAAGAGTATCTCTACCGCTCCTGCTGTCTCTAGAGAGTTGAAAACAGCAGGTCTGGGACAGGTAGCACGTCCGGTGAACTGTACTGGGCAGATGGCAGACAGCGTGTATTGGCGTTGTATGGGCGAACGGTTTGCTAATGTCAATGTTGTGAACAGAGTGCCCCATGGTGGCAGTGGGGTTATGGTATGGGCAGGCATAAGCTATGGACAACGAACACGATTGTCGTGTCATTAATCTGCTGCCATCACCTAATTTTTAGCACAATAATGCACGGCCTCATTTCGCAAGGATTTGTACAAAATTCCTGGAAGGTGAAAATGGCCCTGTTCTTCCATGGCCTGCATACTCACCAGACTTGTCACCCATTGAGCATGTTTGGGATGCTCTGGATCGACTTGTACGACAAAGTGTTCCAGTTCCCGCCAATATCCAGCAACTTCGCACAGCCATTGATGTGTCACGCTGCACAAAGCAAATGGTGGTCACACCAGATACTGACTGGTTTTCTGAAAAACCTGAAAGGTCTGTGCATGGCCCTGGTAGTCACTGTACACATGTGGAGTAACCTTCAGCAAGTGAATGTGTGGTTACACATTTCTTGTTCCAGTTGTGTAATACCTGATTCCGCAACAACCCTATTACCATGTAAATGGCATAGTAAAACTTATGTAACTATTATGTTGTTAACACAGTTATTACTGTGTTAGTTCCATAATAATAAGGGCAACTTAATATGAAGTGTTACCTAATTTCATAATCCCAAATTGAACCTCCACAGCACCACATGGGCTTCAAAGATACTACTGTTACTACTTTATTGTATCAATTATTATTATTATTTTATCTATGACATAATGATAATGAAGAACAATTGAAGTTACTTTCATCACTTCATATGGTCAGGTCAGGTTTGGATAACGTATCAGCTTTTAATTGTGAGTGAGAGTCGTACCTATTTCTCATCTCCTCTAACCCTCTACCCACTAATGATGAGTTAGTGATGCTGTTATTGTTGCTGCTGTTGAGCATTGGTCTCGCCCCTTAACTGTAGCTGGCTTCCTTTGTTTGCTGTACCATGTGATTTTTCTCCTTCAGCTCTGGCAGACTGCACTCCCCTCCCCCATCATCTTCACTCTCCTTCCCTCTCATCTCATCTCTCTCTCACTCTTACTCTCCCGCTCCCTCTTGGATGGTTTGCTCTCGTTTTCCATCCCTCATCACTGCTCTGCTGCTTGTGTGTGTGTGTGTGTGTGTGTGTGTGTGTGTGTGTGTGTGTGTGTGTGTGTGTGTGTGTGTGTGTGTGTGTGTGTGTGTGTGCGTGCGTTAAACAGGGAATTAAAATCAAATCAAATGTTGTTGATCACATACACGTGATTAGCAGATGTTATTGCGGGTGTAGCGAAATGCTTGTGTTTCTAGCTCCGTCAGTGCAGTAATATCTAACAAGTAATATCTAACAAATTACACAACATATACCCAATACACACAAATCTATGTAGGAATGAATTAAGACTATATGCATATGGACGAGCGATGTCAGAGCGGAATGGACTAAGATACAGTAGAATAGTATAGAATACAGTATATATATATATGAGATGAGTAATGCAAGATATGTAAACATTATTAAGTGAATGAGATACAGTAGAATAGTATAGAAACAGTATATACATATGAGATGAGCAATGCCAGATATGTAACCATTATTAAAGTGACTAGTGTTCCATTCCATTCTTGACGCACAGATCCCTTTAGCGGGATCATTTTCACCAACAACCGTTGAATTGCAGAGCGCCAAATACTAAAAAATTTGCACAAAATATTTATAATCATGAAATCACAAGTGCAATATAGAAAAACACAGCTTAGCTTGTTGTTAATTCACCTGTCGTGTCAGATTTTTTAAATATGCTTTACAGCGAAAGCAATCCAAGCGTTTGTGTGGGTTTATCAATCACTAAGGAAAACATTAGGAACACCTAGCAGCCATGTAGATTGGTCACGAAACCCAGAAAAGCAATAAAATGAATCGCTTACCTTTGATGATCTTCAGATGTTTGCACTCACGAGACTCCCAGTTACACAATAAATGTTCCTTTTGTTCGATACAGATTATTTTTATATAAAAAAAACTAAATTTGTTTGGCGCGCTATGTTCAGTATTCCACAGCCTTAGGCAGGTCATCAAGGCTTGACGAATAGTATCCGTAAAGTTCGTAGAAACATGTCAAACGTTTCTAATAATCAATCCTCAGGTTGTTTTTAACATCAATAATCGATAATATTTCAACCAGACTGTAAACTATTCAATACTGGAGAGAAAGAAAATGTCGAGCAACGAGTGTCGCGCGCATCAACTAATGGAGGGACATCCGTGTATCCACTGACGCGTTTTGATAAATCTCGCTCATTTTTCAAAATAAAAGCTTGAAACTATGTCTAAAGACTGTTCACACCCTGAGGAAGCCACGGGAAAAGGAATCTGGTTGATATCCCTTTAAATGGACGAAAGGCAGTCAATGGAACAGTGATTTTTCCAAATAAGAGTCACTTCCTGGTTAGATTTCCTGGTTGGATTCCTGCAAAATTAATTCTGTTATACTCACAGACAATATTTTGACAGTTTTGGAAACTTTAGAGTGTTTTCTATCCTACTCTGTCAATTATATGCATATTCTAGCATCTGGACCTGAGAAATAGGCAGCTTACAATGGGAACGTTATTTTTCCAAACATAAAAATTCTGCCCCCTAGCTTCAAGATTAAAGTGGCCACTGATTTCTAGTCTATGCCTATATGCAGCAGCCTTAAATGTGCTAGTGATGGCTGTTTAACAATGTAATGGCCTTGAGATAGAAGCTGTTTTTCAGTCTCTCGATCTCAGCTTTTATGCACCTGTACTGACCTCGCCAGGCAGTGGCTCGGGTGGTTGATGTCCTTGATGATCTTTTTGGCCTTCCTGTGACATCGGGTGCTCTAGGTGTCCTGGGGGGCGGGTAGTTTGCCCCTGGTGATGTGCTGGGCTGACCACACCACCCTCTGGAGAGCCTTGCGGTTGCAGGCAGTGCAGTTGCCATACCAGGCGTTGATATAGCCCGACAGAATGCATTCAATAAAAAGAAACATTAAGACAAACCAATACAGCCTGAAGACTGAGGCTACCGAGGGCTAAATAAAGGTGAAGTAATCAATGTCATGATGAAGTCCAGGTGTGGATTACGATGGGGAGCAGGTGCGTGCCCTGAGTTTGCACAACCCTGCCAGGACCTAGGATCAAGGGGGACACTCAAGTTTTTTAATACTATATCTCTTGACACATTGATGAAAATAGTCATGGTCTAAACCTTCAAGCTGCATACTGGACAATATTCCAACTAAACAACTGAAAGAGCTGCTTCCTGTGCTTGGCCCTCCTATGTTGAACATAATAAACGGCTCCCTATCCACCGTATGTGTACCAATCTCACTAAAAGTGGCAGTAATAAAGCCTCTCTTGAAAAAGCCAAACCTTGACCCAGAAAATATAAAAAACGATCGGCCTATATCGAATCTCCCATTCCTCCCCAAAACATTTTTAAAAAGCTGTTGCGCAGCAACTCACTGCCTTCCTGAAGACAGACAATGTATATGAAACTCTTCAGTCTGGTTTTAGATCCCATCATAGCACTGAGACTGCACTCGTGATGGTGGTAAATTACCTTTTAAATGCGTCAGACCAAGGCTCTGCATCTGTCCTCGTGATCCTAGACCTTAGTGATACTTTTGATACCATCGATCACCACATTCTGTGGTGAGAGATTAGAAACGCAAATTGGTCTACACGAACAAGTTCTGGCCTGGTTTAGATCTTATCTGTCGGAAAGACATCAGTTTATCTCTGTGGAAGGTTTTTCCTCTCAACTGTAAATTCCGGTGTTCCTCGAGGTTCCGTTTTAGGACCACTATTGCTTTCACTATATATCTTACCTCTTGGTGATGTCACTCGGAAACATAATGTTAACTTTCACTGCTATGCGGACGGTACACAGCTGTACATTTCGATGAAACATGGTGAAGCCCCAAAATTTCCCTCACTGGAAGCCTGTGTTTCAGACATAAGGAAGTGGATGGCGGAATATTTTTTACTTTTAAACTCGGACAAAACAGAGATGATAGTTGTAGGTCCCAAGGAACAAAGAGATCTTCTGTTGGATCTGACAATTAATCTTGATGGTTGTACAGTTGTCTCAAATAAAACTGTGAAGGACCTCGGCGTAACTCTATAGACCCTGATCTCTCTTTTAACGAACATATCAAGGCTGTTTCAAGGACAGCTTTTTTTCCATCTCCGTAACATTGCAAAAATCTGGAACTTTATGTCCAAAAATAATGCAGAAACATGTATCCATGCTTTTGTCACTTCTAGATTAGACTACTGCAATGCTCTACTTTCCGGCTACCTGGATAAAGCACTAAATAAACTTCAGTTAGTGCTAAACACGGCTGCTAGAATCTTGACTAGAACCAAAACATTTAATCATATTACTCCAGTGCTAGCCTCTCTACACTGGCTTCCTTTTAAGGCTAAGGCTGATTTCAAGGTTTTACTGCTAACCTACAAAGCATTACATGGGCTTGCTCCTACCTATCTTTCCGATTTGGTCCTGCCGTACATACCTACACGTACGCTACGGTCACAAGACGCAGGCCTCCTTATTGTCCCTAGAAATTCTAAGCAAACAGCTGGAGGCAGGGATTTCTCCTATAGAGCTCCATTTTATGGAATGGTCTGCCTATCCATGTGAGAGACGCAGACACGGTCTCGACCTTTAAGTCTATATTGAAGACTCAGCTCTTCAGTAGATCCTATGGTTGAGTGTAGTCTGACCCAGGGGTGTGAAGGTGAATGGAAAGGCACTGGAGCGACGAACCGCCCTTGCTGTCTCTGCCTGGCCGGTTCCCCTCTCTCCACTGGGATTCTCTGCCTCTAATCCTACTACGGGGGTTGAGTCACTGATTTACTGGTGCTCTTCCATGCCGTCCCTAGGAGCGGTGCGTCACTTGAGTGGGTTGAGTCACTGACGTGATCTTCCTGTCCGGGTTGGCGCTCCCCTTGGGTTCGTGCCCTGCGGTAGATCCTAGGGCGGTAGAGCCCTAGGACCATGGCTCAGGATTACCTGATTCCTTGCTGTCCCCAGTCCACCTGGCCGTGCTGCTGCTCCAGTTTCAACTGTTCTGCCTGCGGTTATGGAACCCTGACCTGTTCACCGGACGTGCTACCTGTCCCAGACCTGCTGTTTTACACTCTCTAGAGACAGCAGGAGCGGTAGAGATACTCTTAATGATCGGCTATTAAAAGTCAACTGACATTTACTCTTGAGGTGCTGACCTGTTGCATCCTCTACAACCACTGTGATTATTATTATTTGACCCTGCTGGTCATCTAAGAACGTTTGAACTAGAGGTCGACCTATTATGATTTTTCAATACCGATACCGATTATTGGAGGACCAAAAAAAGCCAATACCGATTAATCGGATAATTTTTTAAAAATGTATTTGTAATAATGACAATTACAACAACACTGAATGAACACTTATTTTAACTTAATATAATACATCAATAAAATCAATTTAGCCTCAAATAAATAATGAAACATGTTCAATTTGGTTTAAATAATGCAAAAACAAAGTTTTGGAGAAGAAAGTAAAAGTGCAATATGTGCCATGTAAGAAAGCTAACGTTTAAGTTCCTTGCTCAGAACATGAGAACATATGAATGCTGGTGGTTCCTTTTAACATGAGTCTTCAATATTCCCACGTAAGAAGTTTTAGGTTGTAGTTATTATAGGAATTATAGGACTATTTCTCTCTATCATTTGTATTTCATATACCTTTGACTATTGGATGTTCTTATAGGCACTATAGGATGCCAGAGTAACAGTATAGTTTCCATCCCTCTCCTCGCTCCTACCTGGGCTCGAACGAGGAACACATCGACAACAGCCACCCTCGAAGCAGCGTTACCCATGTAGAGCAAGGGGAACAACTACTCCAAGTCTCAGAGCGAGTGACATTTGAAACGCTATTAGCGCGCACCCCGCTAACCATTTCACATTGGTTACACCAGCCTAATCTCGGGAGTTGATAAGCTTGAAGTCATAAACAGCAGACCTGCTGGCAAAACGCATGAAAGTGCTGTTTGAATGAATGCTTACGAGCCTGCTGGTGCCTACCATCGCTCAGTCAGACTGCTCTATCAAATCATAGACTTAATTATAACATAATAACACACAGAAATATGAGCCTTAGGTCATTAATATGGTCGAATCCGGAAACTATCATCTCGAAAACAAAACGTTTATTCTTTTAGTGAAATACGGAACCGTTCCGTATTTCATCTAACGGGTGGCAACCATAAGTCTAAATATTCCTGTTACATTGCATAACCTTCAATGTTATGTCATAATTACGTAAAATTCTGGCAAATGATTTCGCAACGAGCCAGGCGGCCCAAACTGTTGCATATACCCTGACTCTGCGTGCAAAAAACGCAAGAGAAGTGACAGAATTTCACCTGGTTAATATTGCCTGCTAACCTGGATTTCTTTTAGCTAAATATGCAGGTTTAAAAATATATACTTCAGTGTATTGATTTTAAGAAAGGCATTGATGTTTATGGTTAGGTACCTTTTTCGCGAATGCGCACCGCATCGATTATATGCAACGCAGGACACTCTAGATAAACTAGTAATACCCATGTACAGTTAACTAGTGATTATGATTGATTGATTGATAATTTTTTACAAGATAAATTTAATGCTAGCTAGCAACTTACCTTGGCTTCTTACTGCATTTGCGTAACAGGCAGGCTCCTCGTGGAGTGCAATGAGAGCGTTGGACTAGATAACCGTAAGGTTGCAAGATTGAATCCCCGAGCTGACAAGGTAAAAATCTGTCGTTCTGCCCCTGAACAAGGCAGTTAATCCACCGTTCCTAGGCCGTCATTGAAAATAAGAATGTGTTCTTAACTTCTCTAGGATATGTGGGACGCTAAAGTCCCACTTGGCCAAAAGCCAGTAAAAATGCAGAGCTCCAAATTCAAATATATTACTATAAAAATCAAACTTTCATGAAATCACACATGAAAGACACCAAATTAAAGCTACACTTGTTGTGAATCCAGCCAACATGTCTGATTTCAAAAAGGATTTACGGCGAAAGCACACCAAACGATTATGTTAGGTCAGTACATAGCCACAGAAAAACACAGCCATTTTTCCAGCCAAAGAGAGGAGTAAAAAAAAATGCAGAAATAGAGATAAAATTAATCACTAACCTTTGATGATCTTCATCAGATGACACTAATAGGACTTCATGTTACACAATACATGTATGTTTTGTTCTGTAAAGTTCATATTTATATCCAAAAATCTGAGTTTAGGTGGGACGCTACTGTCTCACTTGGCAAAAAGCCAGAGAAAATGCAGAGCGCCAAATTCAAATTAATTAATATAAAAATTACTATACAAATCTCACTTTCATTAAATCACACATGAAAGATAGCAAATTAAAGTTACACTGGTTGTGAATCCAGCCAACATGTCAGAATTCAAATAGGCTTTTCGGCGAAAGCAAACGATGCTATTATCTGAGTTAGCACCATTGCAAACAAAGAGAGATAAGCATATTTCAACCCTGCAGGCGCGACACAAAACGCAGAAATAAAAATATAATTCATGCCTTACCTTTGACGAGCTTCTGTTGTTGGCACTCCAATATGTCCCATAAACATCACAAATGGTCCTTTTGTTTGATTAATTCCGTCGATATATATCCAAAATGTCCATTTATTTGGAACGTTTGATCCAGAAAAACACCGGTTCCAACTTGTGAAATATGACTACAAAATATCTCAAAAGTTACCTGTAAACTTTGCCAAAACATTTCAAACTACTTTTGTAATACAACTTTAGGTATTTTTTAACGTAAATAATCGATAAAATTGAAGACGGGATGATCTGTGTTCAATACAGGATTAAAACAATCTGTAGCATGCTTTCTGGTCATGCGCCTCTATCTAACAGGACACTTCAAGTGACTCTGATTCAAAATGGCCATACTTATTCATTACACAAAGTAAAAACCCTCAACTAATTTCTGAAGACTGTTGACATCCAGTGGAAGCGGTAGGAACTGCAAGAAGGTCAATTAGAAATCTGTATTCCAATGAAATCCATTGAAAAGAGAGCGACCTCAAAAAAAATATCTGAATGGTTTGTTCTCGGGGTTTCGCTAAATAAGTTCTGTTATACTCACAGACATGATTCAAACAGTTTTAGAAACGTCAGAGTGTTTTCTATCCAAATATACTAACAATATGCATATCTTATCTTCTGATGATGAGTAGCTGGCAGTTGAATATGGGTATGCTTTTTATCCAAATGGGAAAATGCTGCCCTCTATCCTAGAGAAGTTAACTGACTTGCCTAGTTAAAAAAAGGTGTAAAAAAATAATAATAATCTGCCAAATCGATGTCCAAAAATATAGATTTCCGATTGTTATGAAAACTTGAAATCGGCCCTAATTAATCGGCCATTCCAATTAATCGGTCAACCTCTAGTTTGAACATCTTGGCTATGTACTAATCTCAACCCGACACAGCCAGAAGAGGGCTGGCCACCCCTCAGAGCCTGGTTCCTCTCTAGGTTTATTTCTGGGTTCCTTCCTTTCTAGGGAGTTTTTCCTAGCCACCGTGCTTCTACATCTGTATTGCTTGCTGTTTGGCGTTTTAGGCTGGGTTTCTGTATAGCACTTTGTGACATCGGTTGATGTAAAAAGGGCTTTATAAATAAATGTGATTGATTGAGTGTGCGTAATGATGGTTGCCAGGTGTGTGTAATGTGGGTTGTTGCTGGATATTAGCGGGAACTCGAACACGCTGTTGTACACATTGATCCAGAGCATCCAAACATGCTCAATCAGTGACATCTCTGGTGAGTATGCAGGCCATGGAAGAACCGGGCCTTTTTCAGCTTCCAGGAATGTTGTACAGATCTTTGAGACATGGGGCTGTGCATTATCATGCTGAACCATGAGGTGACGGCGGTTGATGAATTGCACAACAATGGGCCTCAGGATCTCGTCACAGTATCACTGTTTATTCAAATTGCCATTGATAAAATGCAATTGTGTTCGTAGCGTATGCCTGCCTGCCCATACCATAACCCCACCGGGATTATGGGGAACATGGGGTACTCTGTTAACAATGTTAACATCAGCAAACCGGTCGCCATCTGCCCAGTAAAAACGGGATTCATCCGTAAAGAGCACACGTCTCCAGCGTGCCAGTGGCTATCGATGGTGAACATTTGCCCCCTGAAGTCAGCCACGATGCCGAACTGCAGTCAGGTCAAGACCCTGCTGAGGACGACAAGCACACAGATGAGCTTCCCTGAGATGGTTTCTGACAGTTTGTGCAGAAAATCTTCGGTTGTGAGAACCAATAGTTCCATCAGCTGTCCAGGTGGCTTGTCACAGACGATCCTGCAGTTGAAGAAGTTGGATGTGGAGGTCCTGGGTTGGCGTGGTTACACGTGGTCTGCTGTTGTGAGGCCGGTTGGACGTACTACCAAATTCCCTAAAATGACATAAGGCGGCTTATGGTAGAGAAATTATCATTAAATTCTCTGGCAACAGCTCTGGTGGGCATCCCTGTAGTCAGCATGCCAATTGCACGCTCCCTCAACTTGAGGCATCTGTGGCATTGCGTTGTGTGACAGAACTGCACAGTTTAGAGTGGCCTTTAATTGGAGGAGGAGAAATGTTCACTAACAGGGTTGGAAACTAATTTGTGCACAACATTTTTGAGAAATAAGCTTTTTTGTGCATATGGAACATTTCAGGAACTTTTATTTCAGCTCATGAAACATGGGACCAACACTTTCCATGTTGCGTTTGTATTTTTTTTCAGTGTGTATATTATTATGATATATATTAATTTTGGGCGGGACGAACAGCTGACTTAAGACGGGACGGCCGGGCATTCATGCGGTTGAGTCCATTTCTACGGTAACATTGACTTGTAACGTGATGAGACTTTGTTTCTCCTTGCTGACGGTTGCCTTCGTTGCGCCCCCCTCCCTGCAGCAGCAGCAGCACACATGCATATAACAAACAGAATGAATAGCACAGGCTTGGAACCTCTAACCCTGGCAATTTGACAGGTAAACTCATGGGTACACTTGCTGTAAAATAGGGGTAGGGTTGTAGAGAATCGAAGGACCATGAATGTAGTAATAAGAAATCTTAGGTGCTGGCTTAAGGCCTGTAGCACCCACTACAGAATGTCCGGTCAGAACAAGGATGAAGCGGATGTCCAGGTTCGGGGGAGTCTAATGGAAGAAGATGTCCACATTCACACATCACACACACATCTGACCACTCATGGCTCAGATAACCGAGAATCATGTCCTTTGAGAACTGACATTAACTGTGGTTAATTAAACATCAGACATACAGGGATTTAGTCCACAGGAGGAAAAGTTCAGCAGGAGGGAAAACTGTGGAAGTGCTCATCAGGATGGGGAAAGCACGTTTCCGACCACACAGTGTGCTGAGGTCATAGACCAACTGAAACTGAAGTCCCGGGAATTAAGGCTGCTGATAGGCTGAACGAGATGTGATGATAAGTATTTGGCGTGACTTTGATCAATAACACACTAACAAAAGTAATGGTCCTCTGAATAGGAGACTAAACTGCCCGACTAAAGCTAATCATAAAGGACGGCAAGAATCAGCTGACCGTTTTAACACTTGCAAAGGCTGCCTGGTATTGTGACGCAATAATTTCCATAGTAATGTAGAATGGTCATTGGAATGATGTTAACTGATGTGGATCATGCAATGGAATGTGTTTTTTGAAATGTCAGTTGAGTTGAATCAACACAGCACATATTGGTGGAATGTGTTTTTTGAAATGTCAGTTGAATTGAATCAACAATCAACACAGCACATATTGGTGGGTACACTTTCTTCTTTCACTTCCTGCTTTGTTCCTTGCACTGGCCACCAGTCCACCTATTATGCCATCATTGACATGAATGGGGACACCTATTCTATTCATTCTATTTATATCGCAGCACATGCAGTCAGGAGCGTTGTAGGGGAGAAAATGTGTCTTTATAAAAAAAAATGCTGTCGAACTGTTCTTACGGTGACCCGGGTATTTTGTATTTATTATGGATCCCCATTAGCTGCTGCCAAAGCAGCAGCTACTCTTCCTGGGGTCCAGCAACATTAAGGCATTTTATACCATTTTAAAACATTACAATACATTCACAGATTTCACAACACACTGTGTGCCCTCAGGCCACGACTCCACCACTACCACATATCTACAGTACTAAATCCATGTGTATGTATAGTAAATATGTTATCATATGTGTGTGTGTGTGTCTGTGTGTGTATGCATGTGTCTGTGCCAATGTTTGTGTTGCTTCACAGTCCCCGCTGTGCCATAAGGTGTTTTTTAATCTGTTTTTTAAATCTAATTTTACTGCGTCAATTACTTGATGTGGAATAGAGTTCCATGTAGTCATGCCTCTATGTACTACTGTGTGCCTCCCATAGTCTGTTCTGGACTTGGTGAATGTGAAGAGACTACTTGTGGCATGTCTTGTGGGGTATGCATGGGTGTCTGAGCTGTGTGCCAGTAGTTTAGACAGACAGCTCGGTGCATTCAACCTCTCATAAATAAAAGTAGTGAGGAATTCAATCTCTCCTCCACTTTCAGCCAGGAGAGATGGACATGCATATTATTAATATTGGCTCTCTGTGTACATCCAAGGACCAGCTGTTCTGAGCCAATTGCAATTTTCCTAAGTCCTTTTTTGTGGCCCCTGACCACACGACTGAACAGTAGTCAAGGTGCGACAAAACTAGGGCCTTTAGGACCTGCCTTGTTGATAGTGTTGTTAAGAAGGCAGAGCATCACTTTATTATAGACAGACTTCTCCCCATCTTAGCTACTACTTCATCAATATGCTTTGACCATGACAGTTTACAATCTAGTGTTACTCCAAGCAGTTTAGTCATCTCAATTTGCTCAATTTCAACATTATTTATTACAAGATTTAGTTGAGGTTTAGGGTTTAGTAAGTGTTTTGTTCCAGTTTTAGAAATATTTAGGGCTAACTTACTCCTTGCCACCCACTCTAACTGCAGCTCTTTGTTGAGTGTTGCAGTCATTTCAGTTGCTGTAGTAGCTGACGTGTATAGTGTTGAGTCATCCGCATACATAGAAACTCTGGCTTTACTCAAAGTCAGTGGCATGTTGCTAGTAAAAACTTTAAAAAGCAAGGGGCCTAAACAGCTACCCTGGGGAATTCCTGATTCTAACTGGATTATATTTGATAGGCTTCCATTAAAGGACACCCTCTGTGTTCTGTTAGACAAGTAACTCTTTATCCACATTATAGCAGGGGGTGTAAAGCCATAACACATACGTTTTTCCAGCAGCAGACTATGATCGATAATATCAAAAGCTGCACTGAAGTCTAACAAGACAGCCCCACAATCATTTTATCAGCCAATCGTCAGTCATTTGTGTAAGTGCCGTGCTTGTTGAATGTCCTTCCCTAGAAGCATGCTGAAATTCTGTTGTCAATTTATTTACCGTAAAATAGCATTGTATCTGGTCAATCTTTTTCCAGAAGTTTACTTAGGGTTGGTAACAGGCTGATTGGTCAGCAATTTGAGCCAGTAAAGGGGGCTTTACTATTCTTGGGTAGCGGAATTACTTCAGGCCTGAGGGCACACGCTCTCTAGTAGGCTTAAATTGAGGTGGCAAATAGGAGTGTCAATATCGTTTGCTATTAGCCTCAGTAATTTTCCATCTAGATTGTCAGACACTGGCGGCTTGTCATTGTTGATAGACAACAATAATTTTTTAACCTCTTCCACACTGACTTTATGGAATTCAAAAGTACAATTCTTGTCTTTCATAATTTGGTCGGATATACTTGGATGTGTAGTGTCAGCGTTTGTTGCTGGCATGTCATCCCTAGGTTTGCTTATCTTTCCAATGAAAAAGTCATGAACTTTTACCGCCTCAGAAACCCGGATCCGGGATCACCCCCCACCCCCCCCACACTGATTAGCATCACTAGCATAGCGTCACATTTAAATAGTAGCATCTAAATATCATTAAATCACAAGTCCAAGACACCAAATGAAAGATACAGATCTTGTGAATAAAGTCACCATTTCAGATTTTTAAAATGTTTTACAGGGAAGACAAAATATGTAAATCTATTAGCTAACCATGTTAGCAAAAGACACCCTTTTTCTTTGTCCACCATTTTTTCTCAACACCAGTAGCTATCACCAATTCGGCTAAACTAAGATATTGATAGCCACTAACCAAGAAAAAACCTCATCAGATGACAGTCTGATAACATATTTATGGTATAGGATAGGTTTTGTTAGAAAGATTTGCATATTTCAGGTATAAATCATAGTTTGCCATTGCGGCCAGCATCACAAATCTCACCAAAGCTCCTAGAATTACTACAGACAGCAACGTGTATTACCAATTTACTCATCATAAAACATTTCTTAAAAATACACAGCACATAGCAATGGAAAGACACAGATCTTGTGAATTCAGACAACATTTCAGATTTTCTAAGTGTTTTACGGCGAAAACACAATGAATCGTTATATTAGTGTCATGACGTTGCCTGCGTGGGTATAGCAAACCCCATCCCCCTCTCCCTGCCTCTCCCTTTCCACCACAACCCATGCGGTGATCACAGAGAGATGTCGTAAATTCCTGAGAATCTCCCCACCACAAACAGTATTAAGACAGAGGGTAAACTTTCAGGACAAAGGAATTCTCTTCCACCTCACAGAACTTGAGGTACGAACATATTTCATGTTCCTGCCAAAGTAGGAAATATTGGTGAAGATCCTAGCTATTAACATGTCCATTTGTCCCCATGTGGGAATCTCAGGAGAGACTGTGGGACCACATTACCATACCGCTGTTTATATAATAACCTCAGATATGAGGTTTACATCTGTTTGTTGTATAAAATGAATGAGTGAGTATGATACTGTTTGTATAATTGTGTAATATGATTTTGGACTGTTTAATTAAGAAAAATACAAATACCTTTTTGATTTGAACTAAATCCAAGGACCGCCCTGAGCCCAGTATGGGTCAGAGACCATGGGACCACCCCTCTCTGCTATCTGAATAAAACCCAACTCCTAAGAAATTACCATTAAGACCATGTTTCTCTCAATCACGAGAGGACAAAGGTTGCAGACCAGCTTACCTCGATAACGAGAGGGCCAAGGTTTGAGACCAGACTGCTGAATCTTTTAACCATCCCACGTGGTTAAAACTCTTATACGAATCATAACAAGTCTTTGATATTGACTTCTAGTCTGCAGCTAGGAATTCGGTATCATTGAACGCGAAGAAAGACAACCGCCGAAACATCCATTCTATAACGAATGTCACTCTGAACTCTCCACAATAACTCCAACAAAAACGAACTTCTCTCCAACGATCAAGACGACACACACACTGAACGTAACTATATATATATATTGATTGCAATTGTTCCCGAATGAGTGAGCGTTCATGTGTAAGGATTAGCATGTCAATTGTTATAGTTATGGACTCTGTAGTGAATTATTAGTCGAACGCAACTTTCCCTTTGTCTAACAGCCGCCATGCCGGTTCAGCACACTAGGGTATATTGCTCCCATCATTTCATGTAACTATTTTAAGTTTGTTTGTTTGTTTATGCATTTCTGTGAATTAATTAGTTAGTAATAAATAAATGATTTAAGACAATTGATGTATGGATGACTCATAGTGAAGACTGGGTTCGTGCAGATAATCAACGATTTACGACGTTTGGAATGAGACTGACGAGGTAGAGTAAATAAATCATTAATTAGAAGACTATTGATCAGATATGAAAATATTTGAAAGGTTATATTGGGAAATTATAACTTTGTAATCTAATAACTTTCCCTGGTGCCCTCGAATTCATAGTTAATTAGTTACGTTATTACTCAAGTGATAGCGTAAGCCCTAATTACAGGAATATATGATAAAAACTATAAGTCTTCAATTTAACGATAGCAAAGACACGACATTAGCATACCACATATGCAAACGTTACCAGAGCATTGATTCTAGCCAAAGAGAGCGATAACTCAACATCGCCAAAATATATTAATTTTTTCACTAACCTTCTCAGAATTCTTCAGATGACACTCCTGTAACATCATATTACACAATCCATATAGACTTTGATCGAAAATGTGCATATTTAGCGGCACAAATCGTGCTTACACAATGGAAATAGTGTTCAACTACTCAAGCAATCTGGCCGGCGCCATTTTGAAAATACAAATATTTTTATCAAAAACTATTCATAAACTTGACAAAAAAAATACAGGTTGGACATGAAATGAAAGATGTATTAGTTATTAATGCAACCGCAGAGTTAGATTTTTAAAATTAACGTTACTAGACATACAGTGTGCGTTACAGCCAGACTAGTGACGCAATAACGGCGTCACTATTCACCATTATTGAGTTTACATTTTTCCACATAAAAACGGAATAACATCATAAATAGCTCTTACTTTTCGACGAGCTTCCATCAGAATCTTGCCATGGTGGTTCTTTGTCCAAAAGAATCGTTGTTTGGTTGTAAAACGTTGCATTCAACTTCTGATATAGCAGCTAACACTAGCTAGCCATAGCTATTTTGCACCAACGTGTCCAAATCCTCAAGGCGCAATACTGTTGAAATTCCGAAAAATAGCAATATACTCGCATAATCTGATATAACTCGGTTTAAAATAGCTTCGTTATGATGCTTCTAACACCTATGTCTAATTAAATTACAGATGGATACATCTAACGTTTAAAATTGAGCGTTTGAAAATGGCATCCTGAGGTCCACTTCGCGCAATGTTCAGTGTCGAAAGGAAGGCTCCTCTCGCTCCTTGGCCTTTTATAACCTCTGAGAGCTACGCAGCAAGCCCATTCCACTTCTCATTGGTTACTGACATCCAGGGGAAGGCGGGTGCAGTTCATGTCGTTCCATAGGATATTCACAGACTTTCAAAACTGATCTGAAATCAGAGCTTCGCTCTCAGACCATCGCAGTACCTGTCATGGATTTCGCTGTAGAAAGAGTTCTGGGTCACCCACAGACAAAATTCCAACGGCTATAGAAACTAGAAAGTGTTTTCTATCCAATAGAATTAATAATATGCATATTGTACGATCAAGAATTGAGCACGAGGCAGTTTAATTTGGTGACACCCAGAAATAAAAAATGCTAATTGCGCCACCTATTGGCAAAAGGTTAAAGTAGTTTGCAATATCAGTGGGCTTTGTGATGAATGAGCCATTTGATTCAATAAATAAAGGAGCCGAGTTGGCTTTTTTTCCCAAAATGTCATTTAAGGTGCCCCAAAGCTTTTTACTATCATTCTTTATATAATTTATCTTTGTTTCATAGTGTAGTTTCTTTTTCTTTAGTTTAGTCACATGATTTCTTAATTTGCAGTACGTTTGGCCATCAATCAATCAATCAAGCATACCACCCTGCATACCACTGCTGGCTTGCTTCTGAAGCTAAGCAGGGTTGGTCCTGGTCAGTCCCTGGATGGGAGACCAGGTGCTGCTGGAAGTGGTGTTGGAGGGCCAGTAGGAGGCACTCCTTCCTCTGGTCTAAAAAATATCCCAATGCCCCAGGGCAGTGATTGGGGACACTGCTCTGTGTAGGGTGCCGTCTTTCGGATGGGACGTTAAACGGGTGTCCTGACTCTCTGAGGTCATTAAAGATCCCATGGCACTTATCGTAAGAGTAGGGGTGTTAACCCCGGTGTCCTGGCTAAATTCCCAATCTGGCCCTCAACCATCACGGTCACCTAATAATCCCCAGTTTACAATTGGCTCATTCATCCCCCTCCTCTCCCCTGTAACTATTCCCCAGGTCGTTGCTGCAAATGAGAACGTGTTCTCAGTCAACTTACCTGGTAAAATAACGGTAAAATTAAAAATTAAAAAATTAAATTGGGCTTCCAGACTTATTTGCCATACTTTTGTCTCACCCCTCTCAACCATACAATTTTTCAATTCCTCATCAATCCAAGGGGATTTAACAGTTTTTACAGTCATTCTCTTAATGGGTGCGTGCTTATTAGTAACTGGAATAAGTAGTTTCATAAGTGCGTCAAGTGCAGCGTCTGGTTGCTCCTCATTACACACTACAGACCAGCAAATATTCTTTACATCATCATCATATGAATCACTACAATACTTCTACACTATATTAAGCCCAGCCTTTGGAACTTTGGTTTTCCTAAATATGGCTATTATATTGTGAAGCTTATCAGACGTAGACTTACTCATGTTATTTACATTGGAGCTGATAGTGCAGGGTGAGCTGCATAAAGTGGTCTTCTTTGCACATCGCCTCAGTGCTGACAGTGTAACTATCATGATCGTCGTAACTTTGAAGAAGAGTGGACCAAGGCGCAGCGTGATAGAAAGACATCTTTTATTATGAAGACGAACAAACGAACAAAACAACAAACAGACGACCGTGAAGCTATTCAACCAAAATAGTGCTGACACTAAACACTACACATAGACAATTACCCACAATAGCCTAATGCCTATGGCTGCCTTAAATATGGCTCCCAATCAGAGACAATGAAAGACAGCTGTCTCTGATTGAGAACCATTCAGGCAACCATAGACTTACCTAGACACCTACACTAAACACAACCCCATACACTCTACAAAACCCCCTATACAATACAACCACCCAAGACGAGACAAATACACACAAACATCCCCCCTATCACACCCTGACCTAACCAAAATATTACCGAAAACAAAGAATACTAAGGCCAGGGCGTGACAGTACCCCCCCCCCAAAGGTGCGGACCCCGGCCGCAAAACCTGACACAGAAGGGGAGGGTCCGGGTGGGCCTTCCTACGGCGGCGGCTCGGGTGCGGGACGTGGCCCCCACTCCACCATAGTTAATACCCGCTTTGGTGGCTCTGGCAGATCCTGACTGACTGGCGGCTCTGGCAGATCCTGGCTGGCTGGCGGTTCTGGCAGATCCTGGCTGGCTGGCGGCTCTGGCAGATCCTGGCTGGCGGCTCTGGCAGATCCTGGCTGGCTGGCGGCTCTGGCAGATCCTGGCTGGCTGACGGCTCTGGCAGATCCTGGCTGACTGGCGGCTCTGGCAGATCCTGGCTGGCGGGCGGCTCTGGCAGATCCTGGCTGGCGGGCGGCTCTGGCTGGTCATGGCTGGCGGGCGGCTCTGGCTGGTCCTGGCTGGCGGGTGTGTGTATGCATGGTCCTTGTTTGTTGTTTTGTTTAGTTTGTATAGTGTTCGTTTCGTTTTCGTCTTCTCGTCAATAAAGAAGTATGTATTGTTATCATGCTGCGCCTTGGTCCTCTCTACAAAGTTACGACGATCGTGACAGTAACTCTGGTTTATAGGCTCATGATTACTGCTTACAATAGCTGTAGGATAACAGATGTATTCGGTGCAATTAGGGGTACATAAATTTAATTACTTACATTGTGTTTGCCAATGCCCGTAAGATCATGTACATTTGATGCAGCATTATGACGACTCATTGTCACAATGGTAGGGATTAACTGAGATTAACTTGGATCATTTACCAGTCATTGTTTCAACGCAGCCTTGAAATGCATGGACAGATTCCAAGAGCCAAGATGATTTGGATGGACTCCATCATTCTTGTAGAGTATCTTCTGTTTCCAGAAGTTGTCAAAGTTAACAATAAAAGTGACTCCAGCATCGCTACAGTAGTCTTTTAGCCAGATGTGTAATGCCAGCAGTCTGCTGAATCACATGATACTGGACCTGAAATGATTGGTCGTTTTTTGTAGTCTGAATGAAGCTGAGTAGAAATGTGGAGGAGAAGAGGATCTGCTGTGAACGTAATTAGACGAGAGGAAGGCAAAGAGTCACAGCCTTTTCTACTGGGTCAGGGATCAAACAGCCCAAAAACGACCACCATGTTGGAGAGAATAGTCTTTACTTTCTTTGTGTTGTTACTGGCCCTTTTCGAATACCTCAGAAATGCATAATTATTTCCTTGAGATAATCACAGATCAGTGGTTACCAACCTATTACTTTCACCAATCAAACCAATTCAGATCTATTATCACTGAAAAGGAGGGAGGAAGGAAGGAAGGATGCATTTCAAACAGGGCTATAGTGTTCCTGGGGAAGTAACCTAGCTGTTGACTTTGGGGAGCAGGAAATGTCAACTGGGGTGTAGCAACTCTGGATAAGGATTGTGAGGGAGTTAAATCCTAGTTCATGGCCTATAATTTGATCACATCAGTGGCTGTTTCTTGAGTTATTGTTTATTTTCTTCAGGGCTACTTATAATCAAATTGAGAAGGAATTGTAGTTATGTTGCAAAGACTGCAATGTCATTACCCTCAATCTAATGTACAAATCTACATTTTCATTAATGGTTGATAAGGGAATTCTTTCTGCAAAGAATGAGCAAATACTGCATACCGGTATGCCAACTCTTTCATTTTCAATACAAATAAAATGACAACCCTCTTGAGCAAATATTCAATAATGTTATTCATTAATCCGCTACTACACCTACTATCCCATATTTTCCTCTATTTTTCACACGATATTGCAGAAATACAGTATGAAGTGGCCTGTCTTACTACCTGCTCATATTCAGCCAACATTTTTAAATTGTTAAGCGAGTGAAGCATGTGGCTATTTTTATTTTTACTGTGGAAACAATAAGCCCACTGAAGCCTGTCCAAATTACTTGCTGTCTGTTTTGCATGGTATGGGGGATAAGGAACCCATTGTCTTGGTTTGTGGTGGCTTCATGCTACTGGCATTGCCTGTGTGTTGAGCTTTAATGATGCTGTAGTAATTGTTGTTTAATAGCACTGGTGAATTATTTAATTTGAGTCATTTTCCCTGAGCTTCAGTTGAAAGTGTTCTACATGCACATATACACAGGCACGCACGCATGCAACACACACACACAACACAACACAACACAACACACACACACACACACACACACACACACACACACACACACACACACACACACACACACACACACACACACACACACACACACACACACACACACACACACACACACACACAGAGTATTCGGAGGCTTTGAGACTCCATTATCAGAGGGAGGTTGTATTACATTTGATCTGGACTGGCTAAATGAAACAAGATAAAAGCAAGGATTTGTTCCTTAGTGCAATACATACCAATTCAAATGAAATCCTATTAGGTTTTTCATTGTTGATGATGTAATTGATCTTGTGTGTGTCATGTTCCTGACCTGTTTTCTGTTGTTTTGTATGTGTGTGATGGTCAGGGCGTGAGTTTTGGGTGGGCAGTCTATGTTTTCTGTTTCTATGTTGGTTTTGGGTTGCCTGGTATGGCTCTTGATTAGAGGCAGGTGTTTTGCGTTTTCCTCTAATTGAGAGTCATGTTAAGGTAGGTTGTTCTCACTGTTTGTTTGTGGGTGATTGTCGCTGTGTCTGTGTTTGTTGCACCACATGGTACTGTCTCGTCTCGTTCTTTCGGTCGTTCCTGTTCATGTGTTCTTCGTTTCATGTAAGTTCGTAGTTTAGGTCTGTCTAGTTCGTTTTGTTATTTTGTATATTTAGTCAAGTGTATTTCGTGTCTGTCTTCGTCTTACAATAAAGTATTATGTATTCATCACCCGCTGCGCCTTGGTCAACTCACTCACCGAAAGAGAGCCGTTACAGAATCACCCACCAAACCCAGATCAAGCAGCGGGTTAACGGACAGCAACGACAGCAGCAGTGGGAAAAGGAGGATTGGACATGGGAAGAGATCCTGGACGGTAAAGGACCCTGGGCAGAGCCAGAGGAGTGTCGCCGTTCCAAGGCGGAGCTGGAGGCATCGAAAGCGGAGAGGCGACGTTATGAGGAGGCA